>NC_057726.1:65859043-65870727 GCF_004010195.1 Chiloscyllium plagiosum | reverse complement strand
ACATCACACTAAATTTTTGCTATAAATTCTGTGTGTTAGGATTGAGCCCTCCACTACCACCTGATGAAGGAGCATCGCTCTGAAAGCTAGTGTGTTTCCAATTAAACCTGTTGGACTATAACCTGGTATTGTGTGATTTTTAACTTTGTACACCCCAGTCCAACACCGACATCTCCAAATCATGATTATAACCTGGTGTGTGATTTTTATCTATGTTGGAGAGTCAACAATTTCGAACTCTGGGGCACTGTCTAACCGGGTGCCTGAAAATATGTTATACATCAATCTGTCTTGTAATTGTATTTGTGAAAGTAGTTATTAAATACATACATAAATATATATATATACATTTTAAAATTGGATGTCAAGTGTCGATTCTTTCCCTCCAACACACTGGACATGCGCACCTGGGCACAGGCCCCCAGGCTGGCCACCTATTCAGGCAGCAAGGACCCCGAGCTAGGAGCTGCAGGGTCGGTAATGTCGAGGAGGATGGAGCGTACAATCTGAGGCGATATCGGCGGCATCCTGTGTCCCAAAGCAGGTACCGCGGATTTTCCTGACTCCGAGAGCTGGGGCGGTGATGATTATTTCAATATTGCCGATCGATGGTTCTTCGCGGCCGTTTGTTGAGCCACGGCGGTCAGGCTGGCTTTTGGGCCTAAAAGAGGCGCGGGTCCAGGGCATCCTGCTCGCTTCACGAAGGCGGGAAGTTGGTGAGGCCTCCCGAAAGAGGGGGAAGTAAACTTGAAGCAGAAGCTACAGTTTGGCGCTAGTGGCGGCAATTTCTTTTTAAAACATATTCTCTTAAATTGGCTTCTGCCATGCGCATGCGCTACCCAGCGAGCTGTGCTAAATCTGTAACCAGAGTTGGAACTGTAGCAAAACCTGCCCGAGCACAATTAGACTCTAAAATATGAGTGGAATTGCATCCTCAGTTCACTATGAAACTTCATGCAATGTATAGGCTTCACCCATCATCCAATGTTTGTGCTGAGCATCCTTATCGCTGAAGAAAGTCGGAGCATGTGGATTTGTGAAATGGTAGGAAGTGGCTTTTGCCAACCAGGTGCCCATTGTGAGCCATAATCTGTCAGATGCACATCTTCGATATCGCCATAATATGAATCTTTTTGCATCTGACCGCTTCCTCAATTAATCCCTTTAAATTGGAAAAGGGTGGCTCTGACTTCATATGTTAATCCCCTTTTTTCTATATCCACTGTTCAGCTGATTGAAGATGGGTTGATAGGAAGAACAGTCAGCCCTTGCTAACAGTCCTTGGACTCTGGCTGATCCTAGGGAACAGAGGATGACCAGGTTTAAGTTGTCTATGTATCCAAGTTCTTTCGGTTTGGATTTGGAGATTTTTGCCAGAAAAAAGTTCTGATTGATAAATCTGCTGTTGGAATTGGGGTGCATGAGATCAGCATTATGGATGCTGAGCTAGATCCAAAGTCAGATTCCTTGCATTCAACATAAAATGGAATTCGTATAAGAATATGAATAGGGAAATTAGGAGGCCTTTGGACCCTTCAGGCCAGCTCTGCCATTCATTATGTATGATTTAACAACTGACCCCTTCCACACTATCTCCATGTCCCTTAATTCTCCTCATACCCAAAAATCTGTTGATCTTTTGGATACACTCAGCATCTTGGCATCCAAGTTCTGGAACAGAGAATTCTAAAGATCCTTAGCCCTCAGTGAAGTCATTTCTCTTCATTCTGAGACTGACTTTGTGTTCTAGATTGTCCATCCAGCAGAAACATGAGCTTCCCGTCTCCCCATCAAGCCACTTCTGAATTCTATATTTTAATTCGATCTCTTATTTTACTAAACTTGAAGGGACCATGCCAAGTACTAAAATAAAGCAATCTTCAAATACAATATATGATCTTTTGTCATCAATATTGCTACTTGAAGGTTAGAATAAAACATTGGATCTGTTGAAGACTTGGCAGAATTTGTGTTTTGTGCAATGTGAGACCTTTATAATGCAGATTAGTTATGGGCTGTAATAAATTTATAGACAGATAAATGGAAATTTAGGATCAAATACAGATTTCCCCTTGATTTCTGTAATTGTGTTAACATAATATTTTAGCCCTTGTGCGCATCGCATTTAGACCGTGAGATATGTGCTTGCATTGCGTTCACCTTAAATTCTCGAAACTGTTAACTTTGTGCAGATTTAATTAAAATTGTGGTAACAATGATTAAAAACATCTGATTTTCCATAGGATATAATATATAGCTGGTAGCTTTTCATTTTGTATGTGCAATTAAACTTTTTACACTTAACCACAAGAACAATTTTGTTGAAACATTTGGATTTTTGAGTTCCGATAGGCATCCACAAAGGAGAGACGGTGTGTTTCTTAGTCAGTGCTTTTTTGAGGCAGACTTTAATGGCAGGCCCGTTTATTAGATTAGATAACTTAGTGTGGAAACAGGCCCTTCGGCCGACAAGACCACGCCGACCCGCCGAAGCGCAACCCACCCATACCCCTACTTGTACCCCTTTTTACCTAACACTACGGGCAATTTAGCATGGCCAATTCACCTGACCTGCACATCTTTGGACTGTGGGAGGAAACCGGAGCACCTGGAGGAAACCCATGCAGACACGGGGAGAATGTGCAAACTCCACACAGTTGCCTGAGTCGGGAATTGAACCCGGGTCTCTGGCGCTGTGAGGCAGCAGTGCTTGCCACTGTGCCGCCCACAAGAGAGAGGTTGAGAGAGGTTTGGAATCTGCAAAGCAGTGAGTTTTGCTGACATGTCTGACATGCAGCTACAATTATTTCCTTGAGAGTTTAGTTTGATAACTAGAATTCTTGGCTTTTTGTTCAAGTATATGTTTGGTTTTGTGTCTTTGTTGCATATTTGTCCTTGCCTTATGGTGGAGTCGGATATGTGATCTACAGAATCTGTTATTTGTGGAGTGTCAGTCTATAAACAAATGTAAGACTGGTAATTCAAGTCAGTCTCCTAACCCAAACTCTCCCATTGACATTTACAAATCTTGCCTGAACTTGTTTCATGTTTGTATGTTGCTCCATGCCTATCCTCCACTCAGGTGGCCATTCGTCACATGTGCTTTTGAGGGAGTCAACATGTTGCATTGTCCTGCTGTTTCTGTCACCTAACTTTTTCAAGTAGGGATGATTTAAATAAGAAGTGGTAGTGTGAAAATAGGTGTATTTTCCTGTTCATACCCAGGACAACCATGATTGGCCATTACACCTTGTTTACCGCTGTAGTTGGGGTCAGCCAATTTTGCACAGGTGCAGCATTATAACTGTGCTTTGAATTTCTGTGTTCACCCTATATTTTTGTGGTGATGGCTTATTTTATCTCTTTAATGTTTTCTTAGTATGTTTTAGGGTGGTTTTTTTCATGGATGAAAGTTGTTCCCAAACAGGGAGTTAAAGTGACAGTTTCTTTTTAAACCTGAATGTGTTCATGATAGTCAGTTTGCTATCGCTTGAAGTTACGGTGTGAGAGCCAAACTATAGTCTTGCAGTTAGTTGCAAAAATATATATTGGCTAATCAATAAGCGCGGATTTGGAATGAAGACAAAATTTTAAAAGAAGTCTCGCTCAAATATCTCAGTTGCCTTTTGTTTCTGTCTTGTTAAGTTTCAGTTGATTTTATGAACTTCAGAATTTATACAGGTGATCACTTGTTTTTTTTTCTTTTTATTGCTGCAGCCAATCTTTTTAATCCTAGAAGTTGGACGTGACATTTTATACTCGGTGATTACAGAACTAATGCAATCATGTTTTTATATAACCTGACTCTCCAGAGAGCAACTGGCATATCACATGCCATTCATGGAAACTTTTCAGGTGGGGACCTACAGTTGGCATATTTTCATTTGGCTTCTGGTGTTAATTGTTTCACTTAACTTTCTGAAACTAAAGTCCATTCGGAATTTCATAGTGCTATGTTTCCTGTCAATTTTCTTCTGTTTTCTCCTCTACATACTAGACTTAACCATTTCCCTTCAAGGGTCAGTAGGCTGTGGCAAGCCCTATGAACTGACCCTTCTCCCGGTTAGTTAGGCCAATGTGTCCCAGTGGACTGGCATTAGGAAATCAGTCACAATAGTCTCTTGTAATCCTGCAGTTTACACAGTTGTAGGAAATTGGCATACAACAAGTTTGCATGAATAGTGTCGTGATGTAGGGTGAGAAAACAGATGGGGCCATGGTTTAATATCTTGTCCATAACAAAGCAGTTTCAGCATTTCTTCAATCCCTCACCAAAATGCTAATCACGTTTCTGTATTTAAATACTGAGTGGATCTTAAATCTGACATGAAGAGAAATAAGACCACTGAGCTGAAGCTGACTCCTATCATTTTAAGATGTCCTGGTTGAGTCTGTCTGCTCGATTAGAGTTTTGAGAGCCAATGGTTCTTATTGGTTATTATATATATTGGACCTGTGCATCAAGCAAATCCATGTAGCATGTTCTTAGCAGATGTTGACACTTAATGCTTGCTGAATAATTTGGAATAACTTCAGACTGATGACTCAGATCCTATTTACTCGGTATCCATTTTAGAATTTAAAGGAAATGCTTGATAAACGTTTTTCTTGTAAAAGACTTTTCTCCCCATGTTCTCAGAAAAAGATATTTTGCAATCTTTTCTCTGCATCTCTGGTGGTAGAAGTACACAGAGTATCTCAAAGAAAGGGGAGCTAAAACCACAAGTTGCTGTTTGAAATGTAAAATTATCACTCTTTGCGTAGTGACCAGAATCTAGAAAAGTAAGCCATTTGGTCTGTCTTTGATAAAGCCTTGTGATAAGTTCCACGCTACTTGTCCTTTTCCAGAAGTTATGCAAAGTTTTCTTCTTCAAATACTTGTCTATTTTCTCGGTACTATTTTCTTGGCTATTTGGTGAGCTATGTATGGTAGGCAGTTGGCTTTTGGGCCTAAAAAAGGCACAAGAACAGGGCATCCTGATCACTCTGTGAAAACAGGAAGTCGATGAGGCTTCTCAAAGCAAGGAAAAGCAAATTTGAAGCAGCAACAGTCGTACTAGTAGACCTCCCTAAAGTGTGCAACCCATAATAGGATGCTCTATTCCAGTTGATTTACAGAGAATTAGCATAAACTCTTTGCCTCTATATTTTTGAAACTACTTGTGTTGTATTTAACGTAAAATAAATATGATTTCCAGTGCCATGAATTGTTGTTTAAAATTGTTGCTACTTATAAACCTGTAACAATTTCGTGGAAAGGGCAAAGTCATTGGGTTTTTAAATGTCCTTTTGATTTGGTGTTTACGCATTTACTATAGGCACCAAAATGCAAGAGATTGTTGTGTCTAGGGGAAAGATCTTGGAGTTGCTCCGTCCAGATGCAAATACTGGAAAAGTACATACACTGCTGACGGTGGAGGCCTTTGGGATAATTCGTTCTTTGATGGCCTTCCGTTTAACTGGAGGCACCAAAGGTAAGAATTTTTATAAATGTGGTTCCAGCTATGTTAGGTATTTCAGCAAATTAAAATGACACAATCCACCCAAATATCAAAACGACCCTACGGTATTTATTCCAACAAATGTGTCCCTTTGTGCCTCCCCATGTGGCTATTTGTTACATGCAATCCTCGACAGAATATGGCAGGGGGCTGTTTATCCATGAACAGCATCACATCTCAGCTTGATTTGGTCGTCTTTGGCAAATGCTTTTCCTACATTAGGAGCAAGAACACTTGTTAAGATATTATTCCTAATCCCAGGCTGGTGGAGTTCATGTGTGTGATCTGATTGGTGTCAGTTAATTCTGTTCTGATTCAGGGCTTGGAATTAGATTCCAGTTGCTCTTGTGTAGTTTATGGCTAAACTGAATTTTTGTAATGTGTGTTTTGTGAATTGAGAGTGTTGTGTGCAGAACTGTGTCCACAGATTGTGGTTGACCAAAATCAGCAATAAGGTATTTGATTCTGGCTTCGTGCATTTACAATTACACAAACAAAAGGCATTTTTGATAGAAATATAGAAAATAGGAGCGGAATGGGCCATTCAGTTTTTCGTGCCTGACCCACCATTCAATTGTGATCATGGTTGATATCTTTGAGTGTGCATGAAAACTTGATCTGTGATATCAAATCATTATGGTGGGTGTGGCTTATGGAAATTCAACGACAAGCTGTGCACCAGGCTCCCAATTATTTCAATCAATTGATTAGATTAGATTACTTACAGTGTGGAAACAGGCCCTTCGGCCCAACAAGTCCACACCGACCCGCCGAAGCGTAACCCACCCATACCCCTACATTTACCCCTTTACCTAACATTACGGGCAATTTAGCATGGCCAATTCACCTGACTTGCACATCTTTGGACTGTGGGAGGAAACCGGAGCCCCCGGAGGGGGCTCACGCAGACACGGGGAGAACATGCAAACTCCACACAGTCAGTCGCCTGAGTCGGGAATTGAACCCGGGTCTCTGGCGCTGCGAGGCAGCAGTGCTAACCACTGTGCCACCGTGCCGCCCACGAACTCGGCAATAAAATTGATAGCTTAATATGCTAAGCTGATTGTGGAGACCTGATGGAGGAGCAGCGCTCTGAACGCTAGTGCTTCCAAATAAACCTGTTGGACTATAACCTGGTGTTGTGTGATTTCTTAATTTGTACACCCCAGTCCAACTCCAGCGTCTCCAAATCATGTCCATTATTCAAAACACTGTAATCATGTTACAGTCCAGAATCATTCCATGAAAGGTACATGATATTGTTAGTCTTTCTCTTGGTGAGTTTTAATATATAACCTTGTCCTTATTTAGATTGGTTTTATCATTTCAGCAGCCATTCTGAATATCTTGCTCATTGCAGCCTCCTGCATTCAAATTCAGACTACAATAGGAGCGTTTAGAAAACTGAACATTCATGAGTATGTGACATTTGAAGGGGCAGACAATAAGGAAGCGTGATGGTGTGACTTTATTAGTATGAAATGGAATTAGTAGGTTACCAGGAACTTTAATTTGGATCACATATGTAGAATCCATATGAGTGGAAGTAAGAAATAACATGAGGATGAATCACAGAAGACACAGGTGGAAGTCGTCTTAAAGACCCCCCAATGGCTGTTCTGTAGGACAAAGAATAGGACCATTGAGAGGGCATTTTTAACAAAGGCAGTGCATTAATCATAGGTGACCTTAAACTTCATATAGATTAGGAAAACAAATTGGCAGAGGTAGCCATTCATAAGAATTCATAACATGCATTTGGGATAGTTTCCAAGTACAGTATGTTTTGGATTCAACCAGAAATCAGACTTAATTGAACACATAACGAGGTACCTGAGAGAACAATGACCTAACATGGCAGCATGTAGCATTGAGGGTGAGAAACTTGGGTCAGATGCAAAGGGAAATTACATTGGAATGAGTGCAGAGTTGGCTGAAGTGGACTGCAAAATGAGTAATGCAAAAAAGATGTTTGATGAACAATTGCTGACATTTTTTTTTAAATCCTGACTCAGCAAGGAGAGAGCCCATTGAGAAAGGATGATCCAGGGATGTGGTTAAACAGACAAGTTAGGGATAATGTCAAACTGAAAGGAAGAACTATCACTGGGGCAAAGTTTATTGCTAAACCTCAGGATTGGGAAAGTTTTAAAGGCCAACAAAAGATGAACCAAAGCAAAAGAGGGAGAAAATGAACTGAGGGCAAATTTCAAGTAATATAAAACAGGCAGTAAGAACTTTGTGGGCGGCACGGTGGCACAGTGGTTAGCACTGCTGCCTCACAGCGCCAGAGACCCGGGTTCAATTCCCGCCTCAGGCGACTAACTGTGTGGAGTTTGCACGTTCTCCGCGTGTCTGCGTGGGTTTCCTCCGGGTTTCCTCCCACAGTCACAAAGATGTGCAGGGTCAGGTGAATTGGCCATGCTAAATTGCCCATAGTGTTAGGTAAGGGGTAAATGTAGGGGTATGGGTGGGTTTCGCTTCGGCAGGTCGGTGTGGACTTGTTGGGCCGAAGGGCCTGTTTCCACACTGTAATCTAATCTAATCTAATCTAAACTTCTTTAGATATAAAAAGGAAGAGAGAGGTATCAGTGAACATGGGCCCCTGAGAGAATGAGGCCGGGGAATAATAGGGAACCAGGAAATGGCAGAAGAGTTGAATAACTGCTTTATTAATCTTCATAGAAGAAGACGCTGGCATTCGAAAAATGCTGAAATGCAAGGAGCTAAAGGGTGGGGTGGGCTAGGGTGGATGTGGAAATGTACATAATAACAAACAGTAGAGAAAAAGGAAATGAACGCAACAAAAGATTGATAAGTCCCCTGAACCTGCTGGGCTGCATCAGTAAGTCAACTTGCAAGAATCTTCAGATTCTGGGAACGTTCCAAAGGATTGGAAAACAGCAATGTATCACCTTTATTAAAAAAGTGAGGGAGATATCTGTTATTGGGAAAAAGTTTTTCTGTTATAAATATTGTAAACTCAGTTTTTAGATCTAGATAATCAAGTAGAGTCAACATGCCTTCTTGAAGGGGAAATCATGCCTGAAGTATTTATTACAGTTCTTTGAGGAGGTAACATACGGGTCAGATAAAGGGCTATCAGTGGTTGTAATATATTTGAATTTCCAAAAGGTTCTATAAGATATTACGTTGGGAGTATATGTTAGGCTAGATAAAGATTTGTGCTGAAAATGTGTTGCTGGAAAAGCGCAGCAGGTCAGGCAGCATCCAGGGAACAGGAAGAAGGGCTTATGCCCGAAACGTCGATTCTCCTGTTCCCTGGATGCTGCCTGACCTGCTGCGCTTTTCCAGCAACACATTTTCAGCTCTGATCTCCAGCATCTGCAGACCTCACTTTCTCCTCATAGATAAAGATTTGTCTCAATGAATAGAAGACAAGTGTCACAGGGCTCAGTGATGGGCAATTATTTATATGTTAATACATAGATGACCAAAGTGAATGAGCTATAGCGAACTTTGTAGATGACACAAAATTAGGTGGAAAGGTGATGAGGAGGACAGTCTGCAGAGAGATTAAAGATAGCTTAAGTGGTCAAAAATGTGGCAGATGGATTTTTTTGTGGAAAGCTATAAGAGGAAGCAGGAAGAGTAAAGGAACTGAATATCTAAATGGAGAAAGACGGCAGAAAATTACAGAAAAGAGGGATTTTGGAGTCTGTGTGAATGAACAAAATGCTTGCATCCAAGTGCAGCGATTAATAGAGAAGGCAAATGGAATGTTGGCCTTTATTTCAATGGATGATAAAAATAAGGAGGTTTTGCTAAAACTATACAAGACTCTTAGTCAGACCACAACTGGAATACTCTTGAACAGTTTTGGGCATTTTACTTCATCTGTCTATATCCCTCTGCAGACTCTTCTTTTAGTTAGCCAATCCTCTATCCATGCTGCTATGCCACCTCCCAACATCATGACATCTTGTTTTATTGAGTAGCCTAACATGTGGTACCTTATCAAATCCGAAAGTATTACATCCACTGCATCTCCTTTTATTTATCCTGCTTGTCTCCTCAAAGAATTCTAGTAAATTTTTTCGGGTGTAATTTCCCCTTCATGCATAAAGCCATTGAGACACTGCTTGATTATGTGCATTTCTAAATGCTTCATTATTGCATCCTTTATAATTGATGGTGAAATTTTCCTCCTAACAGATAATAACTTCGTATAGTTGCCAGTTTCTTGTTTTTTCCCCTTTTTTGGCTTTTTTCCAATCCTTTGATACTTTTCCAGAAACTGAGGATTCCTGGAAGATGACTGCTAGCGCACCCATTATCTTCCTTATAATATCCTTATATTCATTCCATCAGGTCCAGGGAACATTACAGTCTATCCCATTTTTCTGTAGTGGTAGTGATTATGTTTAATTCCTCCTTCTGCCCCTTGATTATTTTAGTAATTTTGGAATGCTCTTAATGTCTTCTACTATGAAGATTGCAAAGTATTTATTCAACTCCTGCCATTAATGTTTCCCCAGCCGTGTCTCTAACAGGCCTGTGTTCACTTTGGTTTCTTTCTTTTTAGATATTTGAAGAAACTCTTGCAGTATGTCTTGACATTTTCAGGTGCACAATCCTTTATCTGAAATGCTCGGGATCAGCTGGTTTTTGAAATTCAGAATTTTTTGAATTTCAGAATAAGTAACAGTTTGGTGAAATTTAAAAAAAAAATTACTGGGGGAGCAGACTCGCTCAGTAAAATGTGCCTTGAGAGAAAATTGAGGCCTGCCAGTGCTAGGCCACGCTCCCACACATCGTGTCTGAGTGACACGCATCGAATGGGTATCAACTTGAGTTAACTGTTTGCATGCCAAACAACTTTGTTAATGAGAAAAAACTTCACGAAAAAACCTTCGGGCTTTGGAGTTTTTCGGTTAAAGGATTGTCTACCTGTACTTGTCTTAGGTTCTTTTCCTGAGGTTTCTCACACTATATGCAATTCACACCAACTTCTGCAAACAGTTAAAGTTTATTAAAGCCTGTGCAAGCTCAGTGACCCCCTTTTGACACTCCTTGCAGGTGTGCGAAGTGGAATCAGGCCCCAAACAAAGGAAACACATGCCCTTTACACAGCGCCCCCCCCCCCCCAATAACCCCATGTTACCCCAGGTACAATGCAAAGATGAGGTCAGCCTTGGAGATAATGTAAATGCTCTAATCGAGGGGAATCATTATTCAAACGATTTCCTGACTCACTGATTCCCCAAGGTCATGCTGGTGTGATATGCTTCAGTATCGGGGATGATCACCACAAATGAATTTGATTGGCTGGTGGGTGGCTATGAAAGCATTTCTGAATGGAAGGGACTGAATGAGAATTTAATTTGGTAATAGTAGAGTAGTAGTAAATGGCTGCCTAAATTCAGTGTGGATTACAATGGATAGTCCTCCAAATTCCTGCATGCTGTCTGTGAGACAGAATGTTGCCCCCAACCCAATAGACAATAGGTGCAGGAGTAGGCCATTCAGCCCTTCGAGCCTGCACCGCCATTCAATATAATCATGGCTGATCATTCCTAATCCGTATCCTGTTCCTGCCTTATCTCCATAACCCTTGATTCCACTATCTTTGAGAGCTCTATCCAACTCCTTCTTAAATGAATCCAGAGAGTGGGCCTCCACTGCCCCCTGTGGCAGAGCATTCTACACAGCCACCACTCTCTGGGTGAAGAAGTTTCTCCTGAGCTCTGTCCTAAATGGTCTACCCCGTATTTTTAAGCTGTGTCCTCTGGTTCGGCACTCGCCCATCAGTGGAAATATGGTTCCTACTGCCAGAGTGTCCAATCCTTTCATAATCTTATACGTCTCAATCAGATCCCCTCTCAATCTTCAAAACTCAAGGGTATACAAGCCCAGTCGCTTCAGTCTTTCAGTGTAAGATAATCCTGCCATTCCAGGAATTGACCTCGTGAACCTACGCTGCACTCCCTCAATAGCCAGAACGTCTTTCCTCAAATTTGGAGACCAGAACTGCACACAATACTCCAGGTGTGGTCTCACCAGGGCCCTGTACAGCTGCAGAAGCACCTCTTTGCTTCTATACTCAATTCCTCTTGTTATGAAGGCCAGCATGCTATTAGCCTTCCTCACTACCTGCTGTACCTGCATGCTTGCCTTCATTGACTGGTGTACAAGAACACCCAGATCTCGCTGTACTGCCCC
>NC_057726.1:65811980-65857618 GCF_004010195.1 Chiloscyllium plagiosum | reverse complement strand
TCTTTAAAAGCTTCCCAGTCCTCCGTTTTCCCACTTATCTTAGCTATGTTATACTTTTTCTCTTTTAACTTTACTTCCCTCGTCAGCCACGGCCGCCCATTCCTCCTCCTGGGATCTTTCTTCCTTTTAGGAATGAACTGATCCTGCAACTTCTGCATTATACACAGAAATATCCTCCATTGTTCCTCCACGGTCATCCCTGCTAAGGTATTGCACCTTTGAACTTTGGCCAACTCCTCCCTCATAGCTCCATAATTCCCTTTATTCAACAGAAGTACTGTCACTTCCGACTGTACCCACTTCCAGAATGTTCAGCTTCTTTGAGAAATGTCACATGAATGTCCTGAGAGATCGTGCAATTTAATCTTTTAACATTACACTTGTAATTGCCTGATAGTGCCCTCAAAAGTTTATCATCTCCCTATTTTTATTATTTTTCTGGTCAAATCTGTTTCCTGAATCAATTTGTCTTTTATCTGAAAGCTTCAGGGCCACTTTTTAGTGATTTTTTTTTTTAAAAAGATTATTATAATAGAATTTGTGTTCTGAAGCTGTTGCAATGGGATTTTGAAGTATCGTACAGGAGCCCAACTCTCTGGATTGCCTGTCCTGCAGCATTACCAGTCCACCTTACGGAAGGATCCAATCTCCTTGGGTAACAAGTGTCCAGGGAAATGCAGGTTCAGGCACTTAGTCTTGGTAAATGTGGGGTTACAAGGATAGAGTGGGGGGCTATGTCTGGGTGGAATGCTGTTTGGAGGATTGGTGCAGACGTGATGGGATGAATGGCCTCTTTCTGCACTCTAGGGATTCTATAACTGCAATGTAAGTTTCTCTCAATTAATCATTTCAGTTTATCTGCTTAAACACACCAAGCTATTGTTGATTTTTTTCTGTCTCTCCACAGATTACATAGTAGTGGGTAGTGACTCTGGTAGGATTGTTATCCTGGAGTATCAACCATCCAAGAATATTTTTGATAAGGTCCATCAGGAAACCTTTGGGAAGAGCGGATGTCGGCGTATTGTACCTGGACAGTACCTGGCAGTTGACCCAAAAGGTCGTGCTGTTATGATCGGTGAGTAGTAGTGTAAATATAATTTTACAGAAGAAAAGGAGCACACATTCACTGACTCGAGGCTTATTCACCCTTAAGTTAGGTTATGACTCATCTATATTTTAGCTCCTAATTAACTCTCTTAAATCCCATATCTGTCGAGGCCCTTGGATAAATGAGTTAAATGTGAACAGCAATCTGTTTAATTGACCAAAGATATCTATATTTTCTAATCGACCTGTTCAGAGATGTTATTATACACCAGCACGGAAACGGACCATTCAGTCCAACTCGTCCATGCTGACCAGATATCCTTACCTAATCTAGTCCCATTTGCCAGCACTTGGCTCATATCCCTCTAAACCCTTCCTATTCATGTACCCATCCAGATGCCTTTTAACTGCTGCAATTGTACCAGCCTCCTCCACTTCCTCTGGCAGTTCAATCCATACACACATCACCCTCTTTGTGAAAAAGTTGCCCCATAGTTCCCTTTTTATATCTTTCTCCTCTCACCCTAAAGCTTTGCCCTCTAATTCTGGACTCACCCCACCCCAGGGAAAATACTTTGTTTGTTTACCCTTTCCATGCCCCTCATGATTTTATAAACTTCCAGAAGATCACCCCTCGGCCTCCGAAGCTCATCTCTATGATTCTGGAGCAGGTGGGATTTGAACCAGGTCTCCGGGCTTTGAAGTAGCTACACTGTCACTGCACCACATGAGCCCTTTGACTAAAGGTGTCACTTAGCACATTGAAGTGGATCTACTAGGAATCCATTTGTGCCCTTTGCAGCAAGGTGCAGCAATCAGACTTGGAAAGCCTAGATAATTTTTGTTCACCTCCCTGATCCTGATCAATTTCTCTTCTCTTCCCTGATCTTGATAAATTTGGGGACATTGAAGACACCATCAATAATCCTTGATGCAATGACTAATGGTGCAGAACAGATACCCACAGCTTGTAGCAGATGTGGCTTAGAACTGTTCCAGATGTGTATGTATCCATCATGTCTTTGGGGAAGCAAATAGATTCATTACTGTGCTTGCATTAAGGTATGCTGGAACACTGCAGCAGGCTGGCAGGGGTGGATGGAATAGGGAGGGAGCGCACTGCCATGGCATGGGAGAGTTCAGCCCCTAAAATTATTGAATTCGATATTCAGGTTGAAGTGTTGCAGGATCCCCAAACGGAAAATGAGGTGTTGTTCTTCCACCTTGCACTGGGCCTTGCTGAAACACTGTAGCAAGCTTGAGACCGAGATGTTGGCCAGGGAATAGGGTGGAGTGTTAAAGTGGCAGGCAACTGGAAACTCGGTGTCTTTTTATCTGTGTGGAAATGGTGGCTGGCTGGTTGGTTGGTAGGTAAGGACAAGGGGAAACCTATCACTGTTGCAGGAGAGAAGACGAGGTGAGAGCTGAAGTACGAGAAATGTGTCAGACCTAGTTGAAGACCTTGACAAAAACGGTGCTGGGGAGTCTTTGGTTGAGGAAGAATGTGGACGTTTTAGAGGCTCCCTTGTCGAAGTTCACCTCGTTGGAACAACAGCAACAGGGTTTCCCTTGTCCTTACCTACCATCCCACCAGCATCCGCATCCAGCAAGATGCCACCTCCGGGACGCCCTGGTCCATGCTTCTTTCACTCCCAACACCACCTCTCACAGCCCCACGGCACCTTCTCCTGCACTTGCCACATGTGTAACACTTGCCCATTTACCTCCTCCCTCCTCAGCATTCAAGGGCCCAAACACACTTTCCAGGTGAAGCAGCACTTTACCTGCACTTCACACAGTCTAGTCTACTGCATTGGCTGATCACAATGTGGTCTCCTCTACGTTGGGGGAATGAAGCATAGACTGGGAGACTGTGTTTCGCAGAGCATCGATATTCAGCCTGCAAAAATAAAACCATGAACTTCCAGTTGCCTGCCACTTTAACATACCACCCTCTTACTTGCCAACATCTCTGTGTCAGGCTTGCTGCAGCGTTCCAGCAAAATTCAGCACAAACTGAAGAAGGACACCTCATTTTATGCTTGGGGACCCTGCAGCTCTCCAGACTTGATATAGAGCTCAATACTTTTAGGGCCTGAGCTCTCCCTATTTCCTCATGACCCACCCCCACACATCAGCCTTGTTATCACATAGTCTGCCATTGCACAGTACCTGTTGTTAGCTACCAACAGTCTCCATTAACAGCCAATCACTCTGTCAGCAAGATCATTATCCACTCCTTTGTTCAACTGTCTTCTCTCTTTTTGGGCTCCATCCCAAACATATCATTTAGTCCTTACCCACCCTCCACCATCTTCTGCAAGTAAATCAACATTTTCCAAGCTGCCATCAGTTCAGAGAAAGTGTCACCAGAAAGACCCAAAATGTTAACTCTGATTTCTCTTCCTGAACTCAACATCATACTTATGGACTGAATGGAGGTGTTCTGCAAAGTGGTCATTGTTCAGAGTGGTGTGTTTAATGGCTTTCATTGCTTTTACACAAAGGCACATACAACACGGATAGGTCATATGATTGTAATGAGCAAGTCAGCTAGTGTACTCCAAATATCCCCTTTCTCATATCTCTCAAACGTTTGTTGGTTTATCATTGGCAGTTGCAAGTTACATAATTACCTGATATACATTGAATTAATGATAATTTATTTTTAACACAGAACAATATGTTAATGCTGGTTAATTCATTTCCTTCAGTCTCTACGCATGCATTGGATATATAAAACTGAATCTTAATATGATCTGTTCTGTTGAGTTTCATGAAAAGTTTCTCTGTGCAAGATCTAGTGAGTTTTCTCTCACTATCATTCCAAACTTGCCTGATTAACTACCTACCACCATCCTCGTAGTGCCACTCCTGTCCAGTACTACCCCAATTCGACTACTTGCTATGGCCAGAGAACATGAGAGAATCCCAGGATGGATCAGCATCAATTGTGCTTACACAATCTTTAAATCCAGTTGAACATTTGACCAAGTGACAAAATAGTGGAGCAGCAGCCACAAATACACACAGCTCATAGTACGTAACTGGCGCATATGACATTTCCTCAAACATACATCTGCATTCTTTTACCCCAACTGTTCCCAAACCATCAGACTCCACAGGTGTCGTCTTCTACATCGTATGTTACTACTCTTAAGTTGCTGCTTTATTGTCTCTTATGCCCAATGTAACCCAGTATTTGTGCTAGTTGACTCTAACTTTTATTTGCAATCATCATTATTTACAAAAAATGAAATTTCACCGACACACTGCAAGTCAATTGCTTGATTAATGAGATGGACTACAGTGTGTAATGGTATAGAATAGATACAGTACATGTAGCTCAGCCTTCCCTTTGTGAAGCTATTGTATTGGGGTGGCATGGTGGCTCAGTGGTCCCAGGTTTGATTCCAACCTTAGGTGACTGTCTGTGTGGAGTCTCTCCATGTCTACATGGGTTTCTTCTGGGTGCTCCGGTTTCTTCCCACAGTCCAAAGATGTGCAGCTCAGGTGAATCGGCCATGTTAAATTGCCCATAATGTGTTACGTGCATTAGGGAATTGGGTCTGGGTGTGTGTGGGTCGGTGTGGACTTGTTGGGCCGAAGGGTCTGTTTCCACACTGTACGGAATCTAATCTAATCTAATCTAATCTAATCTAATCTATTGTGCACTCTGGTGCCACATCTGTCATGATTTGTTTCAGGTGCTATTGAGAAGCAAAAGTTGGTCTACATTCTGAACAGGGATGCTGCTGCTCGCCTCACCATCTCCTCCCCTCTAGAAGCGCACAAAGCAAATACGTTGGTGTATCATGTCGTTGGTGTGGACGTGGGGTTTGAAAATCCTATGTTTGCTTGTCTTGAGATGGACTATGAGGTAAATTCCTAGGTTTGGAGTATTTGTGTTATTGGATGTAGCTAGTGTAACACTCTAAAATGAGCTTTAAATATACTAGAAACATCTAATGTCAGGTGATGAAACTGTTTTGGAGTTCTTCGGACCAAGAGTCTGAGGCATTGTCACAAATGAATGGTCCTGGTTGAGCTATCTCACAATAAACTTAAATTGAACCTCAGGTTAATAGTTTGTTTCATCATCAAATTGGGTATTTTTGCTCAAGAAGCTATTGCTTGTAGTTTTTAATCTAATGCAATTAGCAGATTCCAACAGCACCAACTCTCTGATTATGTCAGTACTTTAATTGAATTAAGATTACCCGCTTCCTCTAACTCTCAACCAAACCTTTAACTCTCTATACTCATTTGGTCAAGGTTTCTACTCCTGATAGCAGTTAATTGATCTCTGCTGTGCCCTGTGTAGGGGTGCCTAGTGAGGAAAGGATCAAGTTTGGTTTTACTGCTGATAAAATGATGTGAATCATGTCTCTTCTCCGAAAAATATTTGGGGAAAGTTTTAGTTCTCTGATTCAGCAGTCCATGAGCTTTCCACTTGCTTGACATGTTTCTCTGTCAAAGCTGTTGTATAAATACTAGCTGTTCTTGTTGGTGGATTATGGTGTTTGTGATGAGTATATTGTAATTTTGCCCGAATTTACTGCGTCAGATGTTCCTACAACAGTGAAACATTCTCTGCATGATGCGATGAGAAGTAAAAAAAAATGTTTCCTGGCCACTATTACCTTTTACTCACATTAATTATGGCCAGCACTTATATAATATGCTTAGCTAAGATTTTGCAGCCTTAAATTATCTGGAGGGCAAACTTGAAAGCAAAGCTGAATACGTTTTCAGGGGCACTGTCCAGTTTCTGTGCAGGATGATTAACAGTGCTGTGTTACATGGAAATAAAATACTGTTTTGATTAACCATTGCAATGTAACTTCAAATCCATGTATTTTTTGATTCTGAAGACAACTAATCTCAGTAATGGAACCATAAAAAGGTCAGTTTTAATGAATAACTCGTTTGATTTACAAAGGTCCTTTAGTGAAGGAAATCTACCATCCTTCACCTGGTCTGGCCTGAGGGTGACCTCAGACCCACAACATTGTGATTGTCTTTCAGCTTTGATCTGTAATATACTAGCAAGCCATTCTGTTGAAGGGTGTTTAGGGATACAGCAATGCTGGGGTTTTTTCAACAATGGTCATAGCCCTTTAAAGAATAGATGAAAACTAGCTCTTTATCCCCAGTGTAAACATTATAAAATTGTGTAATATCTTGCATTCATATAGTGCTTCAAAATAATCAGGCTACTTTTTTTGGCATTAAGAACTGAATGGCAGAATATTACTCCAATTAAGCATTAGAATTCTGAATTAAAGTCTTTAGTCCCAACTACAAACTATTCTCTAGAAATTGACTCAATCCCTTTACCTGATAACTGGAAAATGTCAAACCAGTCTGTTTACAGCATTAGAAACAAAATTGGCTTCAAGATGAGCTTCCATCCACATTTGCCCCCATCAACAACACTGCCTGATTCCGTCCAATATATTGCTTGACTCTGCCCTTACATTATTTCATCTGCCATTGAAACCATCGTCTGTCTTTGTCATTTCTAGACTTGCCAATTCCAAGTTGCTTTGAGCCTTCCTCCTATTCTCTGCAACTATAATTTGGAATTTATAAGCTAAAACTCTACGATTCATCTTCATTGATAAACTAGTCCTGTTCCCCTTCAGCCTTGTGCTTGCTAACCCACTCTGGGTCCTGGTTAAGCAACTCACTGCTTATGCGTGTGGTGAATGTGAGGATGACCATTTTAAAAGGAAATTGGATGGGCATTTAATGGATGTAAACTATAAGTTTATTGGGATGGGGGGCTGTTTGGATTTCTCTACAGAGAGCTAGGCTGAATGGTAACTATTGCACTGTTAAGGCTAATGCATATTTGTTTAAATAATTGGTAGTTTTGTCCCAGATCAATTACTTCTAAAAAGTGCTGTGAATGTGAAATTGGATAGGGACAAGAATCTTCAGATCACTGTTGGGGCAATGGAGTGGGAAGAGACTACTGATGACTTATAAGAATGAAATCAAGCAAAGTTCTCCCATCCAGCAGCATGATGGAGTAGGATATTGTGGTCAACTGTGCACAAAAGGTGAAGGCAAATTAAAAATAGCCAGATGCAGAATTAATACAGCATAGATGGAAGCCATTCAACCCATTGTGTCAGCACCAGATCTCTGTAGGAGCTGTGGACTTGCTGTCATTCTCTCACTTTCCACTCCTGTAATACTACACACTGTTCTCCCTGTGGCACTGCACATTCAGTATCTTGAGCCTGCTCTGCCATTCAGTTAGATCATGGCTAGTTTATGTATGTTTGAATTCCACACTTCCATCGATCCCAAAGCCTTAGATTCTTGTTCGGCAAAGAAATGTAGCCTCTCCCTACCTCCATCATCTGAGGCAGAATGTTCCCCAAGTCAACAACATAATTTTTTTTTATTATCTGAATCGTATAATGATGAGCCTTAAATGCTGTATATAACTGAAGCATAAAAGAAAGAATATTATGTTCAGTTCCTCTTTTAATAAAGGATAGCATCTCATTAATTGTCTTAATAACTTGCTTGTTGATTTTTTAAATGTGATTCATGTGCAATCCCTATGTACCTCAGGATTCAGAAAATGAGCAACTTTACATTGTTAGTTGAAAGTAGATAGCTTTTGAATCCCTCCAATGAACTGTTTGCATCAGACACTCAGGCAACGTATTCAAGATACTAACCATTTGTCACATGAGTTTTTTTTGCTAACCTTGCCATTAAGGAAATTCAAGATGGTCGCAGATACAAAATCATTTACTGAGGACCCCCGTGTTGATGTCGTTGCTGAAAACATTTCTAATTTGATTTGTCCATTCCTGATAGCTGCCTAGTAACCACCGTAGGGTGGAGAATGTCTGTGTGTGCATTTCAGCTTGTTAAAGTACATGCAAAGGTAAAAGATGGCCACTGTATCTTTCTCTAACAGAGGAGGCAAGTATTCCAGTAATGTTCGGATTTCAATCGGTTAATAGTTGCAATGAGAAAGTATTCTTTGTATTTTCAGTATTAAGATTATGAAAATCAAAAGTGAATTAAGCATTACTTTGAGCCTCCATTTCATGCTTGACCGTTTCCTTCTATTTGTAGGAGGCAGACAGTGATCCTACTGGTGAAGCAGCTGCTAACACTCAACAGACATTGACATTCTACGAGTTGGATCTGGGTCTGAACCATGTTGTGAGAAAGTACAGTGAACCTCTGGAGGAGCATGGCAACTTCCTAATTACAGGTATATGGTTTACGAGTCCACTCTTGGTGAAATACAGACTGGAGTTAGGATTTAAAATGTTTTTAGTTTACAATGACTCCTCTCAAAAGTTACCTGTTCCTTCTCATTACCTCCTTTACTTTGTGATGCAGTCAGGCAGAAAAATTAGCTTCTGTATTTATGTTGATGTATAGTGCATTTGCTCTTGTATGGAAGCAAAATGAGGAAAATTTGGCAATAAGATTAAATATTTATAAACTCCATTTGACCCACAAGGAAAGCATTAATTTCCTAAAGGCCGTGGAATTTAAATTGTTATAGGACAACAAAGGTAAGTCAATAATAGAAGTTGTTGTCAAAATAACTGACGCGCACTTCTACACACTCAAAGCCATCACTCCAGAATACTTTCTGAAACTGGAAAAGTCAGGGCGTTCAGCAGGTCATGTTTTTCCATCGCATTGACACAAAGCTATCTTAACCCGGTCGCTTCTCAGATTTAAAAAGTTGATTCAGTGTTCGTGAACAGTGGCAAAGCTACATTTCCCATTTAGCTCCTCAACATTTATAACATTGACATTAAATTTCCATATTCATTTGCAAGTCATTCATTACTTGTGGAATCCCTTCAGTGTGGGAGCAGACCATTGAGTCCACACCAACCCTCTGAAGAGCATCCCACCCAGACCCACCCCAACTACCCTACCCCTGTAACCATATATTACCAGTGACTAACCCACCAAACCTGCATATCTTTGGACTGTGGGAGAAAACCGGAATACCCAGAGGAAACCCATGCAGACCCGGGGAGAATGTGCAAACTCCACGCAGACAGTCACCCAAGGTTGGAATTGAAATGGTGCTGTGAGGCAGCAGTGCTAACCATTGCCACAGTGGCCTCCCCATCCCCTCAGTTGTTTAATAAAAAGGCAGTATCTTGGCCACGCTGAAATGTCATGGAGATGTATAAATCTTTAGGAAATGAAGTTCAGAAATAGAATTGAACGATTGCAGATCACAGACTGTTTTTGTCAACTATTTTGAGATTTTGGGATTAGTTGCTCCTTGCTACCAGGTTTTCATGTGTTAATCAGTATTCACAGGTTAATTCAAAGTGAGAACAATATGGTTCAGCTCAAAGTTATATTCAACTTAAAAATTTAAAAATGGAAAATATAAGGAAACGATTGACTTAATGGCATAAGGGCATTCATAAAAAATTGCGTTTCGGACAAGGTAACTGAGCAACTCTGACCCATGGTCAATGCTCAATGTGCTAACCTGTCCTTTTGGATACTGAAGGGGCTGCTGTGTGTTTCTCCCATGTTTCTATGTTGTCCATTTCTCTTAAATTTATTTATTTATTTAAATAAATGGTGGCAACTTGAGAAAGCAAAACCTCCTTATGCATATTTTAAAATTGGAAAAGAGGACTCAGGTTCCCCATGGGAGACTGATTAGCAAGGTTAGATCTCATGGAACACAGGGAAAACTAGCCATTTGGATACAGAACTGACTCAAAGGTAGAAGACAGAGGGTGGTAGTGGAGGGTTGTTTTTCAGACTTGGCAGGTAGGATTGGATTGGGTTGGGATATCTGGTCGGCATGGACGGGTTGGACCGAAGGGTCTGTTTCCATGCTGTACATCTCTATGATTCTATCCTTGATTTGAAATATTGAAGTTGAAATCTTTCTCTACTTCAGTTCCAGGAGGCTCAGATGGGCCGAGTGGTGTACTAATCTGTTCCGAAAACTATATCACTTATAAAAACTTTGGAGACCAACCAGACATCCGATGCCCCATCCCCAGGAGGAGGGTAAGAAGTTTATTAACTTAATGCAATCTTGCAGTACGTCGATAGGCAGAAATATAACACCTACTTAAGACTTCGATATTTCAATATTACTCAAATATTGAAAATGAGCTGATGATCCCAAAATAATTTGTATTGTCTGTAACTGTTCTCGTATTCTGAGAGTGGGTTGAGCATTTCCGAGCTTACTGAACAATAATCACTTGTTTCAATTTGACATTTGTGCCCAAAGCTTTTCCACCTGTAGGTGAGGTTAATGGACAGATGGTATTTTTGGCAAAGGACCAAGGGGGACTGCTGGTCAGAAAACATTGCATTGATCCACCCTGCAGGCACTCTGCCTCTATTCCTGATAAAGAGCTTTTGCCCAAAACGTCGAATTTCCTGCTCCTCGCATGCTGCCTGAACTGCTGTGCTTTTCCAGCACCATCTAATCCATAATCCTTGTTGAGGGAGGCAGTGGCTAAATATCATGTTAATATAGTTTAGATTTTTAGTATTTTTAACTTCTTCCATTTTCCTAAATATTCCCCAAGCAAACTATAAAATTGCAAGGTTCAGTCCCCCAGTCAGTTTCATTTAGCTTCCAGTTCCCTGAGCTTGGAGGTTTAAAATTACCTGGGTTTTCTATACTTGATCACTATGTAGTGATGGGGAGAAAGTGAGGTCTGCAGATGCTGGAGATCAGAGCTGAAAATGTGTTGCTGGAGAAGCGCAGCATCCAGGGAACAGGAGAATCGACGTTTTGGGCATAAGCCCTGAAGAAGGGCTTATGCCCGAAACGTCGATTCTCCTGTTCCCTGGATGCTGCCTGACCTGCTGCGCTTCTCCAGCAACACATTTTCAGCCACTATGTAGTGATCCCTAATGGAAGCACATGCATGGGGGCATGTTTTGTTTTCGACTTGTATCTGTGTCCTGTAGCAAAATGCATTACACAAATACAGGCATTTTCTCTTCCAGAATGACCTGGATGATCCTGAACGAGGAATGATTTTTGTCTGCTCTGCTACGCATAAAACAAAATCCATGTTCTTCTTCCTGGCACAGACTGAACAAGGCGACATCTTCAAAATTACACTGGAAACAGATGAGGACATGGTAAGGAGGACTGCAGGTTAGAAATCCCAGTTTGGTGACTCACCAATTATAATCAAAAGTTTTGCAGGCAAATTAATTTGCGAACTGTTTTATGTTTTCTTCTTGGTGTGTAACACATTATGGATAACTAAACTACTATGTCTTTTCCCATTTCAATAACACAGTTAAGGTCTTGAATGTGTACTGACCAGTTTTAGTGGTGTTGGAGCAGAACTAGGCCATTCGGCATCGCGTCTTCTCTGCACCTAGTCTCTCCCATTAGTGGAAACATCTTCTCCGCAGTCCACTGTATCCAGGCCTCTCTGTATTCTGTAATTTTCAACCAGATTTCCCCTCATCATCCTTCTAAACTCCCATCAATTACAGACGCAGAGTCCTTAACCACTCCTCATATGAAAAGCCCTTCATCCCTGGGATCATTCTTGTAAATCTCTGAGCCCCTCCAAGGTCAACACATTCTTCCTTAGATAAGGGGCCCAAAACTTGTTCTCATGCCAGCTAATCAGAAAAGGATCAAGCTAATGACATTTGGTTAGAAAACAAACTGCTGTTTGCTGCAAATTGGCATTTCTTTTGGAAATATAAGTTGGTGACTTCTCATTGTTCATGAATTACAAAAATGAGTAAGCTTTTGTCAGTACATGTTTCTTGAAAGGAATGATGCGTACTTTCAATCTTGGTAATCTTACAGCCTTATTTCTGTTTTTTTACTGAAAACCTGTTTGAAAAGTTGTTCTATAAAGACTTGAAATATTGCTCAGATATTAGGTAGGTTTTCTTTGGACCTCACACTGTTGAGAGAGCGTTTGGAAATTGTCTAATTATAATTTTCACTCTCTTCCACGATCCTCCCTTTCCTGTCTTTTATAATTGATGTCTTGTTTTATAAAATGTTTGTTTGTATATTTGCAGGTGACTGAAATCAGGTTGAAGTATTTTGACACTGTCCCTGTGTCAACTGCCATGTGTGTACTGAAGACTGGGTTCCTCTTTGTTGCATCAGAATTTGGCAATCAGTGAGTGTGGACTGTTTTACTGTTGATCACATTAGATTTTGCTGGGATTAAATAGCTATTTTGTTTGTATTTCGTACGTCTGTCTCCTGCATCTTATGGCCAAAATGATGACTAAGTAGTTACTTGAAGATATTTGACAGTGGTGCTCTGTTACTGGCTAATGAAAGCAGCTGACTGTTCACATTCTGTGGAGACTGTCTGTCGATTTCACAAGTCATTTGGACTTCATTGTATATTAAGGAGCCTTGAGGTGCGCTCTTAAAGGTTAAGCCAGCTTCCCATCAATTTGTATTGTGCATAAAGTAGAGCAAGTGGCCTGAGATTTGATCATGAGATCTTTGGGCCTTAGCCAGTACAGCAGTCTGTTTTGATGCAGTGACTAAAGAAGTTAGCTTTGTGGCTTATAAATGTATTCCCAGCATTAAATGATACAGTGCAAATGTGGGATGGACCTTTTGGGTCATTGTGCTTATGTTCCATCTTTGAAAGAGCTATCCGGTTAGCCTCACATTGTCACCATGTCCCTTAACTTCGTAAATGTTTCCAGTTCAAATATGTTGAGTTTCATTTTATTTGAGTTATTACTGAATTTGCTTCCACCGTCCTGCCAGGCTGTGCATTTATGATTGTTATAACTCACTGTCTAGTATTTTTTTCCTTAAAGTAGCCTTCTGACATTTACTTAGGAGCATCTTTACGATTAATAGTTTGTGGCTATTACTTTTGTGTGTTACCAAGAAGAGTATCTTGTTCACTTCTTCCAGTCTGTTCGCCACTCGAACATATATGCTTCACTGATGCTTCACTTCCATTTGCTTACCTTTACACTGTATCTTTCAACACCCTTCCTAAACACCAATTCATCAATCCCAGTCTTGTGCTTTCTGTTGACGCAGCATCCAATTTTTATTTTACTTAGTCCTTCTACATTTGATTACTAATCACAATAGCAGTATTACTTTTGTCCC
Source organism: Chiloscyllium plagiosum (assembly GCF_004010195.1). Classification (NCBI taxonomy): domain Eukaryota; kingdom Metazoa; phylum Chordata; class Chondrichthyes; order Orectolobiformes; family Hemiscylliidae; genus Chiloscyllium; species Chiloscyllium plagiosum. The sequence continues at coordinate 65,844,441 of NC_057726.1, read as the reverse complement.
ACTGTCTATAAAACTCCTTTGTCTGCAAGCAATTTAAAGTGTACAACACATCATTTTTAATCTCTTCAATATATTTTTGTGTTCACTTTCTGCAATTTTCACTCTTGACCAGTGCACGCTGCCACTTGATTTGCTAGCTTATTTTAATAACATTTGTGTCAGTGGCTTGGATAGTATTGTTTTTTGTTAAGAAATCAGGTTGTCATATTCTATTAATTCTCAAAACAGGTTCTACAGTATATGTAAAGCATATCTTGGGATTTTGTAGTGGAATTATCAGTGGCTTGATGTTGGCCTGATCAACTGATGTGCAGTTAGTGTAAATAATAATTGTTTTTTTTTAAATAAAAGAATATGTTAGTCTTCAGAAAGCTAAGTCATGTCTGTTTTATATTCCAGTTACCTTTATCAGATTGCACATCTCGGAGATGATGATGATGAACCAGAGTTCTCTTCAGCAATGCCGTTAGAGGAGGGAGATACATTTTTCTTTCAGCCACGACCTCTCAAGAATCTGGTATTGGTGGATGAGTTGGACAGCCTTTCACCAATTTTAACATGCCAGGTATGAAAACATAATTCCAGATTCTTTAGTGGAGCTGAACAATGTTTATTTCACCAACTAATCATATGGAGTCTGTAGGTTTGAGTGTTTAGTTGTTTCTATTGATACAGCCAATGACCATTGTGTATACGCTGACTAAATTAATGTGAATTCATGTTGCTTTTCTGAAAAGTATTTGAGGAAAGTCTTATTTTCTTAGTCAGCTGTCCTGAAGTTGTCATGCCAGTTATGTTTGCCACCAATGTTTCGCTGTTGCTTATATTTTCATCTGCAGATTGCTGATCTGGCTAATGAAGACACACCTCAGCTATATGTTGCCTGTGGGAGAGGGCCGCGGTCGTCATTGAGAGTCTTGAGGCATGGTCTTGAGGTATGATGTGTATGAAATTATTTTTTGTAGGAGGCCAGTGACTATCTTTTAAGGAGCCACTATTCATACATTGATAGAAACATCCTGTATTTGAATCATTCTGACTTTAAGGTCCCAGGTTTCATCTGTGCTGTTTGGTTCACTTATCTCAGTTAAGGAGCTGCAATAAGCTACAGGGGAGGGACAGTGAAGAAAAGTTGATTAAGGTTTCTATTCCAAATGACAGCTCTGCGACCTGTGTATCTCTGGAAGTTGCCACCCAGTTAAATAGTGCGGTGAGGAAGGCATATGGCGTACTGGCTTTTATTGGTAGAGGAATTGAGTTCCGGAGTCCTGAGGTCATGATGCAGTTGTATAAGACTCTGGTGCGGCCGCATCTGGAATATTGTGTGCAGTTTTGGTCGCCATACTATAGGAAGGATGTGGAGGCACTGGAACGGGTGCAGAGGAGGTTTACCAGGATGTTGCCTGGTATGGAAGGAAGATCGTATGAGGAAAGACTGAGACACTTGGGGCTGTTTTCATTAGAGAAAAGAAGGTTTAGGGGTGACTTGATTGAGGTGTACAAGATGATTAGGGGGTTAGATAGGGTTGACAGTGTGAACCTTTTCCCGCGTATGGAGTCGGGTATTACAAGGGGGCATAGCTTTAAATTAAGGGGGGGTAGATATAGGACTGAAGTTAGGGGTAGGTTCTTCACTCAGCGAGTCGTAAGTTCATGGAATGCCCTGCCAGTAGCAGTGGTGGACTCTCCCTCTTTATGGGCATTTAAGCGGGCATTGGATAGGTATATGGAGGATAGTGGGTTAGTATAGGTTAGGTGGGCTTGGATCGGCGCAACATCGAGGGCCAAAGGGCCTGTACTGCGCTGTATTCTTCTATGTTCTATCTAGTAAGGAAAGGCTCCAGATGCTGCTGATTAAATGATGTGATTCATGTCTCTTCTCCGAAAAATATATGGGGAATATTTTAGAATCTCTGATTCAGCAGACCATGAGATTTCCAAAAAATGTAATTTGTCAACTGTGTTGGGGAAACCAAATCTCCATTTCCCAGTTATATGCTCCATTTTGTCATATTGGACCTCTTTTTAACCAGTAAATGTTGTTTGAACCCTCCTTTGAAGCAGGCACTGAAATTGATGAAAAACAACTTGCTGCAGAAACTCAACAGGTCTGGCAGCACTGTGGAAAGAAAGCAGAGTTAACATTTCAAGCCCAGAATACTGAAGATGGGTCACTGGACTCTGTTAACACTGCTTTCTCTCCACAGATGTGGCCAGACTGGTGAGTTTCTGCAGCAAGTTCTGTTTTTGTTTTATTTCCAGCATCTGCAGTTTTTTGTTTTGCAGTAAGATGGAGGACTCATGCTGATTTTTCTCCCCAAACCCTCATTGACAGGTATCAGAAATGGCTGTTTCAGAGCTGCCTGGTAACCCAAATGCTGTATGGACTGTGAGAAGACATGTGGAAGGTATGACCTGAGTAATGCATAGAGCAGAAATTCTTTTGGCCACATTAAGAAATGTTCACACAGTCATGTCCAACAAGGTTAAAAATCACACAACACCAGGTTATCGTCCAACAGGTTTAATTGGAAGCACACTAGCTTTTGGAGCGACGCTCCTTCATCAGGTGATTGTTGTGTCGCTCCGAAAGCTAGTGTGCTTCCAATTAAACCTGTTGGACTATAACCTGGTGTTGTGTGATTTTTATCTTTGTACACCCCAGTCCAACACCGGCATCTCCAAATCATGTCCAACAAGTGCATTGTACTAGATAAAATTCATGTAATTGCTCTGAACATTTTTTTGAAGAAAGCAGTAAATCTGCTCTCGCAAATTGCCATGTTGCATCATTGAGTGTGAACTCTGTTTAACTCATTGAACCACAATCCATAGGTATTGCAGGTTTAGTTTTTAAATTTTAATATTTTATTCTTATTTAAGTAGAACTATGTACAGCAATCTAAATAAAATGTACATAAAATAAGCACAGAAACAGCTGAAAAGTAGAGAAAGCAGCTTGCATGTATGAAGGATTGTTCACTGTTTACTGTTCTTTTACTAGCTTGCATTACCTCAGATTGCATATTTTGATAGCCATGACCTGGTTCCAAAATTGATTGAGAACTGAAGAATTAAACACTTCTAAACTGCAATACAGTTCAAATCCGTAGATGTCAAAAACATATGGGCTGTTACATTTTTGAAATTTATGGGTGGATTAACCCAAATAATGTTGATCTGACACCAAAACACATTTCAAGTCAGATTCTCTTCCATCGAAAGTCTTGCACTTTTGAAGGGGATAATGAATTACTTATTAAAATAATTTTTTTATTTAAATGTATTCATTTCCACTCGTTAAAGTTTGCATTGATCTTGATTTCAGTGGGGTTTTCTCCCCCACGTTTTTCTCACCTCTTTCTTCATTGTGCTGTCTCCAATTAGAGTTTGGTTCAGTTCCTCAGGAACTGACAGTACTCCATTATTGCCAAATGGCCTTTATTCGTGTGCCAGTTAGATAGTTATCAACAGTAGTGCGCAGTATGGTATTGTGGTACTGACATGATCCTCCTATGTTTATGCACTTGCACTTTTTTGCATCTGCCACTATGTGGGGCGAGAGTGAGTGATTATTAAAAGAATTTCTTACTGGCCCAGTAAATTTCACCAGGTGGCTGTATTCTCTACAGTTATCTCGACTGAGATTAGGCAACTGAGTGCAAATTGTTGTAGTTTCTTTTATTGTGTTTCTTATAGTTTGTGAATGATGTACAAATGTGAAAACTGCAATAATGATTTATTGGGCTGGGCACATCCTGTAAATGATCAAACCTTATGGAAGTTGTGGCCCCTGTGAAAATGAGTGGCTCTGGTTATAATTTACAAATTAGAATAATTGATAATCACTGATTCCATACCATAATCCAGAAATAGTGAGAAAGTATTCGGTAGAAGAATATTTTTGCAATACACGTAAATTTGCTAGGATTTAGTTGGGAGCGCGCTAAATGTCCTACAGTAATCCTAATGCTAACCGATATTACCTCAATGGAAAAGCTGTAGTGATGACCTGGTAATGAGAAATCACTTTTCAAATTGGATATGAATGTGCTCTTTATGCATGTTTCTTATTGAGTATCGTTTTATTGTCCACTTGAGACTCCCATGAAAGAATAAGAATATGGCATATGAGTGTATTTGTTTCCCATCAGTAATTGCCCTTGAGAAAATGATGCTGAACTGCAATGTCCTACGTACTAGATTGGGTGGTGGGTTGCTCATAATTATAAGAAAGTGGTTACTTTGCTAGTATTGATTTAGCCTGGGATACTTTCCTATGCTGGCTTGATGAGTGGGTATGGCAATACAGCTTTTGTCTAGCCTGAATGATATATTTATTGCAGTTTATACCCTGGTTGTCCTCAATCTTGAAAGAGCAGTACTAACCAAGGCTGGTATGTGGTGGCTTAATCTCTACCAATACCAAGCCTCTGTTTCTCTCCCACAGGTGGCCGGGGAAGGTGCTACTCACTCTAGGTGCGTACCTGCTGGTAGGGCCTCTTGGATACTGGTTTAGGGCAGACATTGTAAAGAACAGTCCTAACCAGTGATTACGTGAAGCAAAGTACTACTGATGCAGATATTCTACACAAAAGGATGTTGACTGGAAAATTGTGATATACCCCTTCCACCCCAACTGTAGAATATTACAAGAATCAGCATTGAAGAGTACATGTGTTGTCATTAGGCTTATATAGTTTATTATATTAAGATAGAAAAATCTGCCCTGTGATGATGCAATCTTCAGTTCTTGTGAATGTTTTCATCATCACAAATTGCAACCACCACTTGGAACCACCAGAACTTTAACTTAATATGCTGCCTATTCCAGATATGAATAAAGTTTAGAAAAGGAGGATTTATTCTGTGACTAGGGTTTAAGTTGGAGTGTGCATTCATTTTGACAATAATTACATTTGAAATCTTTAGTGACAACACTTAAATTTGAAGAGAGGAGTGAAGGGCAGGCTTATGTGTTTTAATGTTCATATATACAACAGGATATTTGTTCGAATTCGGTCTGGGGAATTTGTTTCCGTTATTGGGGTTTTTTTGGGCACATTGGTAAAGGGCAGTGCATTAGTTATGTGAGGACACTTTTTGGATATGTAAAAACATGCATGCTAATTATGAGATGGTGTGAGATGTAAAATATAGATTTTGCGGAATTTCCCAAGAAGGAACAAGGAATCGCAAAATTTAGTACAGGTTTAGTTGGAAGCTTCAGATCAGTGAGGCTTTAACCTGTAGGCTGATCACTGTAGGAATCTCTTAGTTTAATTGTCAGTTGAAGGGTCAATTTGTTCGGTGTGAAAATACTTCCAGGTCTTGAGTCAGAAACTTTTCAGTACTAGCCCTTTGCTTGCGAGTCTCTAATTATGATGGTTTCTGTTAAAGTTGCTTTTGTTGGATGGATATTAGGGGAATTAAAGATTAAATGTGAAATTTATAGACGGGGGTACTGGAAGGGCTGGGTGTTCTTAAGAATTCAATTGATACAGAGGGTTTGTATCCCAAGTTGCATTAACAACTAGATGTGGGTTTAGTTGGGAGGACTTAATGTAATTTCCCAGAGCTCCTTACATGGGAGGGAAGTCCCAGAGGATTGGAGAGTAGCAAGTGTTCACTGGGGCAAAATAAAGGCTTAAGGCTATGCTTTGTAACTTCTGGCATGTCAGTTTACTGTCAGTGGTGGGTACAGTTTTAGACACAATAAACGGGGACTTAAAAACAGTTATTGAGTTAATTTGTAAAAGCCAGATTGTATTTGACAAATTTACTGAAATGTTTTGGTGAGAATGTCCAAGGGAGTTGATCACTTGGTTACATTCAAACAAACAATGTGAAAACTGGTTAATAAAATTGAGGCTCGTAGAATCGAAGGGGTATGTGTCATCGTGGGTTTAAAATAATTGGCAAATTGAAATAAATGGTTATTTTTCAAACTAGAAAGGAGGCAGACTGTTGTGTTTCTTGTGTCAGTGCTACTGCTTTTAACTTTGATTTTAAGATACCAGATATCTTTCAAGGTCTGTCTTTGAAACCAAATTTTATCATAGAATCCCTACAGTGTGGAAACAGGCCCTTTGGCCCAAAAGGTCCACCCCGATCCTCTGAACAGTATCCCACCCAAACCCATTCCCTATTACTCTACATTTACCCGTGACTAACACACCTGACTTACACATCCATGAACACTATGGGCGATTTAGAATGGCCAGATCACCTAACCCACACATCTTTGGGTTGTGGGAGGAAACTGGAGCAAACCCGCACAGACACTGGGAGAATGCAACTCCACACAAGACTGTCACCAAAGGCTGGAATCGAACCTGGGTCCCCAGTGCTGCAAAGCAGCTGTGCTAACCACTTAGCCACAGTGCTGCCCCATATGATACTGGCATTGAGTGAGAATAATACCAATTAGTTGCAACAGGGCATAGATAGATAGCAGAATTGGCAGACAAATGACATGTAATTTCATACATGGTAATGTGAGGTGATGAATTTTAGCAGAAGAGATAGGAAGTGGTAATAGAGTTAATGGCACAGTTGTAAATGTATACATGGGGGGCAAAGACCTGAGGTCTCATGAGTATAGAGCTTTGAAAGTGAGAAGGCATTATTGAACCTTGGATTGCAAAATTTATGTTGATCTTTTATCAAGCTCTGAGTGGGCCTCAACTAAATTAGATTAGAATTCCTACAGTATGGAACCAGGCCCTCAATGTGTCCAGTTATCATCATCCTACTGAAGGAAGAATGTGATGTTTCTTGTGAGGGTGCAGCAAAGATGTACCAGAATGGTTCTAGGGATAAAGGAATTTAGCTACAAGTTTAGGTTAGAGAAACCTCCTATCGAGCAAAAGAGAGTGAAGGGAGACTTGATAGAGGTGAACAAGGTAGTGACAGGTTTAGATAAGATAGACAAAAGCTGTTCCTGTTATCTGATGATACAAGGACTGGGGCCCAGATTTAACGTTTTGGATAAGAGATGCTGGGGGAAAGTGAGCAAGAACTTATTTTATGCGGCAAGTGGTAATGACCTGCATTCACTTCTCTTAAGGGTGGTGGAATTGGAGACCATGCATGATTTCAAAAGGAATCCGATAGGTACTTGAAGGCAATACATTTGCAGGGCTGAGGGTGGAGTGAGGAATGGGATTGACTGAATTGCTGTATAGAGATCTATTTTGAACTTTTGGTCTGAATGGAAACCTGTGTTCTGTAATGGCCATTCAAGGCTTTTAAACTCTTTTAAAACTCATGCCAATAATGCACTTTATAACAGCACTGAATGTTAACCTGCAAGTGTATTTTGCACCTTTTTTGTGTGTGTTTAGATGAGTATGATGCATACATCATTGTGTCTTTCGTGAACGCCACGCTGGTACTGTCTATTGGTGAGACCGTAGAGGAAGTGACAGACTCTGGATTTCTGGGTACAACCCCCACACTGTCCTGTTCCTTGCTTGGTGAGGATGCACTGGTCCAGGTAGGGGGATAGAAATTGACTGATTCATTGAAATACCACATTAAGCTATATTTGAGCTCTCACTGCTTAGTATTTAAATTTCTTCTCTTGCCTGTAAAGACAATCTTGTTAATGCACTGCTTGGATTCCTGAAAGAATTCCTTTATTGCTGTGATAAGTTGAATGTAATGGGTGCACCAATTTGTAAAACTTGTGTACACGGTGCATTTTTTTCTAAGTCTTTAGTAGTTAGTTGTGACCTGAACACTGGCACAATTTCAGTTCACAATAGTTACTTGATGACTTCAATAGCTTGTGCAATTTAAATTTTGCATACTTATCTGCCTTTATTTTAAATCAGTTTTACAGTTTGTCTCTTGAAGCATTTAATATGTAATTTATTTGGGCCGTTATTCTTTGAAAATAGCACCAGGAGGTGCAAAGATGCTGTTTTAAGGAGAAGTCTCAACGAAGAAAACTTCTTGAGAGATCACTTCATCGGTCATTTCAAATTGTTGCTCTCTCTTCTGCCAGCACTGACTAACCAAGTAACCACTAGTGGTTGACAACCCAAAATTGTGGCAATTTTTGTTTGGTTCTAAAGTCTTCACTATACAAGTATTATATTCATGATGCTGTGGGTACTAAAGATTTAATGAAAGTGAAAGGTTTACCCCGTGGTGGAATTGTAGCTTCACAGTGCTGTTTGGGTATTTTGCTGAAATGTGTGATGCTCTGTGTCATAATTGGAGGACATACAGAGCATTATGTGGTTTAACCGCTAATGGAATGTTTGCCTTTATTTTGAGAAGTCTGAATACTATAAGCGCTGTTTCTAAAGCATGAATCTTCTATAATGTGGGGTTGTGCAAGAACGCAACCATTACTTTCAAGAACTACCTTGCTGTGATTGCTTGTCCAACAGAGGAGGTAGAAGGGTTAAGAATACATTTCTTAATGTATAAATTTACTGCAGTTTAGGTCCCAAGGCTTTTATAAATTGGGGATCTAGATTAAACTGAGAGTAAACATATGTGTTGTAATGTAGTCCAAGAAAAATCTGGCTCTGTTTGTAATTTTTAGGTGTATCCAGATGGGATCCGTCATATCCGTGCTGATAAGAGAGTCAATGAGTGGAAGACCCCTGGAAAAAAGACAATTGTGAAATGTGCTGTGAATCAGCGCCAGGTGGTGATTGCTCTGACAGGCGGGGAACTGGTCTACTTTGAGATGGATCCGGTGAGTAAGGAGTTAATAGGCATAGAGTCAAATAGAGTTGGAAGTTTTTGTTTTTTCTAAAATGGTGAGTGTCTCCATGAACATCTTATTTTCTTTTAGATGTTATCCTTTTTGAAGTGTGTGACCTCCTTACAGGTTGATGTAAGTGCTTCCCCAGTGCCCCATAGAAGGTTCCAGAGACTCAACTCATTGATCTGGGATTCTTGTTGACCTGAAACAAACTGACATTATTCAAATCTGGCTTCTAGTGATTTCAAGATTCATTTTTGGAAAGGCAGAATGCTTACAAAGCATTGATTTGGATTATATTAGACAATAAAACAAATTTAATTTTGCAGGCAGAAGAAGATGATGGAAGGAGGAGGTCGGTGAGCAGAATTTAAGCATGGTTAGTAAGTTTGTGGATGACACCACATTTGGTGGTGTAGTGGACAGCGAGTACAATGGGATCTTGATCAGCTAGACCAATGGGCTCAGGAGTGGCAGATGGAGTTTAATTTAGATAAATGTGACATGTTACGTTTTGGTTGAAAAATCGGGGCAGGACATGCATAGTTAATGGTGGGGCACTGGGGAGTGTTGTTGAACAGAGAGACCTAGGTGTGTAGGTTCATAGTTTCTTTCTAAGTGGTGATGCAGGTAGACAAGGGTAGTGAAGAAGGTGTTTGGCACACTTGACTGCATTACTCAGAGCATTGAGTATAGGAGTTGGGATGACATGTTGCAGCCATACAGGGCAAGAATGAGGCCACTTTGGGAGTCCTGCATACAATTCTGGTCTTCCTGCCATGGGAATGATACTATTAACTCAAAGATTTACAAGGATGTTACTGGACTGGAGAATTTGAATTATAAAGAAAGGCTGGGTAGACTGGGAGTTTTGTTTACCTCTGGAGTGTAGGAGGTAGAGGGGTAGCCTTTAAAGGTGAATAAAATCATGAGAGACAGACAAGGTTAATAACAAAGGTGTTTTCCGTGGGGTAAGGGAGTTCAAAAGTATAGAACATAGATTTAAAGTGAAAGGGAAAAGATTTACAGGGGGCTGGAGGATCAGTTTTTTTCCCACACAGATGTTCGTATGTGGTAGATGCAGATACAGTTTCAACAGTTAAAAGATATCTAGGCAAGTAAATGAATAAGAGGTTTGAAAGGATATGGACCAAATGCAGGCAAATGTAACTAGTTTAATTTGGGAAACCTGATCAGCATGGACGAGTTGAATCAAAGGGTCTGTTTCTGTGCTGTATGACTCTCTTTACATTTTCAGATTAAATTCTATCTGAATAGTTGTTTTAGTATTTGATCGTTTATTTTAGTATTTGAGAGTTAATTTTACAACCATAGTTATGTTCCTGCAGTGTGCTGCTATACTAACCTCTCCTTGCATAGGATTATGCATCAGATCTTTCTGATGTTAATATTTACAAAATTTTGTTTGTAGTCTGGACAACTGAATGAGTACACTGAACGGAAAGAGATGTCAACTGATGTGGTCTGCATGAGTTTAGCAAATGTCCCTCCAGGGGAGCAGCGTTCTCGATTTCTGGCTGTTGGGCTCGTGGACAACACTGTCAGAATCATTTCTCTGGACCCTTCGGTAAGTTTCTTTTGCCCAGTTGCTTTTTTGGTAAAGCTGGTTAGATGTATTGGATAGTAGTCGTTATTGCAATGTTACTAACTCCTTCCATGTTTCTAAGTTCTGTAAACTGTCTTTCTGTTCTTCGGGTGTGATCGTTACCAGCAAAGCCAGCTTTTAATTTTCCTTGGGAAGGTGGTAATGAGCTTCCTACTTAAATTGCTGTAGCTCAAATGGTGTAGGTTACAGGCAATGCTCTTTGGGAGGGAGTTCTGGATTATGATCCAGTGACAAAGGATTGCAACATTATCCAGGTCAGAATGATGTGTAGCTTGGAGGGATGCTAGTTTTCCCATTCACTTGCCGTCCTTGTCTAAATGGTAGAGTTTGCATGGTTGGAAAGTGCTTCGTTCAAGCTCATCTTTGATTGAGGCCTTTGATTGAGACAACTGTCAAAGTTGAATCTGGTATTTTGTGAAATGTTGAGCTTGAGAAGTTGCGAGAAATAAAAGTCTGTCCATGTTGAAGTCTGATGAGTGTGGTATGCTTTCCAGTAAGCTGATCTTGAGTGCTTTCTTCCAGTTTGTAGGTTTAGCACTTCAGTCACCTGCACATTTTGAATCTGCAAGTTGACTAATAACCCTACGAGAGTCAGAATGATTGCAGTATCAGGACAGGGTTCTACTTCGAGCTTTCATTTATATTACTGTATTTCTGCCACTAAATATCAAAATTCTAGATATCTGGAAACAAACTACACTGCTCATCTTGGTTTTCCTTTAGAGAACTGTTAATTTACTTATTATCTTCTGATGTATTGGTGCACCAAAAACCTTCTAATTAATACCTTCTGGTCACTACTGTCCAGCTTTGACCTTCCATCATGATTTCTTAAATAGATCTGTCAAGCAATATTTTGAATTAATTTTCTGCTCTCTCTTCACTGAGCTTGATGCGCATTTTAGTGTTATTGTGTACCTGAAGGTGAGAACATCAACGATATAGTGAACTGTTGTTTTTCACCCCTCTTCTGTCATTGAGCCTAGTCACCATTATATCCTCAAAACTGTTTTGTGCAACAGACAGGCTGCACACAACGGACATTTCCAGTAAGATGTGCGTGTGCCCTCGCATACAGTATTAAAAGGATCATGCAGTGCAACAAATGAACTGTGCACAACAAAGAAAATGAAAGCTTTGCCACTTATCTCATTAGCCTGTAATGTTGCATTCAGTCTCTCTCTGAAGTTTAAACATTTGTACAAACAGCCAGTTTATAATATATCAGAAACTTTCCAAATGTAAGGAATATTTTACAGTCCTGATTCCACAGACCAGGGATTGAATCTGAGTTTTTTCTGTTCCATGTTGCTAATACCATGCCAATTATCCCATTTAAGGAGCTCTTTTAACCTTGTATTCTTGTCATTCTCAGGACTGCCTGCAGCCTCTCAGTATGCAAGCTCTTCCCGCACAGCCTGAATCTCTCTGTATAGTTGAGATGGGGGGTGCAGAGAAACAGGATGAACTGGGAGAAAAGGGTTCCATCGGTTTTTTGTACTTAAACATTGGGCTACAGGTGAGTAAGACCAATACCTATGTGGGTCACAGAATGTTACTTTGCATGAATTATGTAACATTCTCAGTTTGAGAACCCCTAGGAACAGGTTTTTGTATGTAATCCAGGGTTGTATTCAATCCTCAATGTGTGATTATATTCACCACAGTTTATCATTCACTAAGAGATCTTGATATGCTGATGTTAAGAGGAGAAGTCTTCTAGTCTGTCAGTGATTGCTGCTACCAACAAAAAAGACCCAAGATGTGAATCCAGTTTCTTATAATTTAACACTTAAAGGCTCTTCTGTGATAAGGGAGGACTGAGGAAATGTGATAGGTTAATTGGAAAGACGATGTTTCCACTTCTAGGGCATCCAAAACTATGGATCTTAAATCTAAAAAGCACCAGTAATTCCTGCAAGGAATTGATGAGGACTGCCTTTAATTCATGTGGTGAATCCTGTATTACGCGAAGTAATTGAGGTGTCTAGTTTAGATTAGATAGTGTGGAAACAGGCCCTTCGGCCCAACAAGTCCAGTTGATATTAGGTAAGTGAACGTGTGACAAAGGAATTCAAGGATACGTTGAGAGGGTGCACGGAAGTGGAGAACTCTATTGTGGATAAATATGGGTTGACCACTTGTGCCAAATGGAATGTTCCTGTATTGTTAATTCTGTGCAAGGTTCTGCTCTGCAGATTCAAACAATACAAAAATATCCACTGAATTTAGGGGTATTCAACTCCTTAATTCAATTGTGGACTAGTACCAGAAATCCACGTGAATGTCTTATTGACTCTTGGATTATCCCTCTTCTCAACTGTGGACCAAATCCCTGGCATTTGCTCCATGGGGTGTGATATGATTGAAATCAGGGTCAACACTATCTTAAGTGTCTGGTCTGTGTACCTGGTTTATATTGCACTGTGACTGGATTCACTGCAGCTTAATGCTTGTCAAGGAAGGGTCTGCTTCAATTATGCAAGTTGCATCAATGCAAAACTGAGATACGATTTCCAGGCATGCTGCTGCATTTTTGTGTGACTTGTTCCTAGCTATGCTTGGTTTCCTGGTGTGGTATAGTTTTTAAGATTTTCCTGCGGTTATTTCAGAACGGAGTATTATTAAGGACAGTATTGGACCCAGTCACTGGAGACTTGTCAGATACAAGGACCCGATATCTCGGATCGCGACCTGTCAAGCTTTTCAGGGTTAGGATGCAGGGACAAGAAGCGGTGAGTTTATACAGTTACATTTCCAATCTTCACAAACTAATGAGTTGGACAGTAATGAGATGAAACTGCAAGTGTTGCCTGCCAACATCCCTGCCAGGGGTATCACTGATGGTGTAACCTTAAAACTTTTCTTAAGTATTGTCAAAAATCTAATTGTGGATCTTGCAGCTGGAAGGAAGTTGCTTGGAATGAGTGGGAAAATTGACTTTTATCACCTGCATCACTCTTTCTTCCTTTGGATCAAACTTTCCACAAAATTTGATTGTGTTCACTTTTTTTACTTCTGTCACTTTTCCTTTGCATTACTTGAAGGGTTTCATCCTAGATCCAAGGTACCTCACTGTTTTGAATGTGCCAGCAGCTGAAAGCATCACTTATCCACATGCCCTTGGAAAGTAATTTCTGTACTCCCTGGTGTACCTTTGTCTAGATTTGCTTTTGCTTTTAAATTTGCAGGCCAGAAAGACAATTTTACTAAATTTGGGTCCCAGGAACAATTCTAAAATATGTAATCTTAAATTCTTATAACGGTAAAGTGCAGAAACCGTAGTAATGTTACAGAATCTCCAGAGATATTGCAGTTTCAAGTCCAACGATGTCATCAACCTTCAATCTTCAAAAGTGAACTTTAAAATGATGATGCATTTTGTCCGTGTTTCACATGAAAACATGATTACTACAATGTTTCTGATTTAAAGTTGGCTTTGTTGCTGATTTGGAGCAATGCTTCGTCATTGGTATTTATTAGTTTAAATTCTATACTTGCTTCCTTTACCCATGTAGGTTTTGGCCATGTCAAGTAGGTCCTGGTTGAGCTACTCGTACCAGTCTCGTTTCCACCTGACACCTCTGTCCTATGAAACTCTCGAGTATGCGTCTGGCTTTGCCTCGGAGCAGTGTCCTGAGGGTATTGTGGCAATCTCCACCAACACACTGAGGTAGGTGTTTCAGCACAATTCCACAGTGGTTTATAAGCTAGAAGTTGGAGATAATTTGTTAGAGAGGTATCAGACTGCAGAACAAGCTGTAGGTAGCAAACTATCCGCCAGTCATTTGACATAGAGAAGGTGTTAGGATTAGTTAAGATTACAATAGAATACTAAGAAAGTCAGGATGTTGGCTCTGCTTGCCAGGTTAAGTGAATGAGCAAAGGTTTGGAGATGGAATAAATTGTGGCACTAAGAATTCGAAGTCTTTCATATTTAAATAGAAATTGCAGGACTTAAATAGAAATTGCAAGGTCAGAAGGATCTGGGTTCCTGGTACATGAATCTGCTTGCAGGTGCAGCAGTGATTAGGAAGGCATCGCGACTTGTTATTCATTGTAAGGAAATAGGATGTAAAACCAGGGGAGTTCTTAAGCACTTCAGGGTATGCAAAATCACATCTGATGTACAGTTTTGGGGACTCTATTTGTAAAAACAATGTATTTGCATTGGTATTGGCTGCAATCTTTCAAGAAGGTAGCTCACCATCACCTTTCCCATGGCAATTAATGATGGGCAATAAATGCTGACCCAGCCAGACATGCCCATATCACTTGAACAGATTTTTAAAAAGGCAGTTCAGAAGTGGTTCACTTGATTATTCCTAGGAGAAAGGAGACTGGATCTTTAAGTTTATTCAAGGCTGAGCAGGTTGAATTTTTATAGACAAGAGAGTCACAGGTTTTGTGGAGAGTAGACAGGGAAGAGCTGGGAATATAACCAGATCAGCCAGAAGTCATACAGCACAGAAGAAGCTCCTCAGCACACCAAGTCTGCGCTGATCTATCTACACAAATTCCACTTTCCAGCACCTGACCATAGCCCTGAATGTTTTGACATTTCAAGTGCCCATCCACGTACTACTAAAAAGATTGTGAGGTTTCCCACCACCTCACAGGCAGTGCATTCTAGATTCCCACAACATTCTGGTTGAACGGTTTTTTTTTCCTCGCATCCCCTTTGAATCTCCTGCCTTCCACCTTAAATTATGCCTCTTTTTTATTGACCCTTATCTAAGGGGAACAGCTGATTTTTGTCCATGTCCATCATAGCCTTAACACACTGTTGAGGATTAGGATGAAAATATTTGCTGTTATCGATCCGAATTAAAGAAAATGGCTCCTGCCACACAAGCCTTGAGTTATTGACTGTTTATTTCATGAGCTCACGGGAAGAGACAAGTTGACCACGATGGTCACAAGTCACTCCCAACGAGATACAGAGAGTTGCTTGGTTATACAGGTTACAATCATCTAACAATTAGCAAACTATTAATTGAACCATAGTGAGTAAGTTGGCTATCGGCCCGGTCACTAGCCCCAGTCATGTAGCTGTCTGGATGGTACTAGTTAGTATTTGATGAGCAATGTTAGTATAACAATAGATTCTTGTAAAAGAAGAGCATTGCCATGCTGGGAAAGAGTTCACTAATTGGTGCTAGTACAGCTACAAGGTCGGCCATCTCACGGAGCCTGGGAACATACAAGCAGACACTAATATGAAAATAAAATGGATTCCAGGCTTTTAATATCTAACAAAATGGCTGTTTGAGTTATAACACATCTCCCCCACACACCCAATTGGGTCTTCCCTCAGCCTTCTCTACTTGAAAGAAAACCACCTGACCCTATCCAGCTTATCTTCAGAGCTAAAATGCTCCATGCCAGGAGACATCCTCGTGAATCTCCTCTGCACCCACTCCAATGCAATTAGATGCTTTCCATAGTGAGACCACCAGAACAACACATTGTGCTCCAGCTGTGGCCTAACCAAAGATTTGTAAAGCTCCCAACTGCCACAACTGATAAAGGCAGCTGTCCTGTATTCCATCTGAATTGCTGTGTTTACCTGTGCCATTTTTGGGGATCTGTGAACAAGCCATCAGGATCCCTCTGTTACTCTGAACTTCGAATGTCCTGCCATTCGTTGAGTATTCTTTTGATACTTCTTCCAAAGTGCATTCTGTCACTTTTCAGGGTTAAATTCAATCTATGCATCTGACCAACCTGTGGCTATGTTCCTGTAACGTAAGAAGATTTCCTTCTCTATTAACCACCTGATCCTTCGAGCCTGCTCTGCTATTTAGTATGATCATGGCTGAACTTCTATCTCTAAGCCATAATCCTGCTTTCACCACATACCCTTTGAATATATTCAGTGTCTTGGTGTTCACAGTCTTATGTGGTCAAGAATACCATAGATTCAGGCTTACCCTCTACCCTGGGAGTGGTTCCAGAATCTCCAACCAGGAGAAACATTTTCCCTGCATCTAGTCTGTTCAACCCTATTAGAATTTCTTTTGTTTTAATCAAATCCTCTCTTATCCTTCTAAACTCGAGTGAATACAGGCCCAGTTGTACTGCTGCCCAGTTGTACTCTTAGTCCTGCTGCTCCAGTCTCAACCTAGTGCATCTCTGCTGCACTTTCACTCTGGCAGGTATATCCTTTCTTAGGTAGGGAGACCAAAATTGCATGTGGTAGAAACACTTTAAGGCTAGGCAAAAGGTGCTTGACTTGTCAGTGATAACTGTAGCTAATCAAAGAAAAACTGGCAAGTTTAGATGTTCTGATTGTGAATGCATGTCTGTAGCAATCATGTTATATATTATGAATTTCTGATGCA
Source organism: Chiloscyllium plagiosum (assembly GCF_004010195.1). NCBI lineage: Eukaryota > Metazoa > Chordata > Chondrichthyes > Orectolobiformes > Hemiscylliidae > Chiloscyllium > Chiloscyllium plagiosum. Next base: position 65,827,745 of record NC_057726.1, on the reverse strand, counting down.
TGCTGAAGGAGCTCTTTTACCTGTACTAATACACTAGATTATTTAGTAAGATGGATGCCTTGAACCAGTAGCAATTTAAGAAGCTGTATAAGGAATTGGCAGCATTTCCATTGCCAAAAATTTCTTGAAGGAATGGATCAACTTGGAAGCATCTGTTAGTTGAATCTCAGGGATTGCTCCCTTACCTTTTTCTTTAATTCATGTCCTAGATAATTGCATTCAGATCCATGGCCAGTCTTTTGTCACATGATAATCGGGAGTCTGTGGACAGGTTAGGACAGGAGGAGTACAATCAAATGCAGTGATTTAGACGTGAAAAGAAATGGCAGGTGATATTTGGTTTTGGTATCGTATCAGCACAGAACGAAATATGCATAACTTTTAACATGATGATACACTCAGTCCGTGTTTCACCTGATATCTTGTGATTACTGCAATGTTTCTGATTAAAAGTTGGCAAATTTCTGTTCTGTTCTTGATTTTGTTTCATTGACCATGTAGGTTTTGGCCATGTCCAGCAAGTTGTGGCTGAGCTACACTTAAAACCAATCCCCATTCTCACCTGACTGCTCAGCACATACTATGCTATGTCCTAGTGTGAGGAGTTTTATCAAAGATCCCCTGAAAATACAGGTCGACGATGTCTCCCACATTCACTCAATCAAATCATATTTGTTAGACCTGATACACTTCTCCAGAAGCGTGTTGTGATTGCCTGTCCCTTTTAACAGTGAATCTAAAGGTCATCTACTTTATCTCCTACATGGCTCATACTTGTGGCAACATTAGTTTATTTACATGCTTATTCATCGAGGGAATGGTGCAAAAATCAGATTCCTTAAAGTAAGATTAATTCTCAGTGTTTTGGTGCAACTCCGTAAATCAGCTTAACCCTTCTTCAAGGGCTTTTAAGTTGATGTCTAGTTGTAATGGCATAAAAGTGGATTAATGAGCTGCAAGGTTTCCTTTTTTTTAAATTTCTTTCCAGAATCTTAGCCCTTGAGAAGCTGGGAGCGGTATTCAATCAAGTTTCCTTCCCTCTGCAGTATACCCCGAGGAAGTTTGTTATTCACCCAGAAAGCAACAACATCATCGCCATTGAGACTGATCATAACGCCTACACAGAAGCCACCAAAGCCCAGCGCAAACAGCAGATGGCTGAGGTAACTTGTTAGACATTGATATGGCTGCAAAGGGAATTCCATAAAACACAAAAACCAAATTGAAATGCTAATTTTTATTAATGGCATGTGCAGAGAGGTGTAACCTGATGCTAATGTCAACAAGAACGTTGCCCCTCTTCTTCTTACAACAATGTGGTAGTTTAAGAGTACTTGGAATGTAACTAACATGCTTTACACATTGACGTGTCAGTGTGAAAAAAATGCTGGGTGTGTGCATCTTTTAACATTGATAGGTTAGCAATATCAACATGCCATTATGATATTAATGCTTCACTTTTATCTGTTGTTAAGGAAATGGTGGAAGCAGCTGGAGAGGACGAGCGAGAGTTGGCAGCAGAGATGGCAGCTGCCTTCCTGAACGAGAACTTGCCTGAATCCATTTTTGGATCCCCAAAGGCAGGGAGTGGGCAATGGGCATCTGTTGTTCGAATAATGAACCCCATCCAAGGCAATGTGTATGATCAGATCCAGTTGGAACAAAACGAAGCAGCATTCAGGTAGGACATGTTTTAACAGAAGACCTATAATGATAAACTGCAAATGCTTTTAAGTTCTGAGACCTATGGATTTTATTGAACAAAATCAAGAGTTTTTAATTCCACCAGGTAAAAATTACCTACTCGGTTAATATCCATCTATAGCAGTGAATTGTACTGATTGATATAGACTGTGATCTGTGTGAAAATCAGCTTGTTTTAATATAAACCTTTGCATCCTTGGGCATCAGTCGCTAGCAAGTTTATTAACGGCAAGACATTTCATAAAATATGAGCCTCCTGAACCATTTCCTAAGCCTCTGACACAGAGTCAACCATTAGGGAAGCCTGTAACATTGATACAAGAAACACATTTTCACAACAAATGTGGTGGGGTAAAACTGGTGTGGTGTTGAATATTTTGACTTATTCTCGAATGTGGCTTGTATTTTACCTGCATGCTTGTTTGAACAGTTTATGTGTAGGGCATTTGTTGAAGTCTGTAGGCTGTACTAACATGGATGTATTGTGTTTCCAGTATTGCTGTTTGTAAGTTTGGGAATGGTGGTGATGATTGGTACGTGCTGGTAGGGGTTGGCAAGGACCTAATTCTCAATCCTCGCTCAGTTGGAGGCGGATATATTTACACCTACAAACTTATAAACAGCGGAGAGAAGCTAGAGTTCGTGCACAAGGTCAGTATTGGAACCTTTAGGAGAGTTGGCTGATTTTGGATTGCTGAAACATTTTATATTGTTTCCTGGTTTCCTGTGTGCATGTACAGTGATCTGAACACAGCTGCAAAAGCTGCCACTGTCTCTTCCAATGTATTTGGTTTTTGTAGAGGTTTTCCAACTTACTCCCCTTTGTCTCCATATCGTAGCTCACTCAGTGGTAATTCTTAATGTGCAAGTCTAATGTGTGTAGATCACACGAATGGAGATTGCAGTTTTCACAACTGAGCTTAAATGTCTGCATTGACTTACTCCTGGCTGATAATGTAGATCAGGAAGCCAGTTGTAGCACCACCTACTGCTATCTGCGTGAAATCAACTAATTACATGGACAAATCAGACTTGTGGTCTGTGGTTGCACTAAAGTTTGCCTTTCAGATGGTGAGCTACGCCACTCCCATTAGATCTCCTTTGGTTCCTGCTAACCTGGCTGAATAAATTTTAATTGCATGATTTCCTTTTAAACTCCAGATAACTGACACTTGTGTTAAACAAAATCAGTAATTTGTACAACAAAAAGATGGGGATCTTGATGGCAAACCATTACAGTGGATACGCACAGATAAACCCCACTATACTTGATTGTATCCCACAGTTTTAAAAGGGCAACATTTAAGTTTTGGGTTTTTAAATCAAAGTAAGTTCATGTATTTTAGAAGGCCTGAGGTGAGATGACGGCCTTTGACATCAAACACAATTGATCAAGGAATCTGAGTAAAACTGAGAACTGGAAAAATGCTCTGCTAATTGTAGTCATACTTGGCATAAAGGAAGATGGTTGTAGTTGTTGGAGGACAGTCATCTCAACTCCAAGATGTCTCTGTAGGAGTTCCTCAGGGTTGTGTCCTCGGCCCCACCTTTTCCAGCTGCTTCGTCGGTGACCTCCCCTCCATCATAATATCAGAAGTGGATAGTGCTTGCTGATAACTACTCGATGGTTGGGCAATTTCCCAAACACTGAAGTAGTCCAATCCCAAACGCAGCAAAGCCTGGGCAATATTCAAGCTTGAGCTGACAGGATGTCAAGTAACATTTGCACCAGACAAATGCCACGCAATAACCATCCCCAACAAGAGAGAATCTAACCATTGTTCTTTAACATGCAATAGCATCACCATTATGGAATTAACTTACTAAATCCATTGACCAAGCCTGTCCTCCTACATGGCACAAGTCAGGCGTGTGATGGAATACTCCCTACTTGCGCAGTTGGTTAGAGCCCTGACAACACTCAAGTTTGAACAATCCAGAACAAAGTGGACCTATTTCATTAACACTGCAACCTCAAATGTTTATTCCCTCCACTACTAATGCTCAGTAGCAGCAGTGTGTACTTCCAATGGCACTGAGTCAAAGTCCCCCTGTGTCCCTAACATATATAGACCATCCTCAGCAGCATTCCGGTTTTACATACACCAAATGGACTGCAACAGTTCAAGAAGCCAGTGATGCCCACAACCAGTGAGTGAATAACAATCATTAATTTTCATTACACATCAAAGTGACTTTTCCAATTTGTTACCTGGTTTTGATCGTTGAGGATTTCATACTAAATATTCTGCAAGCTGCTTAGACCAGGGCCTTCCCCTCATGATGTTTTGAGCATAGGAAAGTAAAAACATACTTTGAGAATCAGATTTGTAATTAGAAAGCTGCCTGAGTGAGATGTTGCCTAGAGTAGGTTGAATGCAGGAAGTTAGATACAAGTTACTTAGTCATCTTGTCTGACTTGGTAGTAGTTAGCATGTTGCCTCATCTCACTGTGCCAGGGACCCGGGTTCACTTCCAGCCTCTGGCACCTGTCAGCGTGGAGTTTGCATGTGCTTCCCGTATCTACTTGGGTTTCCTCCCACAGTCCAAAGATGTGCACATTAGATGGATTGGCCATGCTAAATTGCTCCATAGTGTCCATAGATGTGTAGGCTAGGTGGATTAGCTATGGGAATTGAGGTTACAGGATATGGTGGGGGAGACTGTTAGGATACTCTTCGGAGAGTCACATCGAACTCGATGGGCCGAATGGCCGCTTTCTGCACTGTAGTGATCCTATTCTATGATTCTACTGATGCCAGTAAACACAGTATGTTCTTTTTGTTACAGTATGAACCAAGTTGTATTGATTGTAATCAATGGTCCTGGCCATAACCTGTTACTCTGTTCGTTCTGTGAAATATAGCAGATTAGTGGTGTTTGTATGTGTGATCTTTAAGCAAATATTTTGTCAACCTGCCTACTGAAAGATGGGACAGGTGAGTTTAAGACTACAACTGAAAGAAGTGAATATCTGGTTCAGATCACAACCCTAGGTTGTGATATTGTTAAATATTGGACATGATGCACATATTGCAAAATGCTTAGAACTATTACAGGGTGACTGACACTGATATATTTGAGAGAATATTTAAGCCAGACCTGATACTTAAATGAGGCCTGTGGTTCCACTGCACTGCGTCAGAGTCTATCATTCAATTTTTATAGCACTGACATTAAGCACAGGATATACCAAACTTATGAATCTTTATTGGAATTTATGGTATGAGTCCAAGACAAACATTTTAAACCTGTAGAATTTGACATTTAAACAACTTGTTTGTTTGTCTTTTTCTGTACTGTTTCCTGCAACTCCCACCTTCTCCCAACCCCAACCGCCAAATCCCTCCAAAAACAGACATCCATTGAAGATGTTCCAACAGCCATTGCTCCTTTTCAAGGCCGTGTTCTGGTTGGATTGGGGAAACTCCTGCGCATCTATGATCTAGGGAAGAAGAAGCTGCTGAGGAAATGTGAAAATAAGGTAGAGTGATTGATGCTTTTGCAGGTTATGGGTTTTTATGTTTGCATTTGAAACTGATGTTGCAGTTGGTTCACTTGTTTATGGTATTACAGAGGAACCTCAATTTTCCAAATATCGGATTATCCGAAGGGGATCTCAAGGTCCCAAAAGAAACATTATGTCAAAGAGCTGTTTCAGCCCTGATCGTTTCTTTTGTTTACAGGTATAATGATGAACTCTGCTCACTGAAATGCTGCAGAGAACAGTCTTGGACAGTCCAGGCACTGTTTCGAAATGACTGACTTCCTGCCCCCTCTCTCCCCGCCCCACTCTTTCCCTGGAGTTGTACATGGGGGTGAACCCTAAACCCCTCTTTTCCCAGATAATCTCTCCAACATTGTCCTGAACAGGGCAGAGGTGGAACCTGTCAAAACATTGCAGTAAAAAGTTGCGTGCGCTATTTGGAGACTTACCCCACAAAGGCAGCAGCAGTCTTACTGTTGGTGTCCAGTCCGGCTGCCCCAGAGGAGGGGGCAGACGGGGGGCACTGTTGGATGGGATTGGGGCAGGTAGGGGCAGATCAGGTTGGGAGCGGGCGGGAGGTCGGGGTGGGACTGGACGGGGTTGGGAGCAAGCAGAAAGGGGCTTTTGCCTAGTCTCCTGAACGGGAAATAGACTTCACAGAATACCCCTAGTCCCAGAGGAAATCAGTTAACCGAATAATCAGTTATCCGAATGATAGTACCCGCCCATCTCGATCGGGTAATCTACGTTCCTCTGTATTGTGCAGTACACCTAAGTACTGTTCTTACAGTGATGGAAGTACACAGGTGAAAATATTCCACCATAGAAAAGAAGGTATGCTCCATTTGTGATACCTTGGACATTGCTGGAGGGAATTTTGACAATCTATCATGATTGCTAGAGCAAGTGTTGGAGGAAGAGAAACCAACAGATGTTCCAGACACTTGCAGAGATTCAAACACTTGCATGGTAAAATGTAGAAGATGCTTACTGATACCACAAACGCTGGCAAATTTGGGACTATGGGCAGTCTTCCTTTCATCAAGCCCTTAGAATGTGGGGCATGTTGCAAAGTGTCTGGAACTGCTGCTGAAGCAGAATTTCTGGACAGTAACTTCTCCTTGCAGCCTCCTTCCTTTCTGCCTGCATGTCCGCGTGAGGTCACATACACTGACCAACATATAATAAGAAGGTACCAATGGGTTTTGTGGAAAGCAAGTCTAACAGTGCCAACAGTAACACAAACTGCTCAAATGTTTGGAACTGAATGATTTGCTGTCTCTGGATAGAAACTGTGGACATTGGGTGAAGAACTCCTTGCTTTATCTGAAATTCTTTACAGTGCAAACACTAACCCTTTTTGAACATAAGGGTAACATGCAAAAAAATGTGGATAATCATCCCTAAATTACATTAAGTTAGTTAGATAGTTTTGCAGCAACGTTTTGGAAATACAGTGGGTCTGAATGTTAGCCTCTGCAGTTAGGGAGATTTGTTTCCTTTTGGGGGAAAAGTCAGTAAGAGCTGTTTTGTGTTTTAATGGGTTGCTCCAGCAGAGACAGCAGCCTGCCCTTTTTTTTAAAGCAGCTATGCAATGTTCTAACCTGGAAAATTGGAGTATGGGTTTGACCAGGCCATTGTCTACCAATAAACTTGCAGTGAATGGGTCCTTTTTCCATCTCTTAATCTAGTTGCAGAGGCAGAGCTCTGCATATAAGACTTGAACATGTGAATGCAATTTGTTGCTTCTGTTTGCTCAAATCTCCAAGGAGATCTGGGTGTTGGAAGATGGATATAGATTGTGTGCTTAAAAAACTCACTATTTCTGTCCAATATTGCAAGTCAAAAGTGTACAGGAAAGTAGGAAAAACTGGTATCAGGAGATTCCTCAAAAATGCATTGCAGCAATAACAAAGCTGTTCAAAATTCCATACACAATTGCATTGGGAAAATAACGTACCCTATAAATTTCTGTGGTTTACTTTCTTCAGCATATTCCAAATTTCATAGTGGCGATCCACACCATTGGACACAGAGTCATTGTCTCCGATGTACAGGAGAGCTTCTTCTGGATTCGTTACAAACGCAATGAGAACCAGCTGATTATTTTCGCTGATGACACATTACCCCGCTGGATCACCACAGCTTGTCTGCTGGACTATGAAACAATGGCTGGTGCTGATAAATTTGGCAATATCAGTGTGGTAAGTACTTATCCTCGCAAACCTGTGTTATTGGCAGTGACATATTTAAGGCTTGATTCTCTGGTAGACCTGCTGACAGGAGAGAAATATAGTAATAGAGTGACCTGGTTAAAGAACTTTTATTACTATTCATTCTTGGGAGGTGAACATTACTGAGAAGGTTTGCATCTTAGTGCTAATCCATTCATAGAAGAGGCTGGGACACTGGCTGTAAGTTATGATTTGATTAAATATAGGCTTTGATTTGACTGGACTGGCCCACCTTCTAATTTGGCACAAGACTACTTTTAATAGTAAAGAGGCTGTCTTCGTGGGATGTGTTTTTATTTGGGTTTCAATCGCAAAATTGCTGTTGAATTGAACAACTTGCGAGGCTGTTTCAGGGGACAATTAAGAGGCACATTGCTGGTGTATCTGCATGTATAGACCAGACCAAGCAAGGACAGCAGTTTCCTTCCCTAATGAACAAAAGTGAATATATGGTTTGTTTTTTGACGGTCAGTGATTACCATTACTGGGACTAGCTTTCAATTCCAGAGTTAACAATTGAATTTAAATTTCACCAGCTGCTGTGTTGGGATTTGAAACTGTGTCCCCAGAATATTAATTTGGGTCTCAGGATTGGTAATCCAGTGACATTGCTAATGCATTACTTTTTCCTGGTGCCAAGGGCACTTCTAGATGATCTATCTAGGTTTATTATTCAATCTTTCTGAGAAACTAGGTCATTTCAGAGAGCAGTCAGTCAGGTTGCTGTGGGTCTGGAGTTGCATGTGGTCGAGACTCAGGTCAGGATGGCTGATTTCCTAACCTGAATGACATTAGTGAATCAGAAAGGTTTTATTTTAATAACCTGCAGTTACTGATGCTCAATTCAATTATTTCTGATTGATTAAACAATTGGATTTAAATGTATCTACATACTGTGGCGGGATTTGAATTCCTGTCTTCAAAACATTAGTTTAGTTTCTGGACTGCTGGTTCAGAAACATTACCACCCTGCTATCATTCTCATAACGAGGGTTTTCTAGAGACTTTCCAGGAGCTGTGATTATTGAAGGGAGCAAGTAAATGATGAACCATGCCTAGCTTGCTCAGCTGTTAAGAATCCAATTTGTTTTGGTGCTATGGGAAAAAAAAGAAAACACCTTAGTTAGCCTGATCTGTTATAAAAGCACCAGAGCTTTCCTATCAGGGCAAAGGTTACGTGTGTCCAACTCCTTCATTCAAACAAAAATCTTCTCGATCCACAGAAACCTTTGGGTTCTGAGGTGTTAGGCATCTGTCAGACTAAACAGCTGGTTAGCTTATTGGCTTGCAACTGGCTTATTGTGATTTGAGCATGTCAGCTGTCTCCCACATCTAAATGTACATTGTTCTACCTGAGGATGGCTATCTTGGCTTGGGCATATTGTTTTGGAAAAGTTCTTTTCTTGCAAGATGCTACACGAAAGTATATTTAAGTGCTGATAGCTGAAGGGCTGAATGGTCCCCTTCTGTACTGTGTCATTTCTATGGTTCTGTTGCTAAATATTATCACTGTCATCCAAAGTCTATAAGTGATAATCTCAGCACAGAAAAATCTGCTATTTTGCTTACTTTTACTTTAAAATTCCATACAAATCTTTTGAACTTGTATCAGTTGTAGAAATCATTGAGATTTCCAATCCAAATCTCTGGCTTGTCTAGAGCTGTGCACAGATGTGCGTATTTGTGAAAGGCACATTTTTATACAGTTGATGATTTCTGCAGGACTTTTACAGTGAATGAACACAGATGTTTCTGCTTGAAATAACATGTCACCAGCAACTTTGCTACATTAATGAAAATGGGGAAATATTTTAAACATGGGGTCCCCCCCACCCCTCACTCAATCGGGACTTAAACCAGTTGGAAGTAAATGTCAATATAACATATGGCAGTGGTCACTGGTTCACTCCTCTTTTGCAATTGACACAACATTTACTTAGATTATGCACATTTGCTGAACTGTGAAATGTTCCAGTCAGTATACCTAGTCCTGTGCCTTATTTTTTTGATAAAGTGCTATAGTAACATACAGGAACTTGTAATCTTGTGACTGTTGCAGGTGAGATTGCCTCCAAACACCAGTGATGATGTTGATGAGGATCCCACTGGGAACAAAGCATTGTGGGATAGAGGTCTACTTAATGGAGCTTCCCAGAAGGTAAGAGAATATTATTCAGAATACAGGCAATTACATCTAGTGATTTCTGGGCATAGGCCTGCAGCAGTATGTCTGAGTAAGAAGCACTGGACAGCAGCTGTGGAAAGTGAGAAGAAACCTCTGATGCATTTAATAAGATCTGAGCAGAATGAAAGTTTCCCATTCCTCACAGGATAAGGAGAAGAAGCCACTTACTGTTTCTATAACCCATGCTGACACGATGGAGACTTGCTGCTTATTCACATTTTACCCTGCTTAGGCAATTTAGACAGCCATGTGAAATTAGTTTGATGTGATAAAATCCTTTTGCTCATGAGAATTCACCTTATGAATTTTAGTTTGCAATAGGTATTTGTATACATTCGTACTTACAGGATAAAATTACTCAGTCTTAGTTCTTGGGTTCAAATCGAACACCTGTCCTGGCATCAGGGTCATTGCACCATATCGGTATAAAATGTGAATAGAGCTTGGTTACTTTGCCATAGCATGAGATAGGGGATTAAGGACCAAGATGTTTATTTGAACACATTCCTTGCTACGCTACTTGTTAACTGGGCTAATAGGAAAAAGTAAAATGAATGGAACTGTGAATAGCTTGGGTCAACATTAAAAATTAACGAGGCCATCTCCAAATGCAGATGCATGTGAACTGAAAATTATTATGAGGCTGCATGCAGTGCAGCCATGGAAATGTGGCACCAGATACTTGTATCATACGCTGATCTTACAGTGTTTGGTGATGTAATTTTGTTTCTCTCTTTCCCTCTTGTTGCTACTCCTTGGGGGGATAAGTCAGTAATGTGAGTGTTACCTTTCTGTTATTTTGGAATCAATCAAACAAATCACTTAAGCCACCAAATTTCAGGGTTGTACCAATCTGCTTTTTTCAGATTGTGGATTTGTTAGCACAATTTTGTCCTATCGCTACCAGTACTAGACTTATAATCATTCATATCACTGTAGGATTCTTACATTATCATGACCCATATTTGGAAGGTTATTTGAACTGCTGGATTTTTCTTATACTTTGAAATGAGCATGTTATCATCCACCTGTATTCTTTCTTGATGCTTCTGGACAGATATCCTGTTGACTGGGTTTTTGGAGTTGCTTCAGTAACTGGCTGCCTGAAGGCAGACCACTCATCCATTATCTCAATTAATTATTGTCTCTGAAAATTACCAAAAGCTGGAGTATGAGGAATCATAGAAATCAGTATTTGGGCTGGTCTCAGTGTAAAGTGGGTTACTTGCAAATTTTCAGTGTGGCATCAGTGTCCAAGTAAGAGGAGGCAGTCTTTGTGTAATTGTGATTTTGTGTTCTTTGTTCAGGCTGAGATCATTGTTAATTATCATGTGGGAGAGTCAGTCCTTTCATTACAGAAGACCACGTTAATTCCTGGTGGTTCAGAATCACTTGTGTATACAACCTTGTCTGGAGGCATTGGGATCCTAGTTCCATTCACATCACATGAGGTGGGTCAGATACTGTTATCAGTTGCTTTTCTTTAGAGTTTTCATCGGAGATCATTGTTTGTTTGAAGTTGAGGTTTCAGTCCACTTACTGATCTTGACAATGAAGACCACTGCTGGGATACAGTTTCAAGTAAAATTATTGATAAACGTAAATAATTCTCACCAGTCTTGTCTGGGCATACACAATATCATCCAGTAGCAAATTTTTCTTAAAAGGCAGTCAGCAGCAATCATGCTGCTGACTGCCTCCCGACCTGAGGAGTACCACAAGCCACTTCTCTAGATGAGACTACCTTACCCAGCTCAAACCAGACACCTTCCAGGCATGTGTGTCTCTGTTCCATATCCCTGTTAGGAAATAAACCACAGTTTCTCTGTGTAGCCAATTGTAAATTGCACTATTTGCTAATTTTTGATTTTAGTTTGTTTAAATGCGTCAGATTCCAGGGTTGTTGTATTTCAATATATCTTGTGAATAAACTGAGTGAGAGCTTCTGCTCTGAAGGCTGCAACTCTATCTTGACCACCCAAGTAACAAGCAGTGGGTTAAAATAAATGCTGTCCAAATTCAATGTGTAAATAAATCCATTTAGAATGAGTCAGCTCCTGCTCTCAGCAGTAGACTTGGCATGCTGACTCTTGTAACTCATTGCTTTTTGGTGGTAGTGGTTGTTTTCTTTTACACGTCTGGAATGATGGTAAAACACCACCTTGATATTAAGCGAAGGGCATTTGGTGATGTAGATCATGTTTCATGCTTTTTGTTTGTAAACTAAGATTGATCTGTCTCTTTTTCCACAGGACCATGATTTCTTCCAACACCTGGAGATGCACATGAGATCAGAACACCCTCCACTGTGTGGTCGTGACCACCTTAGTTTCCGCTGTTACTACTTCCCCGTGAAGGTAGGTGTTTTTGCTGGTAGTACTCACTTTGGATTGAATAAGGACACAGCTGTTTCATTCTGCAGCAACTTTGCCAGTAAAAGTTTTAAAGTAACACTGTCTGCTGTGTAGCAGTAAAGTGTCAGATTCAGCTCTTAATTGGCCAATGTCCAGAGTTTTTTTTTCTGAAGTGTGCAGGTGTTCACCTTGTGACCAAGTAATTAAATACATGTCCTCATTCATTTACATAGATTTTACTGAAAATCTTTCTTTAACATTTAACCATCAATAAAGGTCAAAAATAGCTCTTTGCAAACCCATAACCCCATACAAAATCAAAGCAACACAGTGCAATGATGAGAAAATAGAAGTGCATATGATATTGGATTGTTAGAACTTTGTCAGCTGAATTGCCAGACTACTGTGTGAGTCATGGGCTGGATCTTGAAAGTACCTGCTGCAATCATTGAAAAGCACATCTTAGTATTTTTGTGATTACATCAAGAAGTGCATACTTGTGTTGATATGCATTCAGTGCGACAAAGGTATAGGTCAGTAACTATACACACATGGACAAAAATGGAGTATGAGTTTGAGGAATTTAACAATCCTGTGTCTTATCACGACACCATAGGGTGGTATTAAGAGTTTCTGCTCCATTAAGAACTGCAACATTTTCATTCTGTGCATCTGTTGTGCACCTCCTACAAGTTAAGAACTCTATGGATTGCTGCCATTTGTATCATCGTAATTTGATTTAATTATGTTGAATTGTTTTTTTTCCACAAACGTTTTATCGCATTGTGTCCTACCCAGCCCCTAATGGTGAGTTGACTGCTGAATTATGGTTCATGTTTGCTGTCTTCACTGAAGACTTGTATGGGCACACACGAGTATATTCATGACAGGAACTGGAGAAACAACAGAAGTCAGCGTTTCTGCTGTTGTTTTGATTTCTGCTGATTTTAGATCACCTCTGGAAGTCCTGTTTTTCAGTGTTAACAGGCTTAATGTCTATCCATTCATCATGATTGAGTTAAATCCACTCATCTGTATGTTTGCCATTTGGGATTTTGTGACTGTGTTCCCAGCCCAATTGCATGTAGGGCCACTAAGCCCAATCCCTTATGTGCAATTAGTTAACTAAGTGAGGACCACGTGGTTCTATGTGGGCCTGTCCAGTGAAAATGGCTTTTTAGGTGCATGTACTTCAGCGCTTAACAATAATCAGTAAAACCTTTTCTCTCCCTGTTGTGGTTGCTTTTCCCCCACAAATAAATTGACAAGTGAGCAGATGGTATGAGACCATTCACAGAGCAATCAAGCTGGAAAACTACACACATCAGGTGCAAAATATATTTTACAAAGATTCAAAACTCACTGTTTCATTTTTAAGAAAACATTAATACCTAGAAGAGCCTCCCCTCCTTGCGCAGGTTTTGTCCATAGGGCATTGTATAATTGTTGCAATTGCTGAGAGCTCTAATTGCAAGGATTGAAAGAAAATGTATCCTTTTCAAATTCAATCAGTTTGTGACAGATTTGTTGTTGGACCATTGATTGAAGCCAGCACTGTGGCATGTGTATTGGCACAGTCATAATATAAGTAGTTTGATTACAGTTAAGGATGTCCCTAATTGGTTTTTCCTTTTCCCTCCTCCATATCCCCCTTTTTCATTCGGATCAGACTAATTGACCACATGAGAATAGGTACTTCTTATAAAGGAGTTTGTGCCTTTGAGGATTAACGATCTGTTTTGTGTCTGGCTAAATCTTTCAAGTGTCTACAGATTTTTTTTTCTCTTGTGGCATAATTTTAAATTGGAACAGTGTGTAACAGATGTAGATAACTAGGACAGCAGAACTGGGCAACTCCACATGGAGTCATTCATTTTCTACAAGGACTAACTCATTGGAAGGTGAGTGATGTGTAAATGGAAAAAGAACGACCTTTCCTTGTTCTTTGTAGTGTTGAACTTTGGTTTAAATTTGAAATCTACAACAAAACTTCAGATGAAATTGTGTTCTTTTTCAAGTCCACAGTCTTTACATAATAAAGATGGAACTGCTCAAGGTAGCTAATATGTGTGTATGTGTTTGCTTCTCCTCTAGAATGTAATTGATGGCGACCTGTGTGAACAGTTCAACTCAATGGATCCCATAAAACAGAAAAGTGTGGCAGAGGAACTGGACAGAACACCTGCTGAGGTGTCCAAAAAACTGGAAGACATCCGAACACGTTATGCATTTTAGAACCATGTACACAATCTGTCCCTTGGAAACATATGGCGCTTCACTTTTACGTGCAATGATGGCATTGCACAATGCCAGGAAGTGCATGTAGCAGAGTGTGGTTCACTCAGAAAAGCAACTTTCACTGTTTGAAAGGGCTGGAACTTTCTCTTGTAAATATAGTTTTGTACATTAAAATGTTTAAAGGTTTTGTTGGGAGGGAGGGTTAGGGCATGCATAGAACATTTTTTGCAGGGGCTTTTGAGAGACACTGTGTGAATAGCACCCTTTTGTTTAAAAGGAGAGTTGCTTTTCCATTTGAGAGTACAGCAGAATAAAGTCCTCGTTTTAATAAGTCTAATGTTTCCTTTGTCTCACTTTCAAGCTGCAAATCAATTTCTAATTGCAAAGATCCCTGGTCTGAAGTGTTGAACAGGAAAGTGACATGTTAGCTGTGTTGGCACAGCTGGAAGTCCATCACAGCATTTCTGCAAAGGTATAATGAGAGGAGAAAAAGCTTCAGGATGCTGAATATTTTATATCCTTCATTTGTAGAAACATGTTTAATCACCTGAAATCTTCAAGAGCAAGTTCTCTAGTTCAGTGACCCCACAGTTTAATTAAATTGCAATAAGAAAAGGCATTCTTGGCTTTTTCTTTCTTCCTAATCACTCAATGTCTCTCCTTCGTCAACCAAGTCTCGAGGTGGATTGTGAAACGAAGGCTACTCCCTGAGTTGGGATCAGAGACACACTGGGCCAGGCATGGCTCATTTACACTCTTCACTTGTTCTATACTGGGAAGGGGCACATCAGGTACGTAGGAGCCAAATATTCAGTAGGGCAACAACGTGCCACTCATTTGTTGATTTTGTTTTTAAAGCTTTGAAGACCCATATTTATAGAAGTTTATTTCCATAAACTTAATTAGTCACTCATTCATATTTAACAGTACTATCAGTTCTGTAATGTGCATTTCTTCAACACAAATTGGCTATAACAACATTGAAGAATTTCGACCATTATTTGTAGAACGCAAACTTTCCTTACCTGTATTAGCTATACAGCGATTCCATCCCATTGGTTTAAATGGTGCTGCTGTTATGTGACTTTCTTATAACACTAAATTGTATTGGAATGGAACTACTGCGTTCTATCAGAGTAGACTGTACTGACTGCCAAATCAGTAATTTGGAGAATCACCAGTAGCCCGTCCATGTGTATGAGTGAGCACAGTTCCAGCAGGAATGCTCACGTTTCTTTGTCTCGTTATCCTTCCCTACTGCCTCAAATATTAATTGGAAATCAGACTTAGAACATTCACGTTGACAGCCACCAGGTAAATTAAGTACTCCATCCACACAATAATAATGTAGCTATGTTATGATGGTGTAAGGGGTACTGTACCTTTAAAAGGGTTAAAAGCGCCAAGTATACTAAATAAGGTAACATTGTAACATTTGGTCGAATAGCTACATTTGCTGCATTGCCTGGAGGCAACAAATTCGAATTCTGCCAATGAGTTTAAATTGTACCCCAAAATACCAACCTTCAATCAAGTTTGAACTTTGGTTCCTTAGTATATTGA
>NC_057726.1:65802752-65811480 GCF_004010195.1 Chiloscyllium plagiosum | reverse complement strand
GTTGTCAAAGAAAGGCATTGTGGGAAAACGTAAAAGAAGCTAAGTCAGTGACATTAGTGAAGGTAGTAAAGGAGACCCCAAGAAGAGCCAAGGAACTGCAAGAGAGTGCACAGCCGAGGCAGGGGCTGGGTATGAAGTTGGAACCTGATCTCTACAAAGAATTACCCTCTGTGGATACAGTTTACTCAGAAAGAATACAGGGAGAAGGACGAGAAGTTATCATTTTGAGAGATACAGGATTATGCACTCTGGGATTCAGGATGAGCGAATATGCACTCTTTCTGATATGTTACCTGGGAGTGTGGTAATTGTGGAATAGATGGACAAAAAATTAGCATTCCCCTTTATAAGATCAAGTTGGAGTACCAACTCAAGACTGGAAAAGTTATAATGGGAGTGATTAACTGAGAGCCAGTTCCAGGAATTTAGCTTGTTCTTGGGAATGATTTGGCAGGATCCAAGGTGGGAATGACAACCCTTGTTGTGGAGAAGCCCAAGGAAGACCAAGAAACTGAGGAGTTGAAACAGAAATATCCTGCTATTTTCCCACACTGTGTAGTAACCAGATCCCACTATCACAGCACAAAGCGAAAAGGAAAGAGAATGATGAAGGAGTTGGGGTTCAGTTAGCCCGTTTGGTGTTAATGGTGCAGGGAAAACCTGAACAGGCAGAGGGTCAGACAGAAGTGTTTAGTCCTGAAAGGCTAAGGGACTTGCAACAGCAAGACAAGATGATGAAAGATACATATGTGGGTGCACACCCCAAAAAGGAGGCAGAGAATATTCTGGAGTGCTATTATCTGAAAGAAAAAATCCTAAAACGGAAATGGAGACCATGGCAGGTTAGTGCAGAGGAGAAATGGGCTGAAGTGCACTAGATTGTGTTGCCGATAGCATACAGACAGGAGGTGTTACGGGTAGCACATGAACTACCTGTAGAAGGTCATGTAGGGGTTTGAAAGACTAAGGTACAAAGATATTTTTATTGGCCTGAAATGCACAAGGATGTGGTTAACTTGCTGAATATGCCATACATGCCAAATAGTAGGTGAGCCATAGGCGGTTTAAAAAAAAAACACCTTTGTTGCTAATTCCTGCATTCAAAGAACCTTTCACATGGGTTATTATTGATTGTGTAGGTCCCCTCCTGAGAACTAAAAGTGGGAACCAGTACTTGTTAACCATAATAGGTATGTCTACCAGATTTCCAGAGATAATTCCATTCCGGAGTATCAAGGCAAAAAGTGTAGTAGAGGAGTTAGTAGCTTTCTTCACATGGTATGGGCTACCAAAGAGATTCAGTTAGTCCAAGGTCAAATTTAATTGCTAGGCTGTTTAAGGAGGCTACCTTTAGCTTAGCAATACAGCACTTTAAATCCAGTGCATATCATCCTGAATCCCAGGGAGCTTTAGAAAGGTGGCATCAGACCTTGAAGACCATGTTGACAGCATACTGTCAGGACTACCTAATGATTGGGATAAAGGTATCCTATTCATATTGTTTGCCAATAGAGATGCTCCAAATGAATCTACTCACTCCCTTTGAGTTTATAATCGGGAATGAAGTGAGAGGTCCTTTGAAGTTAAAGAAAAATTGACAGGACCACAGTCTGAGATCTCACACTTAGATCATGTATCGGAGGTGAGGGAGAGACTAAATCAAGTAGGTGAGTTAGCTAAACAGCACCTAAAGAGGGCACAGTGTAGAATGAAGCAGGTGGCAGATAAAAGCTCTGAGATTCTGAGGTTTTCCCGAGGGCATGATGTGTTAGTACTGTTACCAGTGATAGGAGATCCCTTCAAAGCCAGGTTTAGTGGTCCCTATCAAATTGAAAGAAAGTTGAGTCAGGTGAACTATCTAGTAAAGATGCTAGATAGAAAAAGAAGTATTGGGGTATGTCATGTGAACATGTTGAAACCATATTATACTAGAGAGAAAAAACTATAGAAACAGGTGTTAGTTGCTACCTCTCAGAGTGAGGAATCAAATCCTGATGATGTGGATTTTGATGTGCCTCAAAATAGATTAAAACATGAGGAAGTCCTCGAGGAGTGGGATAGGTTAGTAAGCTATCTGTCTGAGGAGCATAGAACGTAGCTGAAAGATTTGTTACTGCAGTTTAAGGACATATGTAAGAATCAGATAGGGAGGACTAATGCTATTGTACGTGAAGTAGACGTAGGGAATACTGCTTCGATAAACAGCACCCCTATCGGCTTAATTCTTTCAAAGCCAGACAGGTCCCGATGGAGGTGGAGGCCACGCTTGACAAGGACGTTCTCAAACCAAGCCAGAGTGAGTGGAGTTTGCCGATCATCCTAGTTCCCAAACCGGATGGGACTCAACGATTCTGCATGAATTATCGGAAAGTCTACGCTGTTACAAAATCAGACTCATCTCCAATTCCTAGATTGGAGGACTGTCTTGAGAAGGTCAGACAAAGCAATTACATCACCAGGTTGGACTTACTGCGTGGTTACTGGCAGGTACCTTTATCAGAGACGGCGAAATAAATTTCTGCATTTGTAACCCCAAGTGGGCTATATCAGTCTAAAGTGATGCCCTTTGGAATGAAGAATGCACCCGCCACATCCCAAAGACTCATGAACAGAATTGTGGCTGGGTTAACAAACTGTGCAGTCTATTTGGACGATGTATTGATCTTTAGTAAGTCCTGGAAAGATCACATGGTAGAGATGGCAGAGCTCTTTGAACGACTACGAGAAACAAAATGGGTGATAAATAAAATGGAATTCACGAAAGCAGAGGTGACGTTCTTGGGACATAACATCGGTCATGGAAGGTTGACCGCACGGAACACAAAGACGAAGGCCATCGAGGAATTTCCACGACCAACCTCGAAGAAAGAGGTGCTTCAATTCTTAGGACTCAGCGGATTCAATTGGAAGTTTGTTCCAAACTTCAGCAGGGTAATGGCACTGTTAACCGATTTGCTGAAGAAGAGCACAAAGTTTCAGTTGACAGAATAATGCCTGGAGGCATTCGACCATTTGAAATCAATATTAACCACTAAACTAGTTTTAGCTAGACCAAACGTTTCAAAACCTTTAAAAGTCACCATCGATGCTAGTGACATAGGTGTTGGAGCTGTACTCCTACAGGAAGGTGAGGATGGGATTGTACTGCCAGTTGGTTACTTTTCAAAGAAGCTCAACATCCACCAAAGGAAATACTCCATGATCGAACTATCGAGTTTGGTACTGGCCTTACAACATTTTAATGTGAA
This sequence comes from Chiloscyllium plagiosum, assembly GCF_004010195.1. Lineage (NCBI taxonomy): Eukaryota > Metazoa > Chordata > Chondrichthyes > Orectolobiformes > Hemiscylliidae > Chiloscyllium > Chiloscyllium plagiosum. Next base: position 65,808,232 of record NC_057726.1, on the reverse strand, counting down.
TGTCACAAACAATATATCAGAGACGGTTGTGTACATAGATCACAATCCTCTTACATTCTTCGAATGCTTCACAGACAAGAATATGAGACTATTTCGTTGGAGTCTTATGTTACAGGCTTTTAATTTGAAAATCATACATGTTGCGGCTCATAAGAATGTAATTGCAGATGCGTTATCGTGGATAATGTTTAGATGAGATTCTTATTTAATGTTTTATATTATATATATACACAAACAGGTATATGAGAAGATGTTAAGGTGAACTTAGATTAAAATTATCTGAATGTTAGGGTAAAGAATAGAACAAAAAAGCCATCTTTTCATTATGATGGTTCATTTTTTTGTTAAGGGGGGGGGTGTTTTGATGGTGTAAGGGGTAGTGTACCTTTAAGAGAGTTAAAAGCCAGCAGAACTACCTGGTATAGCACCAAGTGTTCTGAATAAGGTAACAATGTAACATGTGGAACAGCTAGATTAGCTGGGTTGCCTGGAGACAACAAAACAAATTTGAATTCGGCCAATCAGTTTAAATTATACCCCAAAATTTGGTATATTGACAATATTAAAAACCAGTGAAACAATCCAACACTTTGGGGGGGTATAAGAATGGGAAAAATTGAACAGTTGGGAGTGAACTGCCAAAGGATCGACAGATGTAGGCTGCTAGTAAGAACTCTCTGAGAGGTACCTGTCTAGAGAAGGAGTTTGCACAGAAAAAGACATCAACACCGACCTGGAGAGCAAATCTTCAGAGGAAGATAAAAAGAGAAGATTTGAAACATGGCTGGTTTTGAAGTTTGAATATTTTGGTAAATCTAAATCAAGGGTTTTATTTCACTAGTATGATAGAAGGGAAAGTAAAATATAGCTTAGAGGAAGGAGTTGTAAATAGTTGTTAGTTAATTATTCTCTGCTATACTTTAAGGAATAGAGTTGTTAAAATTTAATACTGCAAAGTCTTATTAACCTAAATCTGATGGGTCCAGAAGATGGAGTTGTTGCTGTTTGTATGTTGTCAGCTACCAAAAACATCGAACCAGTTTATATATAATTGGATGTTGAATGAATGAGGAAGAGCATTAAAAGTTAAGATTAAATATGATTAAGCTTCCTCATTCTTTCGAACATCACACATTTCTCTCTTATTCTGTTAACATTTTAAAAATCTTTATAAATTTGGCTAACTCAGACTTTCCAAACAGTTGATGCAAATGAGAGTGACAGCAAGATTGCATCCTGGCAAAGCGTCATAGTTATACAGCACAGAAACAGACACTTCGGCCCAACTTATCCATGCCGAACAAGTTTCCTGAACTGAACCAGTCCTATTTGCAAGCATTTGGCCTATATCAAAGCATGCCAAATGCTGCCTTCACCACCTTGTCTATCTGTGACGCCAATTCAAAGGAACTATGTACCTGCACCATAGGTCTTGTCTGACAACACTCCCCAGGTCCCTACCATTAACTGTGTAAGTCCTGCCTTGGTTTGTCTTACCAAACTGCAGCACCTCACATTTATCTAAACTAAATTCCATTTGCCATTTCTCAAATGCATTGGCCGAATTGATCAAGGTCCTGTGGTACTTTTAGATAACTTTCACTGTGTACCACCAATTTTGGTGTTATCCACAAACTTACTAATTATGTTTCCTACATTTTCATCCAAATTGTTTATGTAAAAAAATGACTCCACCAAATTATTCATGGTACTTGCCATGATTTCACCTTAGAAAATGTACATATTTTTCTCATCGTCCAGAGAGTTTTCTTGGAGAGAGTCATGTGTCGAAAGTGTTTCCAGCCCAAGCTCGGAATTTCCAAGCTTGAGGAATAGCCGGGGTCACTGTGGAGCATCACAGTAGATGGTGTTTCAGGACTGTATGTTTGTGGTGGTGTGCAACGATGCTCAGAATAGTGGTGAGTGGCCATTTAAGTGCAGGAGTCTTCAGATAGTGTGCCACTGCTGGACACTCAGCAATATCCTGAAGGGATATCATTCCATGGCATCAATGAGCAAGGAACTGTAACGGACGAGCAACTCAGTGCAGAAATGCAGTTTCTTGTTAAATAAGGTGATTTTTAAAATGATTGCAGGGACAACCTGGTAAATCTGTAACAATTAATTAGCTCTGTACGTTGTTGCCCCAATGACCGAGTAAAGACCATCACTGAGAGTGCAGAATATTCTGTAAGTGTAGGGAGTGAGGTGTGCACGTTGATCCAGATGACACAGCCAGCAGATACTGGTGTTCTAACATTTACAGGACTTTGAGAAGACATTTTAAAAAGTAGCCCCTGGAAAGTGGTAACGTTTGGATTAAGTATCACGTGCTGGCCAGACCATGAAAGTAGGAACAATGTGTGGCTTGAAGTATGGTGGAGGAGGAAGGGTTTCAGATTCATGGGGCTTTGGGAGCCCAGCTATGATAGAAGGCATATTTCACAAGGGGGATGGTTGAACCTCACAGCATAGGGGTTAATGTACCTGCAGGAAGGGAGACTTTCTTGTTTGGTTATTGAGGGTTTAAGCTAAATTGCTAAGAGATTGGATATCAGTAGAAAAGAGAAATAAGGAGAGCATGTAAACAGTCCTGGAGAAGAAAATTGTGCCATATTATCAGAAGTGAACTAAAGGAAAGCAATTTAAAAGTCAGCATTTGAAAGTGTATGTCAAAATGTGGTGAATATGGTTGGTGAACTACTTGCAAAAATAAGTGTGTGGAAATACTTTGTAGTGACAAAATACAAACGCCACTTAATCCTCCCCAGTTTTGAGCAGTTAATATACGTGTTCTCAAGGACCCTCTTGTGGCACAGTAGAGTGTCCCGACCTCTGGGCCAAGAGACCCAGGTTCCACAGATGTGTAATAACTCTCTGAACAAGTTGGTTAGAAAAATAGGTATAAGGTGTTCTGACAGTAGGAACGAAAGGAGGTGGAGTAGCAGTACAGATTAAGAATGTCATTACAATGTTGGAAAGCGATCTCCTGAAGGGTGTAAAGACAGGGTATTGTTTGTTGAGAAGTGAGAATGGTTCAGATCATGTGATTAGGTACTCTTATAAACCTTCAAATAAAGTGAAATAGAAGAACATATTTGGATGGAAATTACGGAATACAGAATGATGGTGGACTTTAACTACCCCATTATTAACTGGGATGATCTTAAAATAAAGGGGGCTGGAAATATTTAGGTAAAATGATGTCATAAAGTTTTGTTTATTAACCACAAAACTTAGAAGGATATTAACCTAAATTGGAAGAGAGCCAATTTCAATGAGATGAAAAGAGATGGGACCAAAGACTGACTAGAAATACCGTATTGAAACAGGATGACTTTACCTGAAGTATCTCTTCCTTATGTGCGAGATATTTAATAAGACAGAAGAGTGTACAATGCATGCCAGGTGAATTCCTCAAGTGAGAGCTTGAGGTTGAGAGGGGAAGTCCAGATGCAAGGAAGGTTGGAAACAAAGTATGAGAATAGAATGGAAGTCAACATAAATTGGAACTCAGAAGTCTGTTAAAAGGATGAGGGGATTCAGAAGAAAGACATTGGGCAAGGGGTGCAGAGAGAATGCAAAAACTTCCTTACACACACTGAGTGGTAATGAACTGCTTCTATTCCCTGGACCAGACCACCAAATTGATGTCTGGTTCAGGATCTTAATTTTAAAGTGGACAGTATGAGATATTCAGGGGATGACTAAGCAACAAAATACCATGGTTTTGAACAAACAATAAACATGATAAAAGCAAAATGCTACAGACGCTGGAAATCTGAAATAAAAGCAAAGTGCTGGTGGCACCTGTGAAGAGAGAAACAGTTAATGTTTTGACTCTTGACTTATGAAGAAGTAATATCAGACTGGAACCATTAACTTTGTTTTTCTCCACTAAACATTATGACATTAGAACAGTAACACAATTGACAATACATTCACAATTTATTTCTGACATCCTGAATCAACGTGGCAAATATGGGTAATAGGTTGTGATCGAACAGCCAGCAGAGGTAGTGGAGGCAGGCACAGTAGATTCATTTAAGGTGCGTCTGGACAGATGCATGAGTAGGTGGGAGCGGAGGGGTACAGATGCTTAGGAATTTGGCGATAGGTTTCGACAATGGATTTGGATCAGCTCAGGTTTGGATGGCCGAAGTGCCTGTTCCTGGGCTGTAAATTTTCTTTGTTCTTTGTTCTATTTTACTGAGTGCATCAAATAGCAAATACAATCAAGGTGGATCCCATCTACTTCTCAAAAACTCTCCCCACCTTAGAAACAGCAGGTCATCGAATCTTCTTAAACTTCATGAGGGACTACAATTCTTTGCATTTGTCAATTAAGCCTTGAAACTCCCTCGAAAATCCACTGTGTCATGGATTGCCTCAAGTACTGTTGGCATTGTGATCAATCATGCTTATTTCTTGGTCTACACTATCTTTGACTCTGAAACTGCACTCCAGTGCTCAATTACAATCATAGCTCCAGCGCTTCACTGACAGCTGACTTCACTAAACTATAATTGCTTCTAGGATTTTCCCTGAGCTCTAGTCTTGTTCATTATATCCAGCAAACATCAAGCCTTTCAACACCTATTCTTCCAGTTGCACGGATCCATTACTGTTTACAGGTTTCGAAGCTCCTCACAGATTCCCCAAAATAGAAACAGTGACCTTCATGCTTTCTCAGTTCCCCAGGATTTCACCTGAGTCCTGACACTTAACTTCCTAAAAATGTGCCCTGAGATCTACCAATACAGAACTATCTAGCTGCTTTTGACTCTTCACCTGAGTACTCAACAGAGTTTTTGTTGTTCAGTTGCCTTCCCAGCAGTACGGCTAACAGCAGCACCCCTAAACATGGAGTCTCCTTCTGCCTCTCATATCTGCATTCCACCTATAATCTTTGAACTCAGCTTCAGTCTTTCAAACTGCCCTGAGTGACCTATTGAAGATCCTGTTGAATATTGTGACCTAGTAACACTTGGAACTGTGGTCCAGGAATGTTACAAGATAGCTGGCTTGCCAAGTAGAGAAAAAAAACATAAATAGAAAATTCCTGTGTATCTGGAACCGACAGCCCATGAGAGTGTTTGAAATGGAAGCAATCGATGATTTCAAAAAGAAGCTGGATGGGGAAATAAACTTGCTGGGGAATGGGACTGATAAAAGATTCGGCTAAGCAACTAAGCTTTAGTTGCCTTATAATTCACAGGATGATTGCCTAATTTATTCTGAGGAGAAAGTGAGGTCTGCAGATGCTGGAGATCAGAGCTGGAAATGTGTTGCTGGAAAAGCGCAGCAGGTCAGGCAGCATCCAGGGAACAGGAGAATCGACGTTTCGGGCATAAGCCCTTCTTCAGGAATGAGGAAAGTTTGTCCAGCAGGCTAAGATAAAAGGTAGGGAGGAGGGACTTGGGGGAGGGGCGTCGGAAATCGATAGGTGGAAAGAGGTCAAGGTGAGAGTGATAGGTCAG
>NC_057726.1:65793803-65801615 GCF_004010195.1 Chiloscyllium plagiosum | reverse complement strand
CTGGTGCTGTGAAGCAGCAGTGCTAACCACTGAGCCACTGTGCTGCCCCACCTTGACTCATTATTATCTTGAACTTACTTAAGTGCATTTAACACTTTCCTTACAACAGATGTTAAGCTAACTGGCCTGGAGTTTTCTCCTTTCTGTCTCCCTCCATTTTTTTGAATATAACAGTTATGCTCGATGTCTTTCAATCCCTTGGGACTGATCCTAAATAAACAGAGTTTCAAAAAACTAGTGCATCAGCTATCTCTAAGCCATTTCTTTTAAGACTCTAGGATAAAGTCCATCAGGACCTGGGAACTTGTCGGCTTGCAACCCTCCATTTTTTTGAATATAACAGTTATGCTCGATGTCTTTCAATCCCTTGGGACTGATCCTAAATAAACAGAGTTTCAAAAAACTAGTGCATCAGCTATCTCTAAGCCATTTCTTTTAAGACTCTAGGATAAAGTCCATCAGGACCTGGGAACTTGTCGGCTTGCAACTCCAACAATTTACTCGGTCCCACCTCTCTGGTGATTGTGATTTTCCTGAGTGCCTCCCTCCCTTCCATTTCCTGATTTATAAATCCCTCTGGGATATTACTTGTCTCTTCTATAGTGTAGTACCTCCTTAATTCATCTGCCATCTCGTTACTTCTCATTATAAATTGTCCAACTCTCTTCGTATATAGCCAATGCTCACAGAGAACTTGTTTCTTCTTTAAGTATTTTCTGACTAGTTTTCTCTGGTACTCAACTTTTACCATCCTTGTTAATTTTGTAGCTGTTCTTTGCTTTTTTTTAATGTTCTGTCTGATCTCCTGATCTGTCACCTGGCGTGGCATTTGTCTTTAAGGTTGATTCTATCTTTAATATACTCATGGATGGTGGGTCTGGCCTTTGGAATGTATTAGGATGTTATATATCAGCCTACATTTGCAGCAAATGTCAACAAGTTGTAGACCACACTTTTCTTCTGATTTATTCCACTTGTTTTTTTCCCCCTTCATTAATGGTTTATCTCAATCAATTTATTTTATTTTCTGCTCTCAGCCCACCTAAGTGAAAGGTTTCAATCTAGTTCTCTGTTACCAGCATTCTGCTAAGGTATTTAAACTTTCAGTCTTATTGTAACCATTGCTGAACCAGGCCAACAGCTTATAAAACCAGCTGCTCCCTATGATGTTTGTGACTAGATATTAATCATTCTTGTGAAAAAGCACTTCCTCATGTTAATCATAACTTATCCTTTGTTGACTTACACATTACGTTCCTTATGTTTAAATTGAAGTGATCCTCTGGACTAACCTTTTCTATTTCCTTTAGCATCTTAGTAAGTTGAATTTCTTATTCATCTTTCTGAAAAGTAAGAGTTATTTTAAAAATTGTTCCCTGTAACTCATTCCACTGGGGAATCACCACTTTTGCCCTTCTCAAATTCTGCAGCTTGAATAATTCCCTGAACAAAACTGGGTATGAGCTATGTAATTGTAACAGGGCAGTTTCAGTTTCAGGTTACCACTGGACCTGTGAACACATTTATTTGATTTATTATTGTCACATATACTGAGGTACACTGAAAAATTTTGTTTTGGGTGCAATACAGGCAGATCATACCATACAAAGTGCATTAGGGTAATAGAACAGAGCGCGGAATACAATGTTACAGCTGCAGAGGAGGGGCACAAACAGCAAGATCAACATTAAATTTAAAATTTAAGCTGTCTGTTCAGAAGTCCATTAACAGTGGGGAAGAAGCTGTTTTTGAATCTGTTGATATGTAGATTTAAGCTCTTGTATCTTCTGCCTGACGGAAGAGGTTGCAAGAGATTATAACCGGGGTGGGAGGGGTCTTTGATGATGTTAGCTGCCTTTTCAAGGTGGCAGGAACTGTAGATGGAGTCATATATAGATGGAATTATATACGGAAGGTTGGCTTGCACGATGGATTCGGCTGTGTTCACAACTCACTGTAGTTTTTTATTGTCTTGGCAGAGCAGTTGCCATACTAAGCCATGATGTATCGGATAGAATGCTTTCTATAAAAATTGGAAAGAGCTTTTACGGACGTGCCGGATTTTCTTAGCCTCCTGCGGCAGTAGAGGCATTGTTGTACTTTCTTGACCATCGCATCAACATGGGTGGACCAGGTCAGATTGTTGGTGATTGTCACTCCTAGGAACTTGCCACTCTCAAACATTTCCACCTCAGCTCCAGTCATGTAGATGGGGCGTGCCCTCCAACCTGGTTCCTGAAGTCAATGACCAACTCTTTCATTTTGCTGATATTGAGGGAGAGATTGTTATCGTTACACCACATCACCAAGCACCCTATCTCTTTCCTGAATTCTGTTCCGTCATTGTTGAGGTCCGGCCTACAACGATGGTGTCATCAGCGAACTAGTAGATGAAGTTAGGATGAAATTTGGCCGCACAGTCATGTAATGTGTATGGACTATAGTAAGGGGCTAAGTACACAGCCTTGTGGGGCGTTGATAATTGTCGTGGAGCAGGTGTTGTTGCCTATTCTCACAGATTGTGGTCTGTGGATCAGATGGTATGATTGGTATAGTCGCTTGTTCCTGGGTTGATTGGGCCTCCTGGGGTGGGGTGGGCTTCCTCAGAGTCAGGTCACTGTAAGATCAGGTCCAAGATGGCGCCGGTGGCTACTCCTTTGGGCCCCTTCTCTGAGGAAAGCTATAGTGGCATTACAGGCAATCCAGACAAGGTTAATTTGGTTGATCCAGGGTTTGGAGGGGCTGCCTTAAGCAGGATGGGACCATTTGCCACAGCAGATTCGCCGCCGACAATTAGCCACTGCCCTTTGACCACCGAGGACACTTAGCCACTGCCCATTGGCCACTGAAGACAATTTGCAACTGCAAAAAGTCGTATATTTTGAAGCACTCGCAGATTTTTTGCCTCAAGAACTACAACCAACACTAGATTGGTTTGAATTTAATTATATTGGACTCTACAATAGATGTGGCAGTAGCCGAAGAGCACCTTTGTTTCCCCATAAGAAGTGGTCGGTCTATGAGACAACAATAAACGATGAAGATCGCACAAATAATCACGCTGAAGCCACTCATCCGAGAATTGCTTTTGTACTCGGAGCTCACCACCCAACGATATGGAAATTTATTGGAATGTTAATGAAAGTGCAAAAGGGGCGAGATTTATATATGGAACAGCTGATAGCGGGTTACCCACCACTTATAAAGCTAAAACATATAAGAACCAGATGATAGAATTAAAAAATTTGTTCTTGAATACGGTGAAAGAGATTGTTTGGAATATCTTAGATTAATAGCGCATAACTGACAAATGAACTGAAATTTCATTGTTTAATATTAATGTGAGATTTTACTGCCACTATAAACATTTTGAAAATATATTTCCTTTTTCTGGTTAAAGTTTGTAACTCATTTTTATATATAAACCAATAAAATGATATTTATTTTACCTTTTTTTAATCAATATATAGTATGTAGTTGTATAAATAAAGGGGACTGAGAAGTATGAAAGAACAGGCGGGAGGGAAAACAATCAGTACAGATATATATATTTCCGGTGGCGAATAGTCTCCAGAGATCAAACGACCCCAGTGGAGAAACACTGGTGGAGAACCAGCAGTGGCTAACAATCAGCAGTGAATCTGCTGTCGAGAATCGTCACCAACCTGTCTTAAGAGGAGAAGTTGAGTAGGTTAGGTGTGTATTCATGTGGAACTTAGAAGAATGAGAGGTGACCTTATTGAAACATACAAGGTTTTGAGGGACCTTGACAGGATAGATGTGGAAAGGCTGTTTCCCCTTATGGGAGAGTCCAGAACCAGAGGGCATGATCTCAGAATGAGGAGTCGCACAGTTGAGACAGAGATAAGGACTTTTCTCAGACGGTAAAGGATCTGTGGCATATTTTTACTGCAGATTGCCATGAAGGCTGGTTTGTTAAGTGCTGAAACACAGATTTTTAATCAGTGAGGGAATCAAGGGTCATTGAGAAAAGGTAGGAAAGTGGAGTTAAGAATTATGAGATCAGCCTTTATCTCATTGAATGGTGGTGCAGACTTGATGGGCCAAATAGCCTACATGTGCTTCGATGTCTTACAGTCTTATGGTCTAGTTTCAACTTAAATTAACATGAACTTCAACTTTAGCAATTTTTAAGAAGAATGACTGCACAGGCAGAGCCTGTGACATGCAGTTCCTGCATGATGTAGGAGTTTTGAGAAGGGCAAGTTGACTCAGGACAGCATATCTGTGAACAGTGTCTCTAACGTAGGTGGCTCAGCTCAGGGACATTCCAAGACATCAGGGAGGCAGAGGGCATTTTGGAGCCGGGTTTTCAGCAAGAAGTCAGGCCACTGCGGCAGTAGAAGCTACTTGTCAGTGATAAGTGCAAGAAAGGTTATCCATGAGTGAGGAAAATTGAAAAAGGAGAGGGCTTAGTCAGGGGGTGATCTTTATCTAGTTTTAAGCACTGGCTCCCTGAGGAGCGAATGGTGACTTTGAACAGACCATGTAACAAATTACAAAAGGCTTAATAGATAAAGGACAGGCGTCAGAGGTAGCTTCTTTATTCAGAGTAATAGGGGTGTGGAACGCACTGCCTACAACATTAGTAGACTCGCCAACTTAAATGGTCTTTGGATAAACTTATGGATGAAAATGGAATAGTGTAGGAGAGATGGGCTTCAGATTGGTTCCACAGGTTGATGCAACATCGAGGGCCGAAGAGCCTGTAAGGTTCTGTAATGTTTTATGTTCTATATTCAAAGGCACCAAGAAAACATAACTCTGAGAAGTTGAGGCTGTGGGTGGGTGGGAACATTAAAATCTTAGCTAAGGATATGGTAGTGAAAGAGGAATGGACACTCTTGTAATCCAAACTGAGTCATGGTTACTTTGTGACTTCCTGAGTACTTGAGTAAGAGACATTCCAGACACTGTACGTAAAGGTCTATGGAAAGGGGTTGAGCGAACAGCAGCCAGTCACCCTTTTAGGAACGAATGATACCAGAAAGAGAAAGCTGAAACCTGAAAAGGGAGTCCAGGAGAAAGAAAGCAAAATATCTTTATTCTCTGTTAATTATTTGCTCCTACTCTGCACTAATGCTTGGTTCTGCCTTTACAATTGTTGCTTTTTGTTCCATGATGTTTTTGCTCTGTAACCATACTCTTATACCTTTCCCTGACCTTCCCAGTTGTTCCATTTCCTTGCTCTCCTTTCTCAACAGAGTAAAACCCATCACATTTCTATCTCTCTTCAGTTCTGAAGAAGAATTATCAGACTTGTACATTCACTTTTTTTTTCTGTCTTCACAGATGCTGCCAGCTGAGTTTTTCCAGCATTCTCTGTTTTTATTCAGGAGAAAGGAAGGCTTACCAACAGGACTAGAGGACTGTAATCTCTACAATTTTAGTACTGCAACGGGGAAAGATGAAAAGCCTGACATTGGCTCAAAGGATGGTGAGAAGAAGAAGGCTTACTTTTAAGAATGCTTCAATACTTATTATGGGGAAAATGACAAACCATTCCACGAATGTGAAAAATGTCTGAACAAACAAGTATTAATGAATTTGCAAAAAAAAAGGCTAATTCAGTGATGAGCAATTTAAACTGACAAGGCGGCAGATAAAAACAAAATCAGGAAGAGGAAGTAGCCAGAAATAGGTGAAAATACACATTCAAACAGCAAACAGGATTAATATAGGAGGAACATAAAACTGGTGTGCTTTAAGGTGGTAAAGGACTGAGTAAACACGTGAGATATTAGCATGGAATTTTTTAAAAAATCAACAAGGTTAAAAGTAAAGCTTTAAGAACCTTTTATGAAAAAAATGATAAAGTACATTTATTGCATCAATATGAAATACAAAAAGGAATAGGAAGCAATTATATCCCAGGAAGGTATAAATTTAATAGCTCTTTAAGAAACTTGGCTGCAAACTGCACAGGAATGAAAAATTAAAACAGGATTATAATAGTTTGATGGGTTGGTAAGAAAGGAGGGGGAATGTCAACGTTCAGGGCAAACCAAGTCCATGGCGCAGATGACAGCACAAAAGAGCTTCCAGCAGTCAATATGATTAAAGAGCAAAGATAACAGGGGCTGTGATGTTATGGGATGTATGACAGAATCTGTAATTAGAAAAAAGGAGTAATTTGGAGGAAATAACATTTATACAGGTCAGGAAACATACTGAGAGTAACAATTCATGGTTCTATTGGATTTTTATTACCCATACAATGGAATAATGATAACATAATTCTTAAACTGTGTGCAGGGTACATACACACAAGGGAGAGAAGTATTGCTACGGGGCTTAAAATACACTTGATTTTGAGGGCTCTTTGTAAGATGTTCTCAAGGCCTACTTGCTTTTTTTTTGGCAGCCACCTTTCTGTTTTCAGGTACTCCTTTAGTTTTTCTTGGGCTCTCACGAGTTCTTTTATTAGATGTTGCTGTCTCCCCTTATGGAAGAGTCTAGAATCAGAGGGCATGATCTCAGAATGTGGGGTCGCACAGCTGAGACCAAGGTAAGGACTTTTCTCAGACGGTAAAGGATCTGTGGCGTATTTTTACTGCAGATTGCCATGAAGGCTGGTTTGTTAAGTGCTGAAACACAGATTTTCAATCAGTAAGGGAATCAAGGGTCATTGAGAAAAGGTAGGAAAGTGGAGTTAAGGATTATCAGATCAGCCATTATCTCATTTAATGGTGGTACAGACTTGATGGGCCAAATAGCCTACATGTGCTTCGATGTCTTACAGTCTTATGGTCTAGTTTCAACTTAAATTAACATGAACTTCAACTTTAGCAATTTTTAAGAAGAATGACTGCACAGGCAGAGCCTGTGACATGCAGTTCCTGCATGATGTAGGAGTTTTGAGAAGGGCAAGTTGACTCAGGACAGCATATCTGTGAACAGTGTCTCTAACGTAGGTGGCTCAGCTCAGGGACATTCCAAGACATCATTTCTGTTTTCAGGTGCTCCTTTAGTCTTCCGCCAGGGCTCTCACGAATTCTTTTATTAGATGTTGCTATCACTTAGCAATATTACCTTACATATTTATGATGACTGTTTTCAGTGTCTTTTCTTTAGATAGATGAGACAGTTCTTTGAGGATGTGACTAGAAAAGTTGATGAGGGTCGAGCCGTGGATGTGGTGTATGTGGACTTCAGCAAGGCATTTGATAAGGTTCCCCATGGTAGGCTCATTCAGAAGGTCAGGAGGAATGGGATACAGGGGAACTTAGCTGTCTGGATATAGAATTGGCTGGCCAACAGAAGACAGCGAGTGGTAGTAGAAGGAAAATATTATGCCTGGAAGGCTGTGGTGAGTGGTGTTCCACAGAGCTCTGTCCTTGGGCCTCTACTGTTTGTAATTTTTATTAATGTCTTGGATGAGTGGATTGAAGGATCGGTCAGCAAGTTTGCAGACGACACAAAGATTGGAGGTGTCATTGACAGTATAGAGGGCTGTTGTAGGCTGCAGCGGGACATTGACAGGATGCAGGGATGGGCTGAGAGGTGGCAGATGGAGTTCAACCTGGATAAATGCGAGGTGATGCATTTTGGAAGGTCGAATTTGAAAGCTGAGTACAGGATTAAGGATAGGATTCTTGGCAGTGTGGAGGAACAGAGGGATCTTGGTGTACAGGTACATAGATCCCTTAAAATGGACAGGGTTGTTAAGAAAGCATATGGTGTATTGGCTTTCATTAACAGGGGGATTGAGTTTAAGAGCCGTGAGACCTTGTTGCAGCTCTATAAAACTTTGGTTAGACCACACTTGGAATACTGCGCCCAGTTCTGGTC
>NC_057726.1:65709822-65793592 GCF_004010195.1 Chiloscyllium plagiosum | reverse complement strand
GGACCTAATTGAGGTGTACAAGATAATGAGAGGCATAGATAGAGTTGATAGCCAGAGACTATTTCCCAGAAATGACTAACACGAGGGGTTATAGTTTTAAGCTGGTTGGAGGAAAGTATAGAGGGGATGTTAGAGGCGGGTTCTTTACACAGAGAGTTGTGAGAGCATGGAATGCGTTGCCAGCAGCAGTTGTGGAAGCAAGGTCATTGGGGACATTTAAGAGACTACTGGACATGCATATGGTCACAGAAATTTGAGGGTGCATACATGAGTATCAGTGGTCGGCACAATATCGTGGGCTGAAGGGCCTGTTCTGTGCTGTACTGTTTTATGTTCTATGTTCTATAAATATCAGAGATTGTATACAAACGACTACATGATTAAATCCTTCAACTTGGAATTTATAAATAAGATGTTTTTGTTAATTTACGACAATATATCCCCCACAAACTGTTTTTTCAGGGGAAATCTAAACCAAAACAGTTGAAGTTGAGTGATTCTAATTTAGTGGATGATGAACTAATGCAGCAGTTCCCATTTGAGAATCTGACAACAAATTAAGAAGGAATAAATCTGAGCATTTCCAAAAGGTTAAAGATCAAATAAACTCTATTTGTTCAGCCTCACACAGCCATGCACAGATTGTAAATTAGCCCATCTACTCGACATGTACACACATATCTTCTCTTACAAACCCCTCACGCATTCAGCAACCACGCGATCTATTGTTACCAGCACTGCCCGGCCTTGTTTCTCAGTCCAAGAATAATCTTTTTTTCAGTATAGGATTCAACCATGTTTTTATTCTCATCAGGAAAGATTCGGCATAATTGTTGATGCAGGAATAATATTCTGACTCGTTTGCTATTCAAAGATTGTGGTCTCCAAGCCTTGAGCTTGACCCTTGGTGCAACAGAGAACCAAGCTTTTCTGATATCACAGCTAAATTTAAATTGAACAAATAAGCAAGAATGCAAAGCAGTGTACTCAAAGATGGGTTTTAATCAAATATTTATTAATCTCTTTGACCCAATCCTATTTAGACATGGGTACCTGCAATGTAATCTTCGTCAATGCTTCTTTGGCAATTTACTGACCTGAGCTAAAGACTGACAAAAATGTGATCTTTAGCTGGCTCAAAATGAGTTTTTTCTTTAATGTGTGGTTTAATGCCACATCAATGAGTCTGAATTCAAAATGAAAGGTGAAGCCAAGAATGATTCTTCAGGGTTAGGCATCATTACGACTAATATACAGTAAAACTAAATTTTACAATGCATGGTAATCAGAGAAAAAGCACAGGTTCTAATATTGTTATAGAGTCATAGAGATGTACAGCATGGAAACTGACCCTTCGGTCCAACCTGTCCATACCGACCAGATATCCCAACCCAATCTACTCCCACCTGCCAGCACCCGGCCCATATCCCTCCAAACCCTTCCTATTCATATATCCATCCAAATGCCTCTTAAATGTTGCAATTGTAATGGCCTCCACCACTTCCCCTGGCAGTTCATTCCATACACATACCACCTTCTGTGTGAAAACGTTGCCCCATAGGTCTCTTTTATATCTTTTCCCTCTTTCCCTCTCAACCTATGCCCTCTAGTTCTGGACTCCCCAACCCCAGGGAAAAGACTTTGTCTATTTATCCTATCCATGCCGCTCATAATTTTGTAAACCTCTATAAAGGTCATGCCTCAACCTCCAACGGTCCAGGGAAAACAGCCCCAGCCTGTTCAGCCTCTCCCTGTAGCTCAAATCCTCCAACCCTGGCAACATCCTTGTAAATCTTTTCTGAACCTTTTCAAGTTTCACAACATCTTTCCGATAGGAAGGAGACCAGAATTACGCTAAATGTCTTCAAGGCAGAAATTGATAAATTCTTGATGTCACAAGGAATTAAGGGCTACGGGGAGAATGCGGGTAAGTGGAGTTGAAATGCCCATCAGCTATGATTGAATGGCGGAGTGGACTCGATGGGCCGAATGGCCTTACTTCCACTCCTATGTCTTATGGTCTTATGGTCTTAAAAAGTAGAGGACCCAGCACCAATCCTTGTGGTCACAGGCCTTCAGTCTGAAAAACAATCCTCCACCACCACACTCTGTCTTCTACCTTTGAGCCAGTTCTATATACAAGTGGCTAGTTTTCTAGTAATCCATGAGATCTAATCTTACTAATCAGCCTCCTATGGGGAGCCTTGTCGAATGCTTTACTGAAGTCCATATAGTTCACATCTACCGCTCTGCCCTCATCAATCCTCTTTGTTACTTCTTCAAAAAACTCAATCAAGTTTGTGAGACATGATTTCCCACACACAAAGCCATGTTGACTATCCCTAATCAGTCCCTGCCTTTCCAAATACATGTACATCCTGTCCTTCAGGATTCCCTCCAACATCTTGCCCACCACCGACGTCAGGCTCATTGGTTCCCTGGCTTGTCCTAACTACCCTTTCTTAAACAGTGGCACCATGTTAGCCAACCTTCAGTCTTCCAACACCTCACCTGTGACTATCGATGATACAAATATCTCAGCAAGAGGCCCAGCGATTACTTCTCTAGCTTCCCACAGAGTTCTAGGATACACCTAATCAGGTCCTGGGGATTTATCTACCTTTACCCGTTTCAAGACATCCGGCACTCCGTCTTCTGTAATATGGACATTTTGTAAGATGTTACCATGTATTTCCCTACAGTCTATATCTTCCATATCATTTTCCACAGTAAATACTGATGCAAAATACTAATTTAGTATCTCCCCCCTTTTCTGCGGCTCCACACAAAGGCCACCTTGCTGATCTTTGAGGGGCCCTATTCTCTCCCGAGTTACCATTTTGTCCTTAATGTATTGTAAAAACTCTCTGATTCTCCCTAATTCTATTTGCCAAAGCTATCTCATGTCCCCTTTTTGCCCTCCTGATTTCCCTCTTAAGTATACTCCTACTTCCTTTATATTCTTCTAAGGATTCACTCGATCTATCCTGTCTATACCTTACATATACTTCCTTCTTTTTCTTAACTAAACCCTCAATTTCTTTAGTCATCCAGCATTCCCTATACCTACCAGCCTTCCCTTTCACCCTAACAGGAAGATACTGTCTCTGGATTCTTGTTATCTCATTTCTGAAGACTTCCCATTTTCCCACCGTGCCTTTACCTGCTGTTACATAATTGAAAAACTATTTCTTCTTTTTAAAGAGTCACGTCTATGAGTGTCAAAATTTATATGCGCATTTCCTGCATATGCTTTCTCAAATATTCATTCACTTCACACACGCTATGTTGTTTATGCCCTATGAGCTCCATGACATCACCATAAGGTTGCACCTTAAGATACTAAAATACGCATATTGTAAATACACACACATAAATAACTTGCTGTTATTTAACATCTTGCACATCCTCAGGACACCACAACTTGGATTTTCTGGCCACAACTTGGGATTTGGGCTTGTTCCAACAAGCACTCCTCCCAAGGTCATTCCTCCCGGGGTCACTGACCGCACACCACACTCCACTCCTCCCCACGGAGTTACTGACTGAGTACCACACACCCTCCATCCTCGGGTCTCTATCAACCTCTGTCCCTCTTTTATTCACTCCTGAAAACCTATCCCTCTATTTGCCACCATTGTAATATCTGTGTGGTCCAATTTCAAAGGTTGTCCTTGTAGGCACCAACGAAGCATTTTGGGGCATTTTTTCTGACTATGTTAAAGTCACTAAATAAATACAACTTGTTGTTACATGTGGTAAAAGATGAAAAAGTGTTGGGATCTGGTGAGATATATCCAAGGATCTTGAAGGAACCTGCAAGAAATAGCACATATCCCAGGAAAGTACAGTTCAAGGTTTCTATTCTACTGTATTAGGGGAAATTTTAGAGCCTTTAATTAATGTCGAAAGTGTCCAGATAAAGAAAAAAAATAATTTGATGCAGCCAAGAGGCATTTCAAACAGAAAGCTGTCAAGCCTGATTGAGTTCACTGAGTGAAGGGAAAACAAGTGTTTGTGTGGACTTTGAGAACAGAGAACAGCCAGGGAATTCCTAGAGGCATGGCACTCATCCACAGATTCAATCAATAAGCACATCGACCTGGGCCCAATATACAGACCACTGCAGCGGACAGCTGGAACTGACAACCGGAAGCGGCAGATACAAACCACTATAAATGCCGGAGGAAACATCACAGAAGCGCTTCACAGGAGGCTCCCAAGCACTGAGGATGTCACCTAGACAGGGGACGAAATGTCTGCAACACAAATTCCCAGCTCGGCGAACAGAACCACAACAACAATGAGCACCCGAGCTACAAATCTCCCAAACTTTGAACTTTGAGAAATATTTTGTCAAGATACCACAAGGCAATCGTTTGGAGAAAATTAAAAGTTGTGGATCTAGGAAAGGTGGGAAATTTGAATAGAAAGCTGCCTGAAGGTTGAAAACAAAGTATGCAGCTGTTCAATAGTTGGGAGTGGGGCAGTTTCAAACTGTGTCCTTAATTTCTTCTATTCACTATCTGATTTGGATTTTAGCCTAGAGGAAGTATTTTTTTTACAAAATGTAAATGATGAAAGTAGGAGCCATTGTAAATCATGACAAAAGAGAGAACATTATCAAGATGTTTTAAAAAAAGGGCAAAATGTTATAATTTTCTGAGAACAATATGTTCTAGAACCTCAAATAAAGCAAAATATTGTGGATGCTGGAAATCTGAAATTCTAACAGAAAATGATAGTGAAACTCAGCATGTCTGGCAGCTTCTGTGGAAAAAAGGAACAGAATTAACATTTCAAGTCTAAGGTCACTTCTTCAGTGTTTTGAAATTGAAATTTTAACTCCATGAGTTTCTCCAGCACTTGCTATTCTAGAACCAACCAGGGAACAAGCTATTTTACACTTAAAGCAGATTAACAAATAAACTCACAGTTAGGCAAGAGTCACATAACATGATAAAATCTCACATTCAGTTTGAGGATGAGAAATTTGGCTGTAAACCTAATGTCTCTGTACCTTGGGGAAAAGCTAGCTATGATGCCAAAGCCTACTGCCCAGGCTGCAGCATTGACCTATTCACAGTGTGCTCTCTGCCATTTTCAGGTTGATTGAATATGGAAGGCAATGCAGATCACATCTTGGTGCAGTGAGTCTCAGGCTCAGTATGGTAATCAAGCCTCAATGTCCTTTCATTCCTGATCCTCCTTGGTTACACATCAGTACTAACCCTCCTCAAGTTTGTACCATTGTGGAGTTGAAGGCATGTAACATACCTTTAAGACAGAGTGAAAGTTGAAAAGCTAGCAAGTACCTGTCATTTGACTGAGTGCACACAGAGTATGCTGGAAAATTTAAAGATGTAACATTTGAGATTTAGCTCAGGTAATGGGTTGTTTTCACAAACATTCAAAGCCAACCAGTTTTAATTATGCCCAAGATACTAAATCCCAATCAAATTGGAATTTTACTGTTTCGGCAACATCAAACCAATGAGGTGATCTGATGTTTTGGGGATAAAAGCAGGCATTTTGGATTGTTAGCCAGAGAAACAGCACCTTCTGCCATTGAATGACTGTTATTCGAAAACATTCTCTCTGAAAGGTATCTTTTTCATATGAAACATCTTGACAGCAGAAGACCGAAGACGACCCAGGAAAAATCTACAGAGGAGGATCAAGACACCTCGCTGATTTTGAAACTTGATATTTTGTAAATTTAATAGCGGCTTTATAGGAGGTAGATAAATTGTTAAGACAAAGGAGGCTTACAATGTAGATAGTTGTTGTTTAATGTTCTCTTTTGCAGTTAATGAACAAATGGTTACTTTTTCTTTAAATAGTGGAATTTGGGTAGTTCTCTGTCACTCATACTTCAACAGATTACGAGGTGAGGTGAGCTTTTCTGTGTGTCTGGTTTAAATTAGCAGGAGGGTTTAGCCCGTGCCGTAATTGTACATAACACCTCAAATTATAGCTGCAGTTCTCATCGTTACCTCCTGAGCTATGGCACTACAGTTTACTCATGCCCATTACAGGTCTGCACATGCTCTTCAGTGAGGCCACAAAGGTTATTACCACTGATGCCCTCCCCTCCGCAGCACCCCCCCAGCAGTATCCCATGCACTATTGTCTCCCCTTCACAATTATTGTCCCCATTGCATCCCAGCATGCTGCCTCCAGAATTAGAATTAGATTTTATTGTCCAGTGTACTCAAGTATAGGAATGCGGAAGTACAATGAAAAGTGTACAGAGTCGCCATTCTCCAGCACCATCAAGGTTACAAAATGAGAATTAAAACAAAAATAAAAAGCAGGAATAAAAGAAACAGAGCCAAAAGAAAAACATCCAGATCTGAAAAAAAACCAAAACGTCATGATTTTAAAGTCCCTTTTCAATATAGGTGTATGGAACACTCAGCTTCTGACGTAGGCACCCTGGCCTAGCCACGGCCTGTACTCTTTTAGAACATAAAACATAGTACCGCAATACAGGCCCTCGATCTTGCACCGACCTGTGGAACCACTCTGAAGCCCATCTAGCCTACACTATTCCATTTCCATCCATATGCCTATCCAATGACCATTTAAATGCCCTTAAAGTTGGTGAGCAATGACCATTTAAATGCCCTTAAAGTTACTACAGTCACAGGCAGTGCATTCCATGCCCCTACTACTCTGAGTAAACTACCTCTGACATCTGTCCTATACCTATCACCTCTCAATTAAAACTGTGTCTCCTCGTGCTAGCCATCACCATCTGAGGAAAAAGGCTCTCACTGTCCACCCTATGTAACCCTCTGATTATCTTGTATGTCTCTATTAAGTCACCGCTCAACCTTCTTTCCTCTAATGAAAACAGCCTCAAGTCTGTCAGCCTTTCCTCGTAAGTCCTTCTCTTCATGCCAGGCAACATCCTAGTAAATCTCCTCTGAAGCTTCCCCATCCTTCCTATAATGTGGTGACCAGAACGGTGTGCAATACTCCAAATGTGGCCACACCAGAGTTTTGTACAGCTGCAGAATGATCTCATGGTTCCAAAACTCGATCCCTCTGCCAATAAAAGCTAACACACCATATGTCTTCTTAACAACCCTATCAACCTGGGTGGCAAATTTCAAGGATCTGTGTACCTGGACACAGATGTCTCTGTTCAGCTACACTCCCAAGAATCTTACCATTAGCCCAGTACTCTGCATTCCGGTTACTCCTTCTAAATTGAATCATCTAACATTTTTCCACATTAAACTCCATTTGCCACCTCTCAGTCCAGCTCTGCAGCTTATCTATGTCTCCCTGTAACCTACAACATCCTTTGTCACTATCCACAACTCTACCGACTTTAGTATCATCTGCAAATTTATAATCCATCTTTCTATGCTCTCATCCAGGTCATTTATAAAAATGACAAACAGCAGTGGATCAAAAACAGATCCTTGCAGTACCCCACTAGTAACTGAACTCCAGGATAAATATTTCCCATCAACCCCCCACCCTCTGTCTCCTTTCAGCTAGCCAATTTCTGATATAAACTGCTAGATCACCCTCAATCCCATGCCTCCGTATTTTGTGCAATAGCCTGCCGTAGGGAACATTATCAAACCCCTTACAGAAATCCACATACACCACATCAGCCACTTTACCCTCATCCACCTGTTTGGTTACCTTCTTAAAGAGGTTGCTGCCACCACTTGCAATCACCAGAAGAAGCTTTGCTGCCACCTCTAATTGCTGGGAAGACTATTTCTGCTGGTGCCACCTTGGATCCTGCTGCCTCCAATCCATTCTGCAGCCAGCTCACTCTTGCTGCCATGCTGATGCTGATAACTCCACCTCAAAAGGCTCTGCACAATGATCTCAGAGGCTGCATAGGGGTACTTGCACCTTGAACTGTACATATTCACCTTTGTGTTGACTCTGCAAGGATGCTCTTCTTGGGTGACAGGGAACTGGTTGGGTCACGCTCTCAGTGCTCATGCAGCATTCACAAAAAAGATGAAAAAGAGCAAAAGGATAAGGAAAAAGAGAAAAAGCAGGTGGGTGTGGATGAGCTCCGGGCTCAGAAGCCCAAATGCAGTCGTGCTACTCTCCCGACATCTTGACTCTCATCCCCTGCATTGGTTTCTCCCAACTTCCCTATAACAGAATTTTACCCTGATCACTCTCTTGTTCATTCAGATGAACCCTGGGACTGACCGTGGCCCAACCTCTGACTGATTTCTGCGTAGCTTCCTGACTGAGATTCCTTAGACAGCCTGCAGGACTGATTGTGGCCTAATCCTCAAACTGTGGCAATATGTACCCCAGCCATGTCTGCCCCAAATGGTTGACTGACTTTGTCCAAACATGAGAATTGATATTGAATGATACCCTTGACTTACTGAAATGGGATGCCTTCACTGATGGTAGCTCCCCTTGTCATTACTGAGGTCTACACGACTTAGACCTTGAGACATGCCCATTTGGTTGATGCACAAGCAATGTGTTTGCCACATAGGCTGTTGCCACATGATGTAGGTTCCAACAGAGAAGTGTGTAATTGATGTGGCAAGGTGCCATACTGCAACATGTCCAACCTCTTGACTGCATCATTGCTGAGAACCATGACAAACTACCCTGCCTTGTGTCTGTACTAAGCAGCACAGAAAGACTATCTGATGGGGGCAATACAGGGAAACTGGGAGCAATGAAGGCACTGAGTCCTAAGAGAGCAAGCGAGCAGGCCTAAGATACAGCCTGGTCTAATCCATGAGCTGGGTGCTTCCATTCACATGTAAAATGTCCTAACAACAGCATGCAATGAAGTGAAATATAATGGTGCACTCCAAAGTGAATTGCAGATGTGCACTGTAAGTGGCTCAAAGATATGCCATGATGATGCAGTGAAGCTGGAATACATTGGATCCAAAAGTCTGTTGATGTGGTTTGCATGTAAGACATGCCCTGATATGTTAGTGCTTGCTATCCAAGACAGTGGTCTGGGGTGCACATGTTGAGCTGGACTCACCAGGTAACAGCTCTGACTTTCATGCCAGGAATCCTCAGCATCTTATTTCTATCCAGCAGGTGAGATAATGGGAAACTGGATATTAACGAGTGAAATTAGGAATTGATGCATACAAATAGTGAGAATCTCGTCTTGCTATCAAACACTTGATTGCAAAATGGGACTGTTTGCTCTCAACATCGAGCAGCTCTTCACTGGCCATCTCATGACAGCTAACATTCTCTCAGAAATCTGACCCAAGTTTTCCATCAACCTGGGTCTGAAAATCTGATGGCGTGGAAATTGTTTTGTATTTCCTTTAAAAACGTAAACTTTTGTGACACTCCAGGTAAAATGGACCTTGATTTTCAGCCTACTACGCTGATGAGTCATAGCATTGCAAAGACAAAGAATGTGAATTAGCTTTATTGTCACATGTACTCAAATGAGTACAGTGAAACGTTTACAAGCAGTCATATTACTTACACAGATACCTAGGTGTAGATTCTTAAGGACAAATTCTTCAGGAAAACAAATTGGAAAAGTAAAGAAATAAATAAAATTTAGCATTACAAATCATAGGAAACGATTAGAAAAATAATGAAATAAAAAGATCAGAATAATAATCTTTTCAACCCAGTCCATGGCTGAACCTAGCCACCAGAAACTGAAAGGGAGATCTCCACTATGCTGGACCCACTAGCATAGAAGTCACCACACATTAGGCGCCAATTCTTTGCCACTGGGCCACCTTGCTGTTGCCGTGGAACCCACACTTGCCCCCCAACTAGGAGCCCCTTGCTCCACTGCTGCTTTGATGACACCAGGAGTCCCCGTTCTGGCCAATAGCCACCAGGAGTCCTTGGTTCTGCTGCCAGGCCAGGCCACTGCCATGTCAAGAGTCCTAGCTGTCACCTTGCTGGCCCCGCCATCTTGAAGTGTGCGCTGCTGCTGGCACTGTCCCAAATGTCAGGAAGATGCCCTCACTGCCACCACCTCCAATCACTGGGAAAAGTCGTGAATGCCACTCTGCACGCGGCTCGGTCTCACTGCTGCACTGATGCTACTGACCAATCCGCTACAGAAAAGAAAAACAAACAAAGAAAAGAGGAAAGAAAAATGGAAGATAAAGAGCAAAAGCAAAAGGGGAAAGAATAGAAAGAAAGCAGATAAGGCCTGGTTAAGACCCCATACACAACCTTCCCACTCTGCCACCATCTTGAATCCGTTTAATGGATGCAATTTTCTAGAGTTCCCTAGATTCTACATAGGTCCCAATTAATTGGAAAACTGCAAACACTATTCAAGAAAAGAGAAAGACAGGAGGCAGAAAAATATAAGCTCATTAGCTTAACGTCTGTCTTTGGGAAAATACCACAATGTAGCCTGGTGGTAAAACAGAAAACACAATATTAGGTGTGCACACGAGCCTGTTGCTTCCATGATGCTGACATGAAACGATTTAAAGACAGAAAAATTCGGAGAGGCTCATTGTCATTTTTCTAAAATGAAAAGTGATCTTATTCAAACTATATTCTGAAGCAGGAAGGGCTTAACAGGCTCTGCCCTCTTGGAGAATCTAGAACTAAAGAGACACAGTTTCCAAATCTATGGGCTCCCATTTCAGAGACAAGGAGGAATTTTGCTTTAGAGTGTGGTTAGCTTTTAGAATTCGCTTCCCCAGAGAGCACTGGAGGCTGGGGACATTGAATATGTTCAAGGCTAAGTTAGACAGATTTTTGACTCAGAAGCGAGTCAAGGTTATGGGGAGGTGGGAGCCAGAGAAGTGGAATTCATGGAGATCAGCTAAGGGCCTTATTGAATGGTTGAAAGGAGATTTTAGGAAGTGTTTCTTTTCACAGAGTTCTGGAACAGATCTACTAAATCTGCGTCAGACTGTACTGATTCCTTGCAATCATTCAAACAAGCTCCTGAGAGCAAAGGACAACACTGAATTAATACCTAAACATCATTATGAGTCTGGACACAATACCCAAAAAGCATCCCACTCAGCTTCCTATGCTATCTCCAAAACCCTTCATCTCCCTGGGCTAATCCACCCAGCCTTTACCCCTCTGGAGGTAATAATTTAGCATGGCCAATCCATCTTACCTACATGAAACAGGAGCACCTGGTGGAAACCCACACAGACTGGAGAGAACATGCAAACTCCACCCAATCACCCAAGGCTGGAATTGAACCCAGGACCCTGATGCTGGGGCTGTAGTGCTAACCACTGGAGCACTGTGCCGACCTGAAATTTTAATTTCTGTATAACTAGATTTATGAAAAGCAATTTGCTGCACATCTGCGAAGAGAATCACATTTGCTTTATGGAACCTCTTTGATTTCCTTAAGTGCTTTTGTGGTCATATGTTGTTTTGTTCTCCTGCTTTGAATCTCATGTGAGATTATAGATACAAGGCTGTTGGATGGAACATATAGGGGAATGGAAAAACTCTGTGGCACACGAAGATACAGCATAGGTGGGATGGGTTTAATTGATCATTTGGTTTTTACCCATATGTCTATTTAACCCAACTTTATCAGTCCTTGGCACATACTTAAAAAAATTCTTTATGCAGGTCTGTAATCATTTGTGCAGATAGATACAGGGTTAGAGTTTTGAGACCAGTTTGATTCTACTTTAGAGTCTTCTGCAGAAGAGTCAGATTGGACTTGAAATATTAATCTTGTTTCTCTGTTGAAGTGGCCAGATCTACTGAATTCCTCTAGCAGTTCTTGTTTTTATTTCAGATTTCCAGCATCTGAAGTGTTTTGCTTTTGATTGGTATGCACATTGCCTGTATTCTTAGCCATTTTCCTTACATTTGAACTTGCCTGACATTTTCTAGTTGATTTAAATTCTTTCCTGCCTCTTCCTTTTTATTCTCTTCCCTTTACATTTGCCCCTATACATGAATGCAGTTTGATTTTGGATTAATTTTACATATAGTTAAGATTGATTTTGTTGTTGTTTCTTAAGCTATGGCTACTGTTGCCTCGGAGCGAACTTAAGTGTTTACAGAGTAACATACTTTTAAAAGATCACCATCAACAATGATGCAAACATTTCTTTCAAAGTGTCAATTAATTCAAAATTGAAGTTGTTATTATAGATCTTCCCAGTTGCCAAATCTCTGAATTACCTGTTGATGGATATGAACCTTTGTTACTCTGTTGATTGAGTATGACTTATACAAGTCAAGCAGGCTCCAGTGACTCACATTGACGGCAGCATTTTCAAATCGAGTGGGACACTTGCATTCCATTATGTAATTGCTCTTTTGGCCATGAAAATGATAAAATAGCACACAGAAAGAAATATTTGCATTTTTATAGTACCATTCACATCCAGAAGACACCCCAGTGTGCCAACTGCCTTTTAAGTATAGGCATTGTTGCCATGTTAGGGATACATTATTAAATTACAAAAAATTTCATGAGACAATAGCAATAAATGGTGGTAATGAATATAGTGAATTAAAAAAAAGCTTATATTATTACATATAAAGTTTGAAATGCTTCATGAACGGCTAAAGTTACACTGAGGAGAGGTCTTTCAACTGCCTGGACTGCGGCAAATCCTACAAAGATTCCAGAGAACTGAAATCCCATCAACGTGGGCATCACTCTGACAAGACACAGTTCAGGTGCAATTGCTGTGGAACTGAGGTCAGGGATCATCTCAGCTCACTGCACACCAGCGAGTTCACACTGGGTAGAGGTCACTAATCTGTACTGAATGTGGGAAGGGATTCACTCAGTCATCTGGCCCTACTGAGCTTACAAGTAATTGCAGTGGATGGATTTTGCTGTTAATCACATGCAGGCCTGAACCACGATCAATAGGGCAATTTTCCTAATTAACTAACTAATATCAGCCCAGTCGCAGGGGCTAATACTCAGCATAACAATCAGCTTTGGATCACAATGTTGTCCAACCTTTTAGTTCGAGGCACCACGTTTCAATTTTTCTCTCTTTCTCACTCACAGGCCCGGTGAGCAATTCTGGGGGAAAAAAAAAGAGACACTGAAAATTATCAAAGCAACACAAATGGATACCATTCCCGTGCTTTCCCACATCTGTGAGACTTTTTAATATCTCTCACACAAAATATTTCCTTTTCAAAGGGCTCCGCCCCACCACTTCCCTGGTCTCCTCCTTTCTCACCTCCAACAAAAAGTGCAAGGAGCTCACGGAGCTTCTTTGCCACTGAAATGGAGACAATTCAATCAGCTGTCTGTCTTCGCTGCTTCACTTACTTCCAGTAGCCCGTTATGGGCCACGCTGTCTTTGAATTTCCCATTTCCTGACTGAATTTTGAACATTCAGGAAGTTCAATCACATTGCAGCTGACAAACTCAAAGGAGGATATTTTGTTTGAAGAGTAAAGGTGACAAAGTAAAGCACAGCATAGTAGCATCGCTGCCTACCAGCATGAAGGACCCAGGTTCAATCCCAGCCTCAGGTGACTGTCTGTGGAGTTTGCACATTCTCCCTGAGTCTGTGCAGGTTTCCTCTGGCTGCTTCCTCCCACAATCCAAGGGTGTGTAGGTTACGTGGACTGGCCATGCTAAATTGCCCCATAATAAGGGATGTGCAGGCTAAATGGGTTAACCATGGAAAATTCAGGGTTATACTGTAGTGCAGTGGGTTTGGATGGAATAAGTTTCGGAGGGTTGGTGTGGACTCAATGGGCCGAATGGCCTGTTTCTGCGCTGAAGAGATTCTATGACTAAACAAGTCAAGACCAACTCAGTAACATAAGAGGAAAAAGATAAAACACTATGAAGACAGAGGTTTTAATTTAAAGTTGCTGATTGCAAAGGCTATAGAGTACAGAGTCAAAGACATAAGGTATTGTTCCTCAAGTTTGTGTCGAGCTTCACTGTAAGCTTCCACTGGCTCAATAACTCATTTTCATTTCTCTTCAGTTCTGATAAAAGGTAGTCTCTCTGAAACATTAACCCTGCTGCTCTCTTCATAGATGCTGTCTGACCTTTTGTGCCTTTCTAGCCTTGTTTTTGTGGGAAAAAGTAGGCACTGTTTGCTGAAACCCTGACAAGATGAGCCCAGAACCCAGGAAACTAGATAGGATTGCGAGTTGAATGGAGGATGTTTAGGTGATTTAGGCAAACTGAGGGAGTGGCAAAACACATGGCAGATGAAGCACAATGTGGCTAAGTGTAACATGAAATGCTGCAGTGTGAACAACAGAAATGTTACCTGTAGATTAATTCAATGCAAAATTCTGTGGGTACTGGAAATATGAAATCATAAGTATTGGAGAAACTCAAAATGCCTGGCAGCATCTGTGAAGGGAGAAAGAGAGTTAATGTTTTGTATCAATAGATCCATAGGTCAATAAGTTTGCAGATGACACCAAAATAAGAGGTGCAGTGGACAGCAAAGAATGTTACCCCAGAGATCAATAGGACCTTGATCAGATGTGCTGAGGAGTGGCAGATGAAGTTTAAACTAGATAAATGCAAGGTGCTACGTTTTGCAATGGCAAATCAGGGTTAGACTTATACACTTAATGATAAGGTTCTGGGGAGTGTTGCTGAACAAAGAGTGCAGGTTAATAATTCCTTGAAAGTGGAGTTGCAGGTAGATAAGATAGTGAAGAAGGCGTTTGGCATGCTTGCCTTTACTGGTCAGTGCATTGAGTATAGGAGTTTGAAGGTCATGTTGTGGTTGTACAAGACATTGGTTAAGCCACTTTTGGAATACTGTGTTCAATTCTGGTCTCCCTGCTATAGGAAAGATGCTATTAAACTTGAAAAGGTTCAGTAAGGATTTACAAGGATGTTGCCTGGGTTGGAGGCTGAATAGGCTGGGGATATCTTCCCTGGAGCAATGGAGGCTGAGAGGTGACCTTATAGAGGTTTATTAATTCATGAGAGGCATAGGTAGGTACTCGGGGTATTCTCCCCAGGGTACGGGAGTCCAAAATTAGAGGGCATAGATTTAAGGGGAAAGATTTAGAAGGGACCTAAAGATCTGTCTTTTCATGTAGTTGGTGGTATGTGCACGGAATAAACTGCCAGAGGAAGTGGTGGATGCTGAAACAATTATAACAGCTAAAAGGCATCTGGATGGGTATGAATTGGAAGGGTTTGGAAGGATATGGACCAAATGCTGGCAGATGGAACTGGATTAGATTTTTAGATTTTATTGTCATGCATACTCAAGTGCAGAAGTACAGGGAAAAGTGTATGATTTTACCACACACAGTGCCATCTTAGGTACCAAAGCACAAAAAAACTTATGTAAAAAAGTAGTAAGAGAAATGAGACTTAGAAAGGTGAGCATTATTTCACAGAATAGTAGATAAATAAAGAACATAATAACTTACATTAAAGTCTTTCATAGGTTAAACTAGGAAAATAATTGAATAAGTTAGAAGTTCAACAGTCTTGATGAGTCCTCCACTTATCCTCCTCTGCCCTGTCTGTTCTCACTGCTGCAAATACCACTGCTACTGCTGAAACTGCTGCCTCTCCGATCTCTCTCGGTGCCTCAAGTTACATGTCCGGGTAGGATCCACTCACAT
The DNA here is from genome assembly GCF_004010195.1 of Chiloscyllium plagiosum. Lineage (NCBI taxonomy): Eukaryota > Metazoa > Chordata > Chondrichthyes > Orectolobiformes > Hemiscylliidae > Chiloscyllium > Chiloscyllium plagiosum. Next base: position 65,778,046 of record NC_057726.1, on the reverse strand, counting down.
GCCAAGCCAAGACACTGTCATGAGCCACTGAGAGACCAGCAACAGACAACCAATTAGACTGAGCACCGGCGAGAGATGAGGCTGGAACCCACCACGAGCCACTGAGACATGAGGTTGAGAGCCACCACGCTACCAAGAAACCAAGCTTGCCAAGAGACCAAGCTTGCTCCCACTGCAAGCTGCCGAGAGACCAAGCTGGGACTCACCAAGCGCTGTTGAGAGACAAGGCTAGGAGTCTCCAAGCTGTCGAGAGACCAGGCCAGACCCACCACGAGCCAGCAAGAGACCAGGCTAAGACCCACTGAGAGACAGAGGGGAGAAAGAGAGAAAAAAAAGGGGAAAAGAAAAGAATGAATTGAGGAACTCCCGTTGGAGTATCCTACTCCGCTGCCAGTTTGACTGGAACAATTCAATTTAGGATAGCTGGTTGGTGTGGATGAGTTTGATTGAAGGCTCCGTTTCTGTGCTGTAGATCTCTGCGACTCTGAGCAATAGAGATCTACAGCACAGAAAAAGGCCTTTGGCACATATTGTCTGTACTAGTCAGAAACATCGACTAACTATTCTAATCCCATTTTCCAGAACTTAGCCTATATACTTGTATGTTTTGGCATCACAAATGTAACTCTAAATGCTTCTTAAATGTTATGAGGGTTTTTACCTCTAACACAGGCAGTCAGTTCCAGATTCCCACCAGTCTTGGCAGAAAACATTTTTCCTCACAGCTCCTGTAAATCTTCTGTCCCTTCCCTTAAATTTATGTTCCCTGGTCACTGATCCTTCCATTGAGGGGAAACTTCTACCTTATCTATGCCCCTCATGATTTTATACATCTCAATCATGTGCCTCTCAATCTCCTCAGCTTTAAGGAAAACCCAATTTGTCCAATCTCTGTTTATAATTCAAACTTTCCAGCCCTTGTTTGCTTGTTGTTCTTTTTATGGTTTATTCCCTTTGCCTCTTAACTTACCACTGATTCTTTGCATTATCTCATTACAAATTGGTCCATACCTGGGATATTATTTTTTAATCTCTACCATAAAATGTTCATTTTGTAATATGTTACACACTAGACCTGAACATTCTTTATAAAGCTGGCTCTACTGTCAATAACAGTCATTAGTTGCACCATTATTTCTCCGTGTTTATCTCTGTTTTCCTCACAGGAGTTGACATGGCAGAGTGTGGGGCATAGGAGTGTTAAAAAGGAGCTGGTCAAAATGCTTCTGCATACACTCACCACACCTCCCTCTACAGACCACCTCACCTCTCAAACAACATAGTACAGGATGGGCTGAAGCGCTAGACTTGTTGATAATATTCGACAGCTGTGTGACCTTAAATAAGTTCTGTGAACATTGCTGTACTTGCTGAAGCCAGCAAAATCAGTGTGTTTTTCTGTGCCTTGCTGTTGGAGAGATCGTTTCGTTCCAAGTCGTTGGACTTCACATTGGACCGGGATCGTGAATGGTGCCAGGAACAAACTCGGCCTGTAGAAGATACAGGGGATCCTGAAGGGCGTAAGGCTCATTGTCTTTTTCCTCTCTTTTTCATTCTTTTTATTTCCTTAATAAATGTTCCTTTCTTTTTTGTCTTTGATCATTACTTAAATATTCATTTTTAAGTAAATTGCTGTTGATGAATCTTCTCTTAATTACATTTAACTGAAACTGAAAAGAACTGTTTGGATGCGCTCTGTGATTCAAGACAAACTTCGTTCCCCTCTCAACAACCCTAACTCCCAAGACAACCTCTGCACTACCCCTCCCTCACACCCTGCACTCCAATTTCAAACCTCAGATGGGCCACTATACCATCACCTCCCTCTTCCCCTTACGGCCCACAACAATCCCACATCTCTGCTCGCCCCATTCCCATTTTAATCCCTGCCCTACATTGACACATTAATACACCATCCCTCCCTGTACTGTCTCTTCCCATACGCCACCTCCTCGGAGGTGTCACGTCCCAAAATTTCCCCTTACCTTAGTTTTGAAGTCCCTTGAGAATCCTGACCATAGAATAATGTCTTATATTGGTCAGTTCTATCATTTGGATTGGGTTGTGTTTGTAGTCTGTTCCAACTGTCTGAAACCAATGTCAAATTATTTAACACATTAGAGAATTTGAGCAGTAGTTAACAGGTTCAGTTAGAAGTACATGTGCTTGAAGATAGAGGTTGTGATGTCCCGTTTCTTGCTCTGTGTACAGTTCATCCTTGTTCACTCCATATGTACCTACTAAGGTGCTGATTAGACTCAATGAGGAACCTGCTTAAGAATCTAAGCAGGTAGCCAAAGGAGATAATGCCTGATTTCACATTACCAGAGATGTGGGTGTAGGTTGACAGTTAAGATGAGTGTAAAATGTACCCCATTCATTCCTGTGTAACAATACAGAGCCCAGGTATTGCTGTATATCACTTATATTCTTGTGACTCGTATATCAGTCATATACATAAACAAGCAAATTACATAACATGGGGGCAGTCATTGAGGATTTTTGAGTAACAGTATGTACAACTGTTTGGTTTCACTGGAGAAATTCTGAAAACAATGTTCAATAAAATGTGTTGATTGCTTATCTGGACTGGCTGAAGATACTTCAGCAGTATTACTAAAGAACCCACCATAGACAGGACCCTGGGAGACTAAAGAACTGTGTGAATACCACAGCAACTGGATTGGTGGTTGGGCACTGCCAAAGAGCCACAGGACTGGCGTAGTTGATTGATCCAGTAGTGGATCAGAGACTGGGGTGCAGAGTGACTTGAATGTGCCATTTCTCTGCTCAATTGCTTTGAGTGTGGAGCTTATTCTGAAAGTATGGGTGCAGATTCACAGAGCCACGTGGCTGAGACTGCAGCACAATAAAAACTTTTAAAAAGACTGGAAGCTTAAAAAAACTGCTTCTAAAAGAAACTGCAGCCCATGAAAAAAAAACCTGACAGAAAAAGCAGGCTGATGTAAAAGGAAAGCCTTTGAAAGAAAATGACACTTCCAATCCATGAATAGGTATTGAAGTCAGCAGATGTAGAACAGGAACTTGCATTATTTCATCTATGGTTGCAATTGAGATTCTTGAATTAAGAAGTGAGTGAACCTCCAAAATTAGTTTAAATAGAGCATGAAGGACAGCACTGGATTGACACATTCAGGATTAATGGGTGAGAGTCTGAAGGATGCAAATAAGATATGGACACCCTAGAAGATCAACTGAAGTTAATAATCAACTTCCACAGGTTAGAGCTAATGACATATCAGCATCAAGATGATTCCACTGACCAAATTATGTCAAGGTGTCAAACAAAAACGTAGGATTACCACCTTTTCAGTTATTCAATTTTCAAACTGGATTCTAGAACTAGTCATCATGTTTACCCCAGAACAGGTCTTTCAAAAACACCTTCTACAGAAGGGTACTGTATTGATGCATTATTTCACTACAGAAGGAAATTTGAAACTATCATGGTTGCACATCAACATTACAGTTTTTGGAGATGTGGGAGTGGGCCATGACAGTTGTAACAATGTAGTGTAGGTATAGGAAGCCTTTGGTAAATGTGGCCTGCCCCACACAATTTGCACATGTTTTGTGCACCAGAGTCAGTGTAGCGTGTGTGTGGCACGCAAAACATGTGGTATGCTGAATCAATGGGTAGGGCGATGGCAGAGGCTGAGCTTGGAGCGTGCACCAGGGAATGGTGTGAAACCACATGCAAAGGAACACAGCAACCACATCAAAGGCATGCCAACATATATCAGCAGAATTCTAAGCATATTTAACTGGTTGGTGAGGAAGTGAAGTATTAAGAGCATTGGGTACAGCTTGAGCAAGCACACCATATTGTCAATGTGGATTGACATATTGATGCTGTTGGGCAATCTGAGACATTCACATTAGGATATTACTGCAGAAGAGTGGTAAACATTTGCTGAATATAAACATTAACATGGGAAAATATGCTAATATCTTGCTTCCTTCCACATTGTGAAGAAATTAGGAATCTATGGCACAATCTACAGGTTAGGTGGATTGCCTATATTGGTTCACCAATCAGTTCATTGGAAAGATAACCGTGCATAACTGTTGTGTGAAGCTCTCAGTAAAGTCAGTGGAGATAGTGGGACCATAGATGACCAAGGAAGTTAGGAATAGCATAAAAGCAAAAGAGAAAGCGTATAATGTGGCAAAGGGCAGTGGGAAGCCTACAAAGACCAATGCAGAAAAAAATTAAGGAGGGAGAATATTAAATAGGAGGGTAAACTAGCCAGTAATATTAGAAACAATTGCAAGAGATCCTGTAAATAATGAAGGGCAAAAGAGTGGCAAAAGTGGACAGTGAATCACTGGAAAATGACACTGGAGAAGTAGTAATGGTGAACAATGAAATGGCTGAAGAACTGAATAAGTACTTTCTGTCAGTCTTCACAATGGAAGACACGATTAATATACAGAAAATTCAAGACAGTGGTAGGGGGTGGGGGGAATAAGTATGGTGGCCATCAGCAAGGAGAATGTGCGAGAAAAACAGAGGTTTGAAAGTGGATAAATTAGCTGCAGCAGATGGGCTACTCCCCAAAGTTCTGAAGGAGATAGCGGAAGAGATAGTGGAGGCTTTACTAGTGATGTTTCAGGAGTCACTGGAGTCAGGGAGGGAAAATCACTAATTTAACCCCACTGCTTAAGAAGCATGTAAGGCCACAGACTGGAAATTTAAGGCCGATTAGCCTGACCTTAGTCATTGGTAAGATTTCAGTCCATTGTGAAGGATGAGATTTATGAATACTTGAAAGTGCATGGTAAAATAGGGCAAAATCAGCATGGCTTCATCAAGAGGAAGACATGCCTGACAAATCTGTTAGAATTCTTTGAGGAAGTACCGAGCAGGTTAGATCAAGGATAACCAATGGATTTAATCTATCAGGACTTCCAGAAGGCCTTTGATAAGGTGCCACACAGGAGGCTATTGAGTAAGATAAGTGCCCATGGTGTTAGAGACAAGGTACTAGCACGGATAGAAGATTGGCTGTCTGGCAAATAAGCAAAAGTGGAGATAAAACGGTCCTTCTTGGGATGGAAGCCGATGACTCGTGGTGTTCCACAAGGGTCAGTGTTGGGACCACAACTTTTCACTTCATACATTAGTGATCTGGATGAAGGAACTGAGGGCATTCTGGCCAAGTTTGTGATGAAACAAAGATAGGTGAAGGGACAGGTAGTATTGAGAAGGTAGAGAGTCTTTAGAAAGATTTAAGTCAGGTTAGGAGTGTGGGAAAAGTAGTGGCAGTTGAAATACACAATGTGGGAAAGTGTCAAGTCATGCACTTTGAGTAGGAAGAATAAACTATTTTCTAAACGGGGAGAAAATTCAGAAATCTGAAGTGCAAAGGGACTTGGGAGTCCTGGTCCAGGTTTCTCTTAAGGTAAACTTGCAGGTTGATTCGATAGTTAGGAAGGCAAACACAATCTTGTCATTCATCTCAAGAGGACTAGAATGTAAAAGTAGGGATGTACTTCTGAGGCTTTATAAAGCTCTGGTCAGACCACATTTAGAATACTGTGAGCAATTTTGGGCCCCATACCACAAAGGATGTACTGACCCTGAAGCAGATCCAGAGGAAGTTCACGAAAATGGTCGCAGGAATGAAAGGCTTAACATATGTGGAACATTTGAGGATTCTGGGACTATACTCGATGGAGTACAGAAGGAAGGGTGGGGGGGTGGGATCTGATTGAAACTTACAGAATATTAAACGGCCTAGACAGAGTAGATGTTGGCAAGATATCTTCATTGGCAGGAGAGATGAGGACCTGAGGGCACAGATTGAGAGTAAAGGGAAGACCCTTTAGAACTGAGATAAGGAGAAACGTCTTCAGCCAGAGAGCAGTGAATCTGTGGAATTCATCACCACAGAAGGCTGTGAAGGCCAGGTCATTAATTATACTTAAAACAGAGATAGGGGAGTTCTTTGTTGCCAAAGGGATCAAAAGTTATGGGGAAAAATAATGAGGTGTAAAAACCTCTCAGCCATGATTCGATGGGTCAAATGGCCTAATTTCTGCTCCAATGTCTTAGAGGTTTTGTTCAGGGGTCCCAACACAGTAAGTGAGTGGCAGCCTCTGATACCAGACCAAGAGCTGGGATATGGATAATCAGCCACTTGGGGTGGTCAGGGTTAGATTGCTCTCCTCATAATCGATGATGAACCAAATATTCTGCAGTCCACCACTCAGCTTGACTCTTTCTAACCTTTGAGTTGTTTTCCTCCTGGAAAGAAAGAGAGCAGATATTACAGGAGCTGGAAGTTATCTTTGGTGCAGATGAGGGAGGTCTCCTGAACTGAGTGAGTAGGCAGGGAGAGACTGTGATGTCAAAGGTTTGGATGGGTGACAGCAAGTGGGGAAAATGTTGCAGGCAATAGTGAATATGGTAGAACATGAGGATTGGTAGGAGATGGTTACAGTAACAAAGACAGAGACAATGTGATTATATAGTATTAGAGAGGGCTGGCTGAAAGAAGAAGGTCATTGACCTTCTTTCCATGCTGCTGGTCATTTCTCCAGATAGCTGAGACTACACTGATCTGAGAGGAAACCTCAGACTAGGCTGGCATGATCTGGTCCTGCAGCTTTCACTGTAGGTCCTGGGGAAAGAGAATGTATTGCATCTCAACCAGCCTATTTCAGCAGGACCTCCAGATCTTTGTCCACAAGAATGGGTGCCAATTTCTCTAACTTATGTCCAGGGCAAACGTCAAGAATTGTGCAGCTCCACACAATGGTGCTGGTCCAGACGCACAACAAGCTTTTAAAGATAGTTTGGGTGCAAGGGATACCAGTCTTTTCACAGCTATCGCTGACAGCAAGTTTTTGGAAATGGTGCATAATAAGATAGGGGGAAAATAAAATAAGTTGGATGGCATCACCTGGGCAGGGTAGACACTTAATGAGGCAAGTTTGGTAAGATAAGGCGAGAAATCTCACTCAGCCTTGTGGTGTGTACCTTCAAAAATAAAAGCACAATGAACTTACCCAAAAAAAAATCCAAGTTTAAGCCCAAACTAAAGTATTCTCCCCATGTCTGAATGGGTTTCCTCCGGGTGCTCAGGTTTCCTCCCACAATCCAAAGGTGCCCAGGTTAGGTGAACTGGCCATGCTAAATTGTCCATAGGTTCAAGGATGTGTAGGTTAGGTACATTAGTCTGGGGTAAATATAGAATAATAGTGTAGTGGAATGGGTCTGGATGGGAAACTCTTTGGAGGATCGGTGTGGACTTGTTGGGCCGAATGGCCTGTTTCCACACTGTAGGGATTCTATGAAGATCCACACTATTTCTATTTTCCATGAAGATCTTTGTTTGGTAATGCAGAGACATGTTCAGGTGTGACAGTGGGCAATACTGAAGTCCCTCTTGTCTTACCCTTTCATCCAGAATGCGTTGTAGCAGCTCCAGACTCAGAACCAGAGTATTCACCGCTGCTCTTCCAATTAAAACAGCTATCTCTGAAGAGATTTTCATTGATCCTTGACAGTCCCTGAATGGGTTCTTTGAAGGACTTTGTGACATGATCTTCTCCAACATAGAAAGTATGTGTTATATATGAGGATTAACAGAATATCAGTTACTTTTATGGGCGGCACAGTGGTTAGCACTGTGGCCTCACAGCGCCAGAGATCCAGGTTCAATTCCTGCCTCAGGTGACTGTCTGTGTGGAGTTTGCACATTCTCCCCATGTCTGCGTGGATTTTCTCCAGGTGCTCTGATTTCCTCCCACAATCCAAAAATGTGTAAGTTAGGTGAATTGGCCATGCTAAATTGCCCGTAGTGTTAAGTGAAGGGGTAAATGTAGGGGAATGGGTTTGGGTCGGTTGCGCTTCGGCGGGTCGGTGTGGACTTGTTGTGCCGAAGGGCCTGTTTCCACACTGTAATCTAATCTAAAAGGTGGTAGCGTTTTGATGAACACCACCACGATGCAGAAGCCCACTGGCCACCTGCCTATTCAGAGCTCCGAGCTTTGGGATTTTTGTTACGAGTCCTGTTCTTTTCACTTCAGCCTTTGCCATTTTGAATGTCTGATTCAGGGAGAATTGTGTGATTCCCTCAATGTCTGAAATGATGCAAAATGGTTGCTGGGAGTTTAAACATATCTAGTTTTAATCAGGACGTCTTTAGTTAAATTTAGATTAGATTAGATTAGATTACATTACATTACAGTGTGGAAACAGGCCCTTCGGCCCAACAAGTCCACACCGACCCGCCGAAGCGAAACCCACCCATACCCCTACATTTACCCCTTACCTAACACTACGGGCAATTTAGCATGGCCAATTCACCTAACCCTGCACATCTTTGGACTGTGGGAGGAAACCGGAGCACCCGGAGGAAACCCACGCAGACACGGGGAGAACGTGCAAACTCCACACAGTCAGTCGCCTGAGGTGGGAATTGAACCCGGGTCTCAGGCGCTGTGAGGCAGCAGTGCTAACCACTGTGCCACCGTGCTGCCCACTGCCCCCGTGCCGCCCACAAGTTTGCATTCAGAAATGCCATTAAATACTTCCATCAATAATGTTAAGCAGGTACTTGGGAAGAGATGTAGTTCAAGGCGTAGTCCATGACACGAGCGGATGACTGATGAACAGACTATCGCCTGATCTGAGCCAGGATCAACATAAATAAAGTCCCACTGCAGTAGTGCTGCAAAAAGTTCAACATTGAGGCACTCAAAGACCTGGAAAAGATAGCCTCATACAACCAGCTCCTCTCCACAAACCTAGTAACCCTCACAACACATGTCACAGGATTCCAACAGCCTCTGCTCCGCTTTAAAGGCCACTATCAATGTCTGCAAAAACTCAAGTCGGTCACTTAACCTGGAAACACCCCAAGACTGGTTTGATGACAATGATCAGGAGATCCAAAAACTGATAAGCCAGAAGCACATGGCATTTCTGAATGCAAACTCAGAAGAGAAAAGGCAGGCCTACAGGTGACTGAAGGCAGAGGTCCAACAATGATCCCGCGACATAAAGAACAGATGGTGGGTGGAGAAAACACTGGAGGCCCAACGAATAGCCAAGAACCATGATGTGCAGGTTCTTCTGTCCTGTTAGACCACTATGGACCAAACACCCAAGGCTCAACATCACTGCTGACCAAGGACGGAGTGATCCTCATCAAAGGTAAAGAGGTCAATAAACAACACTTGGGGGAGCACTTCAGAGATCTCCTCAGCCAGTGCTCTATCATCGATCTGAGCACCATTGACCACATTCCACAGCAGGCTACATGCCACAAGCTCAGCAATACCCCAGCCCTGCATGAAACAGAGAAGGCCATCTGGCAACTTATGAACAACAAGGCTGCTGGAGCAGACAGTATCTCTGCTGAAGCATTGAAGTGAGGAAACAGAGAGCTCCCGTTGCATTTTCACATCCCTGTCTGCCTTATCTGGAAGGAGGAGAACATCATGGGACAACTCAGTTGTCACAGTTGTGAACATTTTCAACCAAAGGAACAAGTCTGACCGTGGTAACTACAGGGGAAGCACCCTGATGTCGCCCTTAGGAAAATCATTACCAAGGTCCTCCTCAACTGTCTCCTCCCTGTGGAGGAGGAACTCCTCCTGGAATCACAGTGTGGCTTTTGGCCACAGAGAGGCACAATGGACATGGTTTTCACCAGGCGACAGCTGCATAAGAAATGCAGAGAGAAGAACCTAACCCTTTTTATGGGGTTCTTAGATCCTATGAAGGCATTTGACATCATCAACCAGGAAGCATAATGAAGTGTCCTTTTCCACTTTGGCTGCACCACAAACTTGGTCACCAGCCTTTTCCTACTCCATGACGACATGGAAGTTGTGGTAATGACAAATGGCTCAACACCAACCCATTCCCCCTTTGGACTGATGTCAAGCAGGGATATATAATTGCCCCAACACTTCTTGATCTACCTTGCCGCATTGTTTCAGCTCACCGCTGAGCAGCACCCTACTGGGGTAGAGCTTACCTTCAGAACCAGCAGGAAATTATTCAACCTCCGCTGCCTTCCAGCCAAAACCAAAGTCACCCCAACCATTGTCATTGAGCTACAGTACACAGATGATGCTTGTGCATGTGCAAACTCAGGACAAATTCCAGACCATCTTCTGCACATTTATATAAGCAGATGAGAGCACGGGTCTCACGCTGAAATCTCAAGACAAAGGTTCTCCACCAACCTGGACCAGCATTGAGGAGTAAACCCCTTATCAACAAGGTCCACGGGAATGTCTGAGAGAACGTTGGCCACTTCCAATACCTTAGGAGTTTCCTATCGATCAAAGCAGTTATTGCTGAAGAGATCCAGCCCTACCTCCAGTGTGCTGGCCCCGCCTCCAGTGTGCTGGCCCCGCCTCCAGTGTGCTGGCCCTGCCTCCAGTGTGCTAGCCCCGCCTCCAGTGTGCTGGCCCTGCCTCCTGTGTACTAGCCCCGCCTCCAGTGTGCTGGCCCCGTCTCCAGTGTGCTGGCCCCGCCTCCAGTGTGCTGGCCCTGCCTCCAGTGTGCTGGCCCCGCCTCCAGTGTGCTGGCCCCGCCTCCAGTGTGCTGGCCCCGCCTCCAGTGTGCTGGCCCCGCCCTGGGCTGCCTGAGGAAATGGGTGTTCAAGGACAACAAGATCAGATCCAAACCCACGCTCATGGTATACAGAGCTGTGGTAGTTCCCACCCTCCTATAGTCCACGTCTCAGAGCAATATCTCCAGCAGGGATCTCAAGGATATGGAGCATACCACTGACGTTGCCTGCGTAAGATCCTATGAATCTGCTGGGAAGACAGACACACCAAAACCAGTGTCCTTGACCAGGCCAACCTCCTCAGCATCAAAGTACTGACCATCGCATGCGACGGGCTGGGCACCATATGACAGAGTCTAGATTGGAGTGGTGCTGGAAAAGCACAGCAGGTCAGGCAGCATCTCTCCACTCTGCAGGCACCTTGCCTCTATTCCTGATGAAGGGCTTTTGCCCAAAACGTCAATTTTCCTGCTCCTCGGATGCTGCCTGACCTGCTGTGCTTTTCCAGCACCACTCTAATCTAGACTCTGGTGTCCAGCATCTGCAGTCCTTGTTTTTAACCATATGACAGACAAGACTCCCCAAGCATGTGCTCTACTCCCAGCTTCAAAACGGAAGGTGATCCCCAGGTGGACAGAGAAAATGCTTCAGGGATACCCTTAAGGCCTCAATGGCAAAGTGTGGCATTCCCACAGATACCTCAATGACTGACCCAAACTGTCCAAAATGGAGGAGGCACATTTGAGAAGGTGTCATGCACCTCGAGACTTGCCGTCAGGAAAAAGCAGAAGCCAGGCGAAAACAGCGGAAGGAGCACCAATGCCCCACTCACCCCATCCCATGACCACCTTCTGCTCCAAGTGTAGCAGAATCTGCGGAAGCCGCATTGGACTGTACAACCACCTATGGACTCACCTTGAGTGGAAGAGACCCTTGTCTGCAAGGGTCAGCCAATGATGATGGGTTCAAGGGTTTGCTGCTTATTGAAATTGGCGGCTAAAATAAAATTGTGACCTCAGTGGTCAAGTAAGAAGCTTGATCTTGTTTAGCACAGCACTTCTTGCTCCACACCGTTATTGTCATAAAGAACGTAACAATGAACATTGCTAAAGTGTTTGAGAAAATTCCTCATGTAGTGGCTGTTCCAGAAGATCAAATCGCATGGAATCCATTAGTGAGTTGGCAAGGTGGATACAAAATTGGCTTGTCCATAGAAGACAGAAGGTGAAGAGGTGCTTTTCTGACTGAAGGTTTGTGACTAGTGCTGTTGTTCTTTGCAATGTATATGAATGATTTGGATTAGTAAGTTTGCAGACAACATGAAAATTGGTGGAGTGGTGGATGGTGAGGAAGGATATCAAAGGATGCAGCATGGTGTAGATCAGCTGAAAGGTTGGGCAGCTGAATGGTAGATGGACAACTGAGAGCATTTTGGCAAGTTTAATGCAGGAGGAAAAGTATACTATGAATGGCTGGACTCTTGGGAGTCTTGACATAGAGGGATCTTGGAGTCCAAATCGATAGTTCTCTGAAAGTGGAAATACAGTGGAGAAGGTGGTAAAGAATGTTTGCCTTCATCAGTCAGATGGATATAATAATTGGCAAGTCATGTTGCAACTATATAAGACTTTGGTTGGGGCACATTTGGAGTACTGTGCACATTTGGAGTACTGTTCTGGTCGCCGCACTAAAAGAAGGATGTGGAGGCTTTAGAGAGGTGCAGAAGAGGTTTAAATAGATGTTGCCTGGATTGGAGTATATTAGCTATAAGGAGAGGTTAGACAACTTGGATTGTTTTCAGTAAAGCGTTGGAGGGTGAGGGGCAACCTGATAGAAGTATATAAAATTATGAAAGGTTTGGAGAGGGTGGATAGTTGAAGTCTCTTTCCCAAGTTGGAAATATCAAATTCTAAGGGGAATATGTTTAAGGTGAGAGGGGAAAGTTTAAAGAAAATGTGCGTGGAAAGTTTTTCACACAGAAGGTAGCATCTCCCTGGAACATGCTACCAGGGGAGGTGAAATAGCAGCAAAGTATAAGAGGCATTTAGACACACATGAACAAGCAGAGAACAGAGGGATGAGTATCATAAGCAGGCAGATGGAATTAGTTTACAATAGAATCATGGATGGCACAGACATGGTGGGCTAAAGGGCCTGTTCCTATGCTGTACTGTTCCATGTTGCGATGCAGTTGCATTAGTGCTATCTTTCAAATGACAGATTAAATCAAGTCCCTCACAGGTAGACAGAAAATTCCCATGGCACTGAAGTGGAGGGAATGTCTCCCCATTGTCCTGACCAGTAATTATCCCTCAATCAGCATCATTAACATGTTGCTATACATTTATATCCACCATATTATTAGGGGTCCAGTGATGAGGTTACCATAGAAACTCATGGTCATGTACTTTTTTAAATCATAGGATCCCTACAGTGTGGAAGCAGGTCATTTAGCCCATTGAGTACACACTGACCCTCCAAAGGACATCCCACTCAGATCCACACCCCTCCTACCATAAACCCCTGACTCTGCATTTTCCTATGGCTAATCCACCTAAGCTATACTTTTTGGACTGTGGGAGGAAAGCTTGAGCCTCCTGTGACCTTTGATTATTGACACCAGCTTTTTTTGCCACTTTTATGCGGGCAGTATTTCTATAGGTCAGTCAAAATTAGAAGGAGCCCATAAAGAAATCCAGAAATGACAGAATGTTGTCACACCAGCTGTGATTGTAAATGATGCCCTATTTAACTTGGAACATCAGGTTAAACTCCTGGGGTTTACAAACTAAAGGGTTGGGCGATGGCCTAGTACTCCTATTGTTAGACTAGTAATCCAGAGGCCCAGGCAATGCTCTGGGGGCCAGGGTTTGAATACTCACCATAGCAGATGGTTGACTTTGAATTCAATAATAATCTAGAAGTAAGAGTTTAATGATGACCATAAAACCATTGCCAATTGTCGTTCACTGATATCCCTTAGGGAAGGAAATTTGCCATCTTTACCAAGTCTGGTTGACATGTGACTCCAGACCCACAGCAATGTGACTGACTCTTGACTGCACTCTGACTAATTAGGAGAAAGCGAGGACTGCAAATGCTGGAGATCAGAGTCAAAACGTGTGGCGAACTCTATTTTGATTTAGTCCCTACCCTCCCCTTCACTGTTTGATCACACAGCACTGCCCTTTGATGTGAAGGGCACTGCTTGTCACTGGACACTCGGGTGTTTTCCTATCTTCCTGGTGGTGGAAATTGAATAAAGATTTGTGCACCTTATGTCTGTCACTGTGTCTCACACCTACACACACACACACACACCATGGGTGCTGGGGAAAAATAAGCACTACAATAAAAAAGAAAAATAAAATCAAAACGTGTGGCACTGGAAAAGCACAGCTGGTCAGGCTGTATCCGAGGAGCAGAAGAGTCGACATTTCGAGCATAAGCTCTTCCTCAGGAATGTCAATAAATGTTGGTTCAGCCAGAGATGCCCACATCCCATGAATGAATTAAAAAAAAACACTTGAGAAGGTATGGGATACAGGGAGATTTGACTATCTGGATTCAGAATTGGCTGGCTGACAGAAGGCAGAGTGGTTGCAGATGGAAAGTATTCTGCCTCGAGGACAGTGTTGAGTGGGGTCCCGCAGGGCTCTGTTCTTGGGCCTCTGCTCGTTGTAGTTTTTATAAATGACTTGGATGAGGAGGTTGAGTAAATTTGCAGATGACACAAAGGTTAGAGGTGTCGTCGATAGTATAGAGGGCTACTGTAGGCTGCAGCGTGACATAGACAGAATGCAGAGCTGGGCTGAGAAATGACAGATGGAGTTCAACCTGGATAAATGCAAAGTGATGCATTTTGGAAGGTGGAACTCGAATGCTGAATATAGGATTAAAGACAGGATTCTTGGCAGTGTGGAGGAACAGAGGGATCTGGGTGTGCAAGTACATAGACCCCTCAAAGTTGCCACACAAGTGGATAGGGTTGTTAAGAAAGCATATGGTGTTTTGGCTTTCATTAACAGGAGGATCGAGTTTAAGAGCCGTGAGGTTTTGCTGCAGCTCTACAAGTCCCTGGTGAGGCCACACTTGGAATATTGTGTCCAGTTCTGGTCACCCTACTATAGGAAAGATACAGAGGCTTTGGAGAGGGTGCAAAGAAGGTTTACCAGGATGCTGCCTGGACTGGAGGGCTTGCCTTATGAAGAAAGGTTGAATAGGCTCGGACTTTTCTCTCTGGAGAGAAGGAGGAAGAGAGGAGACCTGATCGAGGTGTACAAAATAATGAGGGGAATAGATAGTGTCAATAGCCAGAGTCTTTTCCCCAGGGCAGCATTGACTGGTACGAGAAGTCATAGTTTGAAGATATTAGGAAGAAGGTATAAAGGAGACGTCAGAGGTAGGTTTTTTTTTTACACAGAGTTGTGAATGCATGGAATGCGTTACCATCGATGGTGGTGGAAGCAGAGTCACTGGGGACATTTAAGCGACTGATGGGCATGCACATGGATAGCAGTGAGTTGAGGGGTGCGTAGGTTGTTACTATATTTTACATTAGGATTAAATCTCGGCACAACAGCATGGGCCAAAGGGCCTGTTCTGTGCTGTACTTTTCTATGTTCTATGTTCAATGAAGGAAAATATTCATGCTTATGACAAATGAATCTACGACATTATTTGCAAGGTTGGACTATTAATAGACAGAGTTTGTTTTTCTTATTTTAATAAAATTGAATAGCCAAACATATTTTCATCAATATTTATAGTTAAAATTCCTGCATTTTATTCAGTATAATTGATTTTGGGAATTTATAGTCTAATTTACCCATTAAAAATCACAATTACAGAATCAAGCATTACAAAATGCTCTGCCAACATTGTTAATATAAATATTGAAAAATTGTCAGACGTTACTTCATATAGTTCTATTGAATTGTATTACTTAGTGAAGATCAGGTTCACTCTGGATATTTCAACAATACTCATTATAGGATGTTCCAGGGTACTAACACATCATTTAGCTAATCAAGTTTGTGTTTTGTTCATATGAACTGTCCCATCAAATACCTTGCCCAGTCAAATTTTGAATATTCTACTTTTGTTTTCAATTTAACCTATTTTTCTAAACAACTTGTTCAGAGATGTTATTGCACACTTCTGGAGCAGGTGGGACTTGAACCCAGATCCCTCAGTCCAAAGGTAGGGACATTACCACTATGTCACAAGAGCCCTTTGGTTATTCTACTTTATAAAGGACTGTGATTGGGAATACCAGTGTTACTCTTGTTGTGACACAGTTGGGAAACATGTACTGATAATTGAGTCCCACTGTTCCACAAACAGTAATAAATTTGTAACTACCCAATTAAACCAGCAGGTGATCAATTTGCCTGACTGTTATTCAGGACAAACATGAGTCACATCAGTTTTCACCTTTAACAGCAGAATAACTATTACAGCTTATTGTAACTTCATAACATATTCTTTAACAAATGTTAAAACTGGTTTACTAATTAAAAGAAAAAAAATTTCAATTTTTAGAAGGGAAATCAAAAGAACGGAATATTGTTTAAATGGAGAAAAACTGCAACACAGGAATTTGAGAGTGAAAAGAGAAGAAATCATGAAGTGACAAGGTAAATCCAAAGCATACTTTGACAAACGAACATGTGCAAACAAACCATGATATGAAGCTGGAGATTGGGTTTGCATCAAAAAGAAAAATCAAAACTACAAGTTTTCACCATGTGTATCTGGAACAAAGCAATTCAAGGTGTTGCTTGATACCAATATCTATCGATTGGATACTGACACAATGTGAAAAGCCATTAAGAAAATATATTCCATTTTCCAAAGAGCAAATGTGATACTATCTCCTTCGCTAAGCTGTCATGCAGAACCACAACCAAATTCTCAGAGTTCAGTGCGGTCATCCATAACCTTCAGATCCCCCAAGGCTATTTTTATATTTAGAAAATGCATATACTCCAAACTCTAATTCAATATACACATTGTAAAGACTACATATATTTTGTTTGGAAATATAAACTGGAAAAAAGTTAAAGTTTTGGCTGCGTTGAAGAGAATGAAGAATTTGCTTTTTATAATTCAAAGAGAAGTGGAATTGTGTGATTACTTATTGGTTACTCAAAGACATACTACTCTGAAGAAGTTGTACTTTAACACTTCTATAGAACACACAATGTGTCCTTGAAAAAGAAAACTGCTCAGTAAAAGCATTCCTCGGCCAGGGCATGGAATACAAGAGTCGGCAAACCATGTTGCCGCTACATAAAGCCCTTGTTAGGTTACATGTGGAATATTGTGTGTAGTTTTGGTCACCACATTACCAAGAGGACATGAAAACTTTGGAGATAATGCAGAGAAGGTTCACCATAGAGATGCAAAGCACAGAACCAGACCCCTTCAGTTCAATTCGTCCATGCCGACCAGATATCCTAACCTAATCGAATCCCATTTGCCACCATTTGGCCCATATCCCTCTAAACCCTTCCTATTCATATATCCATCCAGATGCCTTTTAAATACCAGCCTCCACCACTTCCTCTGGCAGCTCATTCCATATATGCACCATTCTCTGAATGAAAAAGTTGCCCCTTTAAGTCCCTTTTATGTCTTTCCCCTCTCACCCTAAACCTATGCCCTCTGGACTCCCCCATCCAAAAGAAAAGACCTTGTCTATTTATCCTATCCATGCCCCTCATGAATTTATAAACCTCTATAACATCACCCCTCAACCTCCAACGCTCCAAGGAAGACAGCTCCAGCCTAATCAGCCTCTCCCTATAGCTCAAATCCTCCAACCTTGGCAACATACTTGTAAATGTTTCTGAACATTTTCAAGTTTCACAGATAGGAAAGAGATGAAAATTGCATGCAATATTCCAACAGTCGTCTAACCAATGTCCTGTACAACCGCAACATGACCTCCCAACTCCTATACTCAATGCTCTGACCAATAAAGGAAAGCATGCCAAATGCCTTCTTCACTATCCTACCTACCTGCAATTCTACTTTCAAGAAGCCATGAATCTACACTCCAAGGTCTCTTTGTTCAACAACACCCCAGCACCCTACCATTAAGTGTATAGGTCCTGTGCTGTGCATTTGCTTTTCCAAAATGCAGCACCTAACATTTATTTAAATTAAACTCCCTCTGCCATTCCTCAGCCCATTGGCCCATCTGATCTGGATCCTGTTGTACTCTGAGGTAACCTTCTTTGCTGTCCACTACACCTCCAATTTTGATGTCATCTGCAAACTTACTAACTATATCTCTTATGTTCACATCCAAATCATTTATACAATTGACTAAAAGTAGTGGATCATCACAGGCCTCCAGTCTGAAAAGCAACCCTCCACCACCACACTCTCTTCTACCATCAAGTCAGTTCTGTATCCAAATGGCTAGTTCTCCCTATATTCCATAAGATCTAACCTTGTTAACCATCTTCCATGAGGAATTTTGTCAAACACCTTACTGAGGTCCATATAGATCACATCCACCGCTCTGCCCTCATCAATCCTCTTTGTTGCTTCTTCAAAAAACTCAATCAAGTTCATGAGACATAATTTCCCATGTACAAAGACATGCTGACTATCCCTAATTACTGCTTGCCTTTCCAAATACATAGAAATCCTGTCCCTCAGGATTCCCTCCAACAACTTGCCCACCACTGATGTCAGGCTCACTAATCTATAGTTCCCTGGCTTTTCCTTACCACCTTTCTTAAATAGTGACACCATATTAGTCAACCTCCAGTTTTCTGCCACCTCACTTGTGACTATTGATAATACAAATCTCAGCAAGGGGGTCAACAAACACCTCCCTAGGTTCCCAAAGAGTTTTAGGGTACACATGATCAGGTCCTGGGCATTTAGCCACTTATATGCATTTCAGGACATCCAGTACCTTCTCTTGTATAATATGGACATTTTTCAAGATGTCACTGTCTATTTCCCAACATTCTATATCTGCCTTGTCCTTTTTCACAGTAAACACAGTTATTGGCTATGAGGAAAGGTTAAAAAGACTGGAATTATTTTCACATCTACCACTCTGCCCTCAATCCTCTTTGTTACTTCCTCAAAAAACTCAATCAAGTTTGTGAGACATGATTTCCCACGCACAAAGCCATGTTGACTATCCCTAATCAGTCCTTGCCTTTCCAAATACAT
This sequence comes from Chiloscyllium plagiosum, assembly GCF_004010195.1. Classification (NCBI taxonomy): domain Eukaryota; kingdom Metazoa; phylum Chordata; class Chondrichthyes; order Orectolobiformes; family Hemiscylliidae; genus Chiloscyllium; species Chiloscyllium plagiosum. Next base: position 65,759,285 of record NC_057726.1, on the reverse strand, counting down.
GTACATCCTGTCACAATTAAACTGCCTGCACGTATTTGGACAGTGAATTTCAGATTCTAACCACTCACTCGATGGAAATGTTTTTGGTTCTTTTCCAATCATCTTAAATCAATTCCCTCCCATTCTCAATCCTTCTGCTAAAGGAAACAAGTTCTCTCCATGTCATGATGTTGAAAACCTGTGTTAAGACTCCTTCCAACTTCCTTTTCTGATAGGAGAAAAGGTCAGTTTCTCCAATTTATCCTTGAAAGTCCCCCATCCTGGCAAGCACTTTTGTAAATCCTATCTGCACCAACTCTAATGCTTTCACATCCTTCTGAAAACATGGTGCCCAATATTGGAGATCTTGGTATTGACAAAATCAAACTAGTGTTTCATAAAGATCCAGCATAACATGCTTGGTCTTGTATTCTATGCCCCATTTTAAATTCCCTTACCCATCTTTGGGTGACTGTCTGTGTGAAGTTTGCACATTCTCCCCATATTTGTGTAGCTTTCCTCTGGATTCTCCAGTTTCCCCCCATAGTCCAAAGATGTGTAAGTAAGGTGGATTAGCCATGGGAAATGCAGGGTACAGGGAAAAGATGGCATGGGTAAGCTGCTCTTTGGAGAGTCAGCGTGGACTCAATAGACACCCTCTATGTATTTTAATCACTGTCTCAATCTGCTATCATCAACAAGTTGTGAACATATACTCCTAAGTCCTGTTGTTTCTGCAATACATTTAGAATTGCAGCCTTCATTTTAATACGTCAGACATGACCTTGCTTTCCCCTGTAAATTTCTTTTGGTCCCTAATTTGCTCCACTTCTCCTTTTAATCAGCCGCTTACTATTTATATGCCTATGGAAGACTTTTGCATTCCCTTTTATATGAGCTGCGAGCATCATCTCATACTGTCTGTTTCATTTATTTCCTTTTTAAAAAAAAATTTGGCCTCAATGCAGCCTAATACTCACATATATTGCCAACCTGATAACTGCCAAACACATACTTTTTCTGCTTTATTCTATTGTCTATCTTGTTCATCAGTCAAGCAGCCTAGCCTTTGTTTCTCTTACCTTTCCGCTCTGTGAGAATATATCTCAACTGCAGCCAACCTCTTTTTAAAGGCAGCAATTTTGCCTACCAACCTTAGATCTAGCCAAGGTGAACTTGAATCAATCTCACATACTATTGAGATTGGCCCTCCCTCAAATAACTACTGCTACTCTGATTGCTCCCTAGCTAACCTAAATCTCATGATTGTATGAACAATTTCCCCTAAATTTTCCCTGATTAATACTTGATTCCCTTGAGCTACCTCATTCCCATTGCCTCCTTTCTCATTGGATTGGGAACACATCAATTTAGAACATGTTCTAGAATACACTCCACAAACTTACACCTTCTGCTATTGCTATCTATTGGAATAATGTCCCTCATTATAACCAACAGAAAATCTTGCATTCCCTTTGCAAATTTATTCCAAGGAAGAAATTTATATTTCTTCTAGAATACACCCCATATTGTAATGGTGTCGCAAAGATTTCTTAGCTCTAACCAAATATATTCTATTTTTGATCTCTTTAGGATATCATCTCTCTTCAGAAATGTGCTGTCCTCCTTCATCAATATCACTACTCCAACTCTTTGAGGTTTTCGGACGCAGTGGGTAGTACTACTGCCTTTGATTCGGATGCTTCAGGCTCGAGCCCCACCCCAGGACTTGACAGTACATTCTCAATTCAGCCAAACAGGTTAAGAATCAATCTGCAAATACATCTCACACACCAATGACAGACAGTAACAGCAGGAAAGATTCCTGATTTGCCACATGATGAAATGGACGTTGAAGCTTTTACCATCACTACTTAAAGATCCAAGATACAACATGCTTATTAAAATTTTTGGTACATTATTTGTGTCATCCTCTGTGAAGACAGAACCAAAAATATACATTTAATTGGTCCACCATCTCTTTGTTTCTCATTATAACTCATCTTGTTTCTAACTGTAAGAGGCCTATTCTATTGTCTATCTTGTTCATCAGTCAAGCAGCCTAGCCTTTGTTTCTCTTACCTTTCCCCTCTGACTAATCTTTTTTTATTATATAGATTAGATTACTTACAGTGTGGATAACAGGCCCAACAAGTCCACACCCCCTATACCTAACACTACAGGCAATTTAGCATGGCCAATTCACCTAACCTGCACACTTTTGGACTGTGGGAGTAAACCAGAGCACCCGGAGGAAACCCACGCAGACACGGGAGAATGTGCAAACTCCACACAGTCAGTCGCCTGAGGCGGGAATTGAACCCCGGTTTCTAGCGCTGCAAGACAACAGTGCTAACCACTGTGCCACCGTGCTGCCCTTTTAGCATACTCAACAGTTTGTATGTTCCCCACAATCTTACTCTCATTCTATATTTTCTCCAGCTTAATCAAACCCTTTGTCCCCCTTTGTGGAAATCCAAAGTGTCCCCAATCCTCAGGTCTGCTGCTTTATTGGGCCAATTTGAATGTCCCTTCCTTGAATCTAATACAGGTACTATCCCCAATTTCCCCTGTTAGTTAAGGTTGAGCCACCTTTGCTGTTTTATTTTTGTGCTGGACAGGAATAAACAATTGTTGCACTACCTCCATGCACTTTTTAAATGTTTGCCATTGTGAGTCCATCATCATCCCTTTAAGTAACACTGCCCGATACATCAAAGTCAGCTCACACCTCATACTGTCATAGTTCCCTTTAATTAGATTCAGGACTCTAATCTCAGAATCAAATCTGTCACTCTCCATTTTAATGAAGAATTCTATCACATTAACAATACTCTTCACCAGGAGTTTAAAAATGTGTTGCTGGAAAAGCGCAGCAGGTCAGGCAGCATCCAAGGAGAAGGAGAATTGACGTTTCGGGCATAAGCCCTTCTTCACCAGGAACCTAGTTTGCACTGGGCTTTATAGGTCATCAACTTATTTTTCTAACCAACCTGTTCAGAGATGTTATTACACACCTCTGGAGCAGGAAGGAGTTGAATGTAGGCCTCCCAGTCCAGGAGTAGGAACACTACTACTGTGCCACAAAAGGGCCCAAACACTCTTCTCCAAAGGGCCTCACACTCTTTTCTCAGCTGCTGGGGTGAAGCTAACGTATTTTTCTAATCAACTTGTTTAGAGATGTTATCACACACCTCTGGAACAGGTGGGACTTGAACCCAGGTCGGTTGGTTCAGGGGTAGGGACACTACCACTGCACTACAAGAGGGCCCTCCAAAGGGACTCACAGAGCTAGATTGTCAATTATTCCTAGATTGCCAATTATTCTTTTCACATTACACAATACCAAGTCTAGGATAGCTTGTTTTCTCATTGGTTCCTCAATGTGAGGATCCAGGAAACCAACTGCATCACATAAACACCCCATATCATCCCTTCCTATTACCTCACCAAAAAATTCTAGCAAGTTAATTAAACATGATTTATGCTTAATGCATTACTTGTTTTCCTTAATTAACCTGCATCCGTTATTGTGACTGTTCATTTTGTCTGGAATTATTGTCTCTAAAATCTTCCCATTCGCAGAGACTAAACTATCAGACTTATAGTTTCTGGTCTTTTCATTGGATCCTTTATTTGAACAATGGTGTAGCATTTATAATACTCAAGTCCTCTGGCACTGTCACTGTATCTAAGGAAGATTAGAAAATTATATTCAATGTCTTTGTGATTTCCAACGTTTTCCTCCTTTTCTTGTATGAATCGCATCCAGTCCTGGTGACTTATCAATCTATCCAATAGTTCTTCCTTATCCATTTTAGATCCTTTTATGAGCTATCTCTTTTCTCACCATGATTTGCACTGTACAATCTACCTTAAAAAAATACAGATGCAAAGTGTTATTTTAACATCTCAGCCAGACTCCTATCACGATCCTCTTGGTCCCTAAATGGGTACATGCTTCCTGTTATTTTTAATATTTATGTGTCAATAGAAGGCTTTCAGATTTCCTTTTATGCTGGCTGTTTTCACACTCCCTTTTTGCGAATCTGAGTTTTTTTTTGTAATTCCCCTCTGAATCTTCTGCATTGTGGATTCTCCATTTTATTGACGAATGCATCTGTCATAGGCATCTTTTACTGCTTCATTTTAATCTTTCTCTTTATCAATCAGAGGCATTTAGACTTCTCTTCTCTATCTACCTTCCTGATAGGAACATACCTTAAATATTCACTTTAAAAGCAGCCCACCAATCAGTTACCAAAAATCAAAAGAACTCCAGAAGCTGTAAATCAAAAACAAAAACAGAAGTTGCGGGAAAGGCTCAGCAGGTCTGGCAGCACTGTGCAGAGAAATCAGAGTTAAGGTTTTGAGTCTGGTGATCCTTCCTCAGAGCTCAGAAGAGGTCCTTCAATCCATCAAGTCTGTACCACCTAAGTAAACTACTACATATACTAGTAGAAAATGAGGACTGCAGATGCTGGAGATCAGAGTTGAGAGTGTGGTGCTGGAAAAGCACAGCCGGTCAGGCAGCATCCGAGGAGCAGGAGAATTGACATTTTGGGTATAAGTCCTTCATCAGGATTCCTAATGAAGTGCATATGCCCGAAATATCGATTCTCCTGCTCCTCCATGCTTGACCTGCTGTGCTTTTCCAGCACCACATACTGTGTACACTCGTCCCACATTCCCTCACTCGGCCCATAGCCTTGAATGTTGACACTTCAAGTGCTTATCTAAATACTTTTTAAAGGTTGTGACATTTCCCGCCTCAATTACCCTCCCAGAGTACATTCTAGTTCACCACCATCCTCTGCATGAAAGAAGTTTTCTTCAAATCCCTTCTAAACTTCCCAATTTTCACTTTAAAATTATGTCCCTTTGTTATTGACCCTTTGACTAATGGGAACAGCTGCTTTATATTTACCTTGTCCATGCCCCTCATAATCTCATGTACCTCAATCAAATCCCCCATCAACTTCTCTGCTCCAAAGAAAATAACCCAGGCATCTCTTCACATCTCCATCCCAGACAACATCCTTGCTTATGAAATACGCTCTTCAAGAAAAATCTATATACTACAAATACAGTCTACATATGGAGATTGATTAAGCTACATGGTGAGAGATTATAAAAGGAGATTGTGAGGGAGAGAGATCATGGGGAGAGGTCACAGAGTGGAATCACATTATAAGATCATTGAGGAGAAATTGTGAAGGGAGAGATCATGGGAAGATCTCGTGTTTGAGAGATCATGAGGAGTGAATGCAGGAAAAGCATGGAGAAGCATTGTAGGGAGAGATCATAAGGAAGATCGCAGAGAAAATCTAAAAAAATGCCCCCTAATTATAAACACATCTATCAAATGTCTCCTTAACCTTCTCTGCAATAGCTATCCAGTCTCTCCACATTAAGTGAAGTCCCTCACCCGTGGTACCATCTCCTCTGCACTAGTTGACATCCTTTCTAAAATATGGTGGCCAGAATAGGACACAATACATCAGATAAAGCTAAAACTGCATTTCAAAATGATTAAACATAACTTGCTAGCTTTTGTAATCTTTGGAATAGTGAAGACTGAGGGAGTTCTTGATGAACAATGCACGGATTTGATATGGGATAGACATAAATTGAATGCTACCACTATTAGAGTGCCACAACTAAAGGCCAGCAAATTATGGTAGTCACAAATAAATCTAATACAGAGTTCAGGAAAATTGTATTTATCCAGAGAGTGGGGAGAATCTGGAATCCTCTATCATAGGAAAGATTAGAGGCAAGTACTATGATGCATTTAAGAGGAAACTTGATGAACACAAGATAAAAATGAGAGTATTCTGATAAGGCAGGAGACGTCATGTGTTGAAAATAAATATTGACAAAGAGCTGATTGGTCTGTTTCATGCTGGAAATTTTATGGGTATATAAATGATGTGGGTAATGAAGAGAAATTTGGGGAAAAAATGTGACAACGAAAAGATATGAAATTCACAATGTTGAGAAAAAAAGTCTGATTTCCCCTTAAGGTTTCAAAAGCAAGATCAGGATGTTGTTAGGATCCAATTTCCATACATCTGCATTTCATTACGAGCTAATCTCGCTTAATTTCTATGAAAGTTGTTATTCCCAGGTAGCAGAGAGAAACTAGATCATACCATTCCTGACTGTAAGTCAGAGCAGATACTTAGCGGTTGCAGCTCGCTGGCATCTACTTTGGGCCTCTGTATCATTCCCCAACATTTCATGGCACACCCGCTGGGCAACAAACAACTTTACCCTTCATCCGTGAAGGATGGCATTGGCAAAGCACCACATCAACATGGGACATCTTGAAGGACCTGATAATACACTTCAGCATGTCGATACTGCATTTTGGAGCTCATTATACTATAATGCTCCTGTCATGTTGCTCTTCCTAGGCTACACACATCCATTCAGCTCAAGGTCTGCATTCTTAGCACTTACTCAGTTTGCATTTACTTGAATGCTCACAGCATTTTTGCCATACCTTTAAGAGCATGTCTGCTTCATTGGAACTTCTAGTCTAGGGAGATTGGGCCATGATCTATCCTGTAGGTCAAGTCCAATCCGTCTGGGGATAACAAACAAGTTAGCCAGGAAGCTGGGCAGGAATCAATCAGGAGGTTGTGTCATCCTGAGTTGGGGTTGTTGTCCAAAGTCTGTCCGGTAGGTATGCCATGGTCAATTCTGGGGTTTGGGTGGTAGACATCAAGGGGGTGTTTGCAGGGTACAGTGCATGCTATGCTGGAGAAAGTGGGAAACCCAACTATGGGGATTGGAACCAATACACAGAAACACACAGGGGACAATGACTTTGAAAGTTATGGGGCAACTCCAGGTATAAGGGTGGGAGCCATTATAGCTTGGGAGGTATTACAGGATGGTATTGTATTGGAAAACATCCTGGTTTTGATTGGGGAACAGTGGATAACCATGTTGAGCATGGATATTAAGTAGGCCTGGACCAGGGGAAAATTGCAGATATTAATAGGTAAAATAAAAGGTTGGTTGGAAACATGGGGTGACTCAAAGCTGTTGGGGTTGATAGCGATGATTATAACAGAATGGAAAATGAAGGTTTCACGGGACACTGAGAATAACAGACAGAGCAAGAAAATTACTCTCAAGTGCATAGTCTGGAAATTTTGATTGTGCAATATAGCTGGCTGTGTGGGTGAGTGGAGAAAGTTTGTTTTGAATTGTCTATGGAGCATGGTCCACATGAGTGCTATGAGCCCCTTCAAGGGTATTCGCATTAATCAGGCAGTCAGATTCAAAATGACACTCATCTGCCACTACATCAATCAGCATGTGCAGTTCATGCATTGTCCAACAATTTATGACAGAATACATAGAGAGTAGATCTGCTGTCACAGCAACAGACAGTCAGCGTATAGAAATCGAGTAGGCACAAAGATGTCAGCAAGCCCAGAACCACTATCATCTAATGGATGCCTCCACATGAAGACGTCACAGCAGAAAGTCCCCTCATCATGTGGAGGAGGTTCAGTTCATCATTCTCAGTGCTAATTTCTGCAGATGATCTGACCTAGTTTTTGCCCCAAACTGAGGATGTCACTGGATTTTGTTACAGAATTGTAGCATCTGCTTGATTAGGATATGTACTGTCAAAGGCCTTCCCAACCCAGTGTCTGTCAAGATGAAAGCAGCACACACTTTTTATGTGACAATTTCCAAGGATCCACTGTGGACAGGTGTGGAATCTCCCAATCCTTAGCCCACAAATGTATCAAGGCTGTTACTGATGCAACTTATGCAAGATCTCACTGCTTCATCTAATTTCCCTATGAGACAATACCATAATCCAGGCTTCCCTCAAGCACAGGAGCATTGTAGACTGCACATGCATCTCTTGACAGCATCATATCATTACATGCTTCATTTATCCAAGTCATCTGTGATCATTACTGCCACATGTTAGAAGTCTGCATCACTTGAAGTTGTCATGATACCCATGTGCTAGATAACGCTCAGGTTCCTGCTTCATTCCAAGGGCTGGATGCCATATAAAGATGGTTGTTTGGAGACAAGGGCTAACCCCTTCATGATTATTCTGTTACGTAACCCATGACTGAAGCGCACGCTGAGCCCAATCTTACACTATGGCATCATGGAGCTGATGATAGGGCTCCTGAAGAGGCAGTTCAGATCCTTGGATTGATCTAGGGGCGGCCTTGTAGCACCAAGTCTGTCACCTAATCCTTCCATGTTATATTTTTCACAAGTGGAATAGGCAAACAAGGGATGTGATGGGCACTGAATAACTGGGGGAGTGGCAGTGGTCTTCTGAGGAGAACGATAAGGACACTGAGCAGAAGGCATATCATCTTACCCATGATAGTCGTGCAGCATCAGATGTAACAGGATTTCTGAATCCCACCTCCAAGAGATCTTGGGTGAATTTCATTAACTGTAAATTTGCAGCTTGTCTAAAGACAAACAGATCCAGTTTATTTCCAAAAGAAAATGCAGTCTTTTTTTCAAAATTTGTCCTTTCCTTAGTTTTCTGTCATTTAATAAAAGTTAATGTTACCAACTGCTTGAAGGGTGCAAACATATGATGCTTTCACATTCAAGACTGACATAATATTATGTTCAGATAGATGTTAGGGAAAGAGTAGTATTATTTCAGTCTAGATTAGAGTGGTGCTGGAAAATCACAGCCGGTCAGGCAACATCCGAGGAGCAAGGAAAATCAACGTTTCGGGCAAAAGCCCTTCATCAGGACTCCTGATGAAGGGCTTTTGCCCGAAACGTTGATTTTCCCTGCTCCTCGGATGCTGCCTGACTGGCTGTGCTTTTCCAGCACCACTCTAATCTAGACTTTGATTTCCAGCATCTGCAGTCCTCACTTTTGCCTAGTAGTATTATTTCAGACAGGGTTCTAACATCATATGGTACAAAGGAAGGATAGCTTCTGTCACTTAATTCTTGGTCTATAGCTAAAATGACAGTCGATACAATAGGTGATGATTAGAGAATGAGGTGATGATTGAGAGGGTTTTAAACTAGAGGAGGTGGGTGGGTTCAAAGACAGCTGATATTTAGGCTTACAAAGCAAAAGTATATGGCAGGGCAGCTATTTGGATAATGGATCCCACAGTGGGACAGAGCACAGAAACATAAAAAAATCCAGAAAATAGTGTCAAAGGGAAAAAAAGGATAAAAAGCCCACATTAATGATTCTTAAATACAGGCAGTATTAAGACCAAAACAAATGAATTAATAATATGTATATAAGTTAGAACAAAGAAAATTGTAGCACAGGAATAGACCCTTCAGCCCTCCAAGCCTGTGCCGATGCAGATCCTCTATCTAAATCTGCCGCCTATTTTCTAAAGATTTGTAACCCTCTGCTCCCTGCACATTCATGTATCTGCCTAGATACATCTTAAATGACGCTATCATTCCCGCCCCACAACCTCCGCTGGCAACGCGTTCCAGGTGCCCACCACCCTCTGCTATAGAACTTACAATGTATATCTCCCCTAAACCTTTCATCTCTCACTGTGAACTCATGACCCCTAGTAATTGAGTTCCGCACTCTGGGAAAAAGCTTCTTGCTATCCATCCTATCTATACCTCTCATGATTTTGTAGACTTCAATCAGGTGCCCCCTCAACCTCCATCTCTCTTCATAGCTAGTGCCCTCCATACCAGGCAACATCCTGGTGAACCTCCTCTGCACCCTCTCCAAAGCATCCACATCCTTTTGATAATATGGTGACCAGAACTGTACGCAGTATTCCAAATGTGGCCAAACCAAAGTCCTCTACAACCGTAACATGACCGGCAAGCTCTTGTACTCAACACCCCGTTAAATGAAAGAAAGCATGCCATATGTTTTCTTGACCAATTAACTGATCTGCGTTGCCACCTTCAGGGAACAATGGACCTGAACATCCAGATCTCTCTGTATGTCGATTTTCCCCAGGACTTGTTCACTTACTGTACAGTTTGCTGTAGAATTGGATCTTCCAAAATGCATCACCTCACATTTGTCTGGATTGAACTCCATCTGCCATTTCTCTGCCCATCCCTCCAAGCTATCTATATTCTGCTGTATTTTCTGACAGTCCCCTTCACTATCTGCTACTCCACCAATCTTGGTGTCATCTGCAAACTTACTAATCAGGCAACCGACATCTTCCTCCAAATCATTTTATATATATCACAGACCAATGGTGGTTCCAGTACGGATCCCTGTGGAACACCATCGGTCACAGGTCTCTATTTTGAGAAACTCACTTCCTCTACTACTCTCTGTTTCCTGTTGCCCAGCCAGTTCTCTATCAATCTAGCTAGAACACCCTGGATGCCATGCGACTTCATCTTCTTTATCAGTTTACTATGGGGAACTTTATTAAACGCCTTACTAAAGTCCATGTATATGATATCTACAGCTCTTGCCCCCCCCATCAATCAAGTTTGTCACCTCCTCAAAGAATTCTATTAGTTTTGTAAGACATAACCTTCTCTGCACAAAACCATGCTGCCCATTACTGATAAGACCATTTTCTTCCAAATGGGAATAGATCTTATCCCTCAGTATCTTCTCCAGCAGCTTCCCTACCACTGATGTCAGGCTCACTGGCCTATAATTTCTTGGTGCATCCCTGCTACCCTTCTTAAACAAAGGGACAACATTAGCAATTCTCCAGTCCTCCAGGATCTTACCCGTGTTCAAGGATGCTGCAACGATATCTGTTAAAGCCCATGCTATTACCTCCCTTGCTTCCCTCCGTAACCAGAGGTAGATCCCATCCAGACCAGAGGACCTGTCTATCTTAATGCCTTTTAGAATACCCAAAACCTTCTCCCTCCTTATGCGACTTGATCTAGGATATTCAAAGATCTATCCCTAACCTCAACTTCTGTCATGTCCCTTTCCTTGGTGAATACCGATGCAAAGTGCTCGTTAAAAATCTCACCCATCTTCTCTGACTACATGCATAACTTTCCTCCTTTCTCCTTGAGAGGACCAACCTTTTCTCTAGTTACCCTCTTGCTCTTTATGTATGAAAAAAAGAGTTTGGGATTTTCCTTAACCATGTCTGCTAAAGATATCACATGACCCCTTTTAGCCCTTTTAATTCCTCCTTTCAGATTGGTCCTACATTCCCAATATTCTTCCAAAGCTTTGTCTGTCTTCAGTTGCCTAGGCCTTATGTGCGCATCCTTTTTCCTCTTAGCTAGTCTCATAATTTCACCTGTCATCCATGGTCCCCTAGCCTTGTCATTTCGATCCCTCATTTTCACAGGAACATACCTCTCCTGCACTCTAATCAATCTCTCTTTAAAAGCCTTCCACATATCGAATGTGGATTTATCTTCGAACAGCTGCTCCCAATCTATATTCCCCAGCTCCTGCTGAATTTTGCTATAGATGGCCTTCCCCCAATTTAGCACTCTTCCTTTAGGACCACTCTCGTCTTTGTCCATGAGTATTCTGAAACTTATGGAATTGTGATCACTATTCCCAAAGTAAACCCCTGCTGAAACATCAACCACCTGGCCGGGCTCATTTCCCAACACCAGGTCCAATATGGCCCTTCCGAGTTGGACTATTTACTACTGCTCTAGAAAACCCTCTTGGATGCTCCTTACAAATTCTGCTCTATCTAGGCCTCTAACACTAAGTGAATCCCTGTCAATGTTGGGAAAATTAAAATCCCCTGCCACCACCACCTACATCTTTCCATATATTTACATATTTGTACCTCTATCTCATGCTCTCTGTTGGGAAGCCTGTAGTACAGGCCCAATATTATTGCTACCCTTCCTATTTCTGAGCTCTGCCCATATTGCCTCACTGCTCTAGTCATCCATAGTGCCCTCCTTCAGCACAGCTGTGATATTTTCTTTGACCAGTAATGCAACCCCTTTTACCTCCCTCTTTATCCCGCCTGATGCATCAATATCCTGGGATGTTTAGCTGCCAATCATGCCCTTCCCTCAACTAAGTCTCAGTAATAGCAATAACATCATACTCTCAGGTACTAATCCAAGCTCTAAGTTCATCTGCTTTACCTACTACACTTCTTGCATTTAAACAAATGCACCTCAGACCACCAGACCCTTTGCGTTCATCATCTGTTCCCTGCCTACTCTTCCCCTTAGTTATGCTGACTTCATTATCTAGTTCCCTATAGGGTTTAGTTACTGCTTCCTTACTGTCCTCTAACCTCATTTGGTTCCCAACTCCCTGCCACATTAGTTTAAATCCTCCCCAACAGCATGAGCAAAAGCATCCCTAAGGACGTTAGTTCCAGCCCGGCCCAGATGGAAACCGTCCAATTTGTAATAGTTCCATCTCCCCAGAACCGGTCCCAATGTCCCAAAAATCTGAACCCCTCCTTCCTGCACCATCTCTCAAGCCATGCATTCACCCTACTTATTCTAACATTCCTACACTGACTAGTTTGTGGCACTGGTAGCAATCCTGAGATTACTACCTTGGAGGTCCTACTTTTTAACTTGGCTCCTAACTCCCTCAATTCTGCTTGTAGGATCTCATCCCAGTTAATCAGTATGATCTTGTAACCATTACAGAAATGTAGTTACAAGGAGATCAAAGTTGGGGACTAAATATTCGGGGATATGTGCCTTTTCAAAAAGACAGGCAGGAAAGAAAGGATGATGGTGGGGTAGCTTTGTTAATGCCAAATAGAATAAATACTGTAGCAGGAAATGACCTTGCTTCAGAAAATGTAAAATCCATATAGATGGAGGTAAGAAATAAGAAAGGGAAAACTGAATTGCCTACTTCTGCTTCTATGCCTTATGGTATTATTAAAATAGCATATGCATTTACAGATGTGATGTTTTAGTCCAGTGAAGTGACACCATGCCACAATGGTTCATTTAGATGTCTTTTTTTCCCCAATGCCCTCCCACCACATTTAGGTTTAGTCCTGGAATCCAAAAGCAGAGTGGAAGGAGCCAGCCCTCTGGTGGACCTGTTGAACTTTAGGGTGGATAATTCTGAATGTCCTGAGAGGAGACCTCTGGTGGTGGTGGGGGGGGGGGGGGTGCGGGATGGGGGCAGTGTCTGATAACATATACGTTCCCACTTGTCCCTCCATTTACATCAAAGTTGAGGTAAAACAGATTACATATTGATTGCACTAGCCTGACTGGATCAACAAGATTTTTTTAAACCTCTTTAAAAAAATGACTCAATTTAAGTGGAATTTCCTTCTGCTTCTTTTCATTGGTATGTTTAGACATCCCTGGCACATGACCACCCAAATTCATCTGAAAAACTTTAATTATTTAGTAACTCCTTAAGCTCCTCTGGAAAAGGATTAATAATTAAACTCAAAGCTGTGGGAATCAGGGCAAAAGAATCAACAGGTACTCAGGCATAACAACAAGAGGAAACAATTCAGCTTTCAACTCTACCCTATCTTTCAATTAGCTGTCAGTTGATCTGTATCTTAACTCCGCCTTTTAATCTTGGTTTCATGACTTTTTATATGCATGCTGAAGAAAAATCTGAGTTACAAAAGCTTCAGTTGAATTCTTGCTTCAACAGATTTTTGGGGTCAGAGTTACAGATCTTCACAACACTTTGTGTTGAGAAACATTTTCTGACTTAATGACTCAGTTCGAACTTTTGTGTTATGTCCTTCTGGCCTCCACCAGAGGAAATATTTTATCTCCATTGATTTGAATAAGAAACTGGATAAAGATAGAATTTTTTGTACTGACTGGTAGGCTGCTGTTAATATGAGGTGTAGGGTGGCAAGGGGTACTTAGTCTAAAGTCCAAGTCTCATTTGGAGTTGGAGAAATTTATCAATTTTGAATCCAATATTCATGCTGCTCTCACCATCACTTGGTCCTTCTCAGACTCCCCTATCCCTTTGTCTACATCTCGTTTTCCATTTCTGGAGATAGGGTGGCCACTGATATCCACTGAAACCCACCGACTCCCAGTTACCTGGACTATACATCCTCACACCCTGTTTCCTGTAGGGACTCCATTACATTCTCCCTGTTCCTCTGTGTCAATTGCATTTGTTCATTCCTTTCGTTTATGGAACTTTGATCCTCTAAGAGTCAACATTGAGTTCAATAACTTTAAAGTCTGACTACACCATTCCATGTTTATGGAACAGAGCATTGAGTATAGGAGTTGGGAGGTCATGTTGCAGCTGTACAGGACACTGGTTAGGCCACTTTTGCAATATCGCGTGCAATTCTGGTCTCCTTCCTATCGAAAGGATGTTGTGAAACTTGACAGGGTTCAGAAAAGATTTACAAGGATGTGGCCAGGGTTGGAGGATTTGAGTCTCCTTCCTATCGAAAGGATGTTGTGAAACTTGAAAGGGTTCAGAAAAGATTTACAAGGATGTGGCCAGGGTTGGAGGTTTTGAGCTACAGGGAGATGCTGAATAGGCTGGGGCTATTTTCCCTGGAGCATAAGAGACTGAGGGGTGACCTTATAGAGGTTTATAAAATCATGAGGGGCATGGATAGGGTAAATAGACAAGATCTTTTCTCTGGGGTGGGGGAGTCCAGAACTATAGAGGGCATAGGTTTAGGGTGAGGGGGGGGAAGATATTAAAGGGACCTAAAGGGCAACATTTTCACATAAAGGGTGGTGCGTGTATGTAATGAGCTGTCAGAGGAAGTGATGGAGGTTGGTACAATTACAATATTTAAAAGACATCTGGATAGGTATATGAATAGGAAGAGTTTAGAGGGATAAGGACCAAGTGCTGGCAAATGGGACTAGATTAGGTTAGGATATCTGGTCAGCATAGACGAGTTGGACTGAACGGTCTGTTTCCGTGCTATACATCTCTATGACTCTAGCTCACCACCACACCCATAACATGGGCTGTTTTCAGCACAGCCTACCCATTCTCTCCTAATTTCAGCTCTAATTATCAATTATTCAGCTTCTCTTCTGTCCTGGTTTGCTATCAATGATCCTTTTGTCTGCCTATCCTTTCATATCTCTCGCTCAGGGCTCCATCTCCTCCCATCACCCCAATCATGTCTTCAGCACAAATACCACTTTTTCTGCACACAAGTGCTGTGTGAATCTCTGGTCCCTGTTAATTAAGGGAAACATTGGGCTGAGTACAGATACAGCCAAGAGCACTGCTTACCTGTGACGGATTTCTGACTGTTCTGAGATAAAGCACAGTAGATATGAACTTTCTACTACCTTGGAGAGGAAATTCTCCTTGCTTAGTTGAACACTGGTGCTGCCAACTTTCTCTTAATGTGTATCCATTGGTAAATTTCCCTCTGCAGTCTCACAAGTCCAGACTCAAGATCCAAGTTGATCATGGCTATCGGGCACAAGGCATTACTGGTAAAATCCAGTTATTTTGCCAGTCCTGAATGTAGTGGTTTTTCTGGCATTTCAGTCATGCCACATCATTGAATTCTCCTTTAGTGTCAACTCTTTGGCAGACGGCAATGGTTGAAGGTCTTGCATGATCTGGAAGGAGAGATCAATTCCAGAGTGAGACACAATCTGAGTGAGTATATATTTCTGGGATTTTGAAGCAGCATGGGAATTCAGAACATAGAACATTACAGCACAGTACAGGCCCTTCAGCCCTCGATGTTGTGCTGACCTGTGAAACCAATCTGAAGTCCATCTAACCTACACTATTCCATTATCATCCATATGTTTATCCAATAACCATTTAAATGCTCTTAAGGTTGGCGAGTTTACTACTGTTGCAGGCAGGGAATTCCACACCCTTACTACCTCTGACATTTGTCCTATACCTATCACCCCTCAATTTAAAATCATGTCCCCTCATGCTAGCCATCACCATCTGAGGAAAAAAGCTCTCACTGTCCACCCTATCCAATCCTCTGATTATCTTGTATGTCTCTATTAAGTCACCTCTCAACCTTCTTTTCTTTAATGAAAACAGCCTCAAGTCCATCAGCCTTTCCTCGTAAGTCCTTCTCTTCATGCCAGGCAACATCCTAGTAAATCTCCTCCGAACCCTTTCGAAAGCTTCCACATCCTTCTTGTAATGCAGCGACTAGAACTGTACACAATACTCCAAATGTGGCCACACCAGAGTTTTGTATAGCTGCAACATGACCTCATGGCTCCAAAACTCAATTCCTCTACCAATAAAAGCTAACACACCATAGGGCACTTAACAGCCCTATCAACCTGGGTGGCAACTTTCAGGGATCTATGTACATGGACACTGAAATATCTCTGCTTATCCACACTACCAGAGCCAGGAGTGTTCCTGTTACTCCTTCCAAAATGAATCACCTCACACTTTTCCACATTAAACTCAATTTGCCACCTCACAGCTTATCTACATCCAATCTGTAACCCGCAACATCCATGGCACTGTCCACAATTCCACCAACCTTAGTGTCATCTGCAAAATTACTAACCCATCCTTCTACGTCCTCATGCAGGTCATTTGTAAAAATGACAAACAGCAGTGGTCCCAAAATACATTCTTGTGGTACACCACTAGTAACTGAACTCCAGGATGAATATTCCCCATCAACCACCACCCTCTGTCTTCTTTCAGCTAGCCAATTACTGATCCAAACCATTAAGTCACCCTCAACCCCATGCATCCGTATTTTGTGCAATAGCCTACCATGGGGAACCTTATCAAATGCCTTACTGAAATCTTTATACACCACATTGACTGCTTTGCCCTCATCCACCTGTTTGGTCTGTTACGACACAGGGTAAACCCTCCTGCTTAATTTAAACCAGCAACACAGAAAAGATTTATCCTATGGAGTAATCTGTGAAAATTTGAGAGACCAAGAATTATCCCAAAGGTCACTATTTAAAGTAAAAATTAACAACTTTATTTCTTAAAGTATAACTGAGAATAATTAACTAACAATTATTTACAACTCCTTTCTCTAACCTGTTTTTTACCTTCCCCTTATACAATACTAGTCCGATAAAATCCCTGATTAAGATTTACCAAAAATTCAAATTTCAAAACCAGCTGGTCGTCGAATCTTCTTTTTATATCTTCCTCTGTAGAGATCCTCTCCAGGTCAGTATTGATGTTTTTCTCTGTGCAAACTCCTTCTCTAGACAGGTACCGCTCAGTGAGTTCTGACCAGTAACCTACATTTGTTGGTCTTTTGGCAGTTCTCTCCCAACAGTTCAATTTTTCACGATCTTTTACCCCCAAAGCATTGGATTGTGTCATTGGCTTTTAATATTGCCAATATACTAAAGTTAAACTTGATTGGAGTTTGGTATTTTTTGGGGGTATCATTTACACTGATTGGCCTAATTCAAATTTGTTTTTGTTTCCAGGCAAACAGCCTGGAACAGCTGTTGGACCACATGTTACATTGTACCTTATTCAGAACACTTGGTACTGTCAGGTGGTTCTACTAGCTTTTAACTCTCTTAAAGGTACAGTACATCGACATCTTCATAACACCTTCCCACTAAGAAAAAATGAACCATCATAATGAAGAGATGGCTTCATTTTCTTTTTCTATTCTTTAAATACATTACCCTAATATACTGATAACTTTAATCTAAGGTCACCTTTACTTCTTCCCATATAACTGTATAAAACATTAAATAAATACAAATCTCATCTAAACGTTATCAGTTAAATCAGCGATAACGAATCTGCGATTACATTCTTATGACCCGCAACATGTACGATTTTTAAATTACAAGTATATAACATAAAACTCCAATGAAATAATCTCGTATTCTTGTCTTTAAAGATCTCTAAGAATGTAAGAGGATTGTGATCTCTGTACACAACTGTCTTCGACTCATTGTTTGTGACATTCACATTAAACTGTTGTAAGGCCAGTACCAATCTCTTTTACGATCGTGGAGTATTTCCTCTGGTGGATGTTGAGCTTCTTTGAAAAGTAACCAACTGGCAGTTTAATCCTATCCTCATCTTCCTGTAGGAGTACAGCTCCAACACCTATGTCACTAGCATCGATGGTGACTTTAAAATGTTTTGAAAAGTTTGATGTAGCAAAAGCCGTTTTGGTAGTTAATATTGATTTCAAATGGTCAAATGCCGCCTGGTGTTTTTCTCTCCACCGAAACTTTGTTCTCTTCTTCAGCAAATAAGTTAACAGTGCTACTACGCCGCTGAAGTTTGGAACAAACTTCCGATAGAATACGCTGAGTCCTAAGAATCGAAGCACCTCTTTCTTTGAGGTTGGTCGTGAAAATTCCTCGATGGCCTTCGTCTTTGCATTCCATGGGGTCAACCTTCTATGACTGATGTTATGTCCCAAGAACGTCACCTCTGCTTTCGCGAATTCTGATTTATTTAAGTTTATCACAGTTTTGCTTCTCATAGTCATTCAAAGAGCTCTGCCAACTGTACTATGGAATCTTGCCAGGACTTACTAAAGATCACTACATCGTCCAAATAGACTGCACAGTTTGTTAACCCAACCACAACTCTGTTCATGAGTTTTTGGAATGTGGCGGTTGTGTTCTTCATTCCAAAGGGCATCACTTTAAACTGATATAGCCCATTTGGGGCAACAAATGCAGAAATTTCTTTCGCCTTCTCTGATAAAGGTATCTGTCAGTAACCACACACTCTGTCTAAATAGGTCATGCAACTGGCTTGTCTGACCTTCCCGATACAGTTCTCCAGTCTAGGAATTGGATATGAGTCCAACTTTTTAACAGCATTGACCTTCCGATAATCCACGCAGAATCGTTGAGTCCTGTCTGGTTTGGGAACTAAAACAATCGGCAAACTCCACTTGCTCTGGCTTGGTTCAATGATGTCCTCGTCGATTAAGCCAATAGGGGTGTTCTTTTATTGGAGCATTAGTCTTCCCCATCTGATTCTTACATATGTCCTTGTACTGCAGTAACAAATCTTTCAGCTGCGATCTATGCTCCTCAGACAGATAGCTTACTAACCTGTCCCACTCCTCAAGGACTTCTTCATTTTTTAATCTATTTTGAGGCACATCAAACTCCACATCATCTGGATTTGATTCGTCACTCTGCGGGGCAATAACTAACATCTGTTTCTCCAGTTATTTCTCTCTAGTATTATATGATTTCAATATGTTCACATGACATACCTGATACCTTTTTTTTCTATCTGACATCTTTACGAGATCTGACATCTTTACGATAGTTCACCTGACTCAACTTTTTCTGAATTTGATAGGAACCACTAAACCTGGCTTTGAAGGGATCTCCTATCACTGGTAACAGTATTAATACATCATCCCCTCAGGAAAACGTTCGAGCCTCAGAATTTTTATCTGCCATCTGCTTCATTCTATACTGTGCCCTCCTTAGGTGCTGTTTAGCTCTCACCTACTCGATTTAATCTCTCCCACCCCTCCGTTACATAATCTAAGTGTTACTGCCAATTTTTCTTTAATTAATTTCAAAGGGCCTCTCACTTGATGCCTGAATATTAACTCGAAGGGAGTGAACTGAGTAGATTAGTTTGGAGCATCTCTGATGGTAAACAATATGAATAGGTTATCTTTATTCCAATCATTTGGATAATCCAACAATATGCTCAATACATGGTCTTCAAGGTCTGACGCCACCTTTCTCAAGCCTTCTGGGATTCAGAACGATAAGCACTGGATTTAGCTGTATACTTAAGCTACACATAACCTCCTTAAACAGCCTAGCAGTAAAATTTGACCCTCGGCCCGACTGAATTTCTCTGGGTAAAAAAGCTCCTAACACCTCTACCACCTTTTTGCCTTGATACTCTGGAATGGAATTGCCTCAGGAAATCTGGTTATGCACAGCCATTCTCGTTAACAAGTACTGGTTCCCACTTTGAGATCTCGGGAGGAGACCTCTACAATCAATTATAACACGTGTGAAAGATTCTTCACATGTGGGAATTGGCAACAAAAGTGCTGGTTTTATTGCCGCCTATGGCTCACCTACCATTTGGCATGTATGACATACTCAACAAAATTAACCATATCCGTGTGCATTCCAGTCCAATTAAAATGTTTTTGTACCTTAGCCTGAGTCTTTTGTACCCCTAGGTGACCTCATGTATGTAGTTCATGTGCTACCCATAACACCTCCTGTCTGTATGCTACCGGCAACACTATCTGATGCACTTTGGCCCATTTCTTCTCTGCACTAACCTGCCATGGTCTCCATTTCCATTTTAGGATTTTGTCTTTCATATATTCACCTTCAGGAATTCAGGGATATTCACCTTCCTTCTTTTCAGAGTACGCATTCACATATATATCTTTCATCATCTTATCTTGCTATTGCGAGTCCCTTAGCCTTTCAGGACTAAACATTTCTGTCTGACTCTCTGCCAGTTCAGGTTTTTCCTGCACCATTACATTACTCAACAAAAATTAACCATATCCGTGCGCATTCCAGTCCAATTAAAATGTTTTTGTACCTTAGCCTGAGTCCTTTGTACCCCTAGGTGACCTCCTGTATGTAGTTCATGTGCTACCCATAACACCTCCTGTCTGTATGCTACCGGCAACACTATCTGATGCACTTTGGCCCATTTCTTCTCTGCACTAACTTGCCATGGTCTCCATTTCCATTTTAGGATTTTGTCTTTCATATATTCACCTTCAGGAATTCAGGAATATTCACCTTCCTGAATATTCTCTGCCTTCTTTTCAGAGTACGAATTCACATATATATCTTTCATCATCTTATCTTGATATGGCAAGTCCCTTAGCCTTTCAGAACTAAACATTTCTGTCTGACTCTCTGCCAGTTCAGGTTTTTCCTGCACCATTACATCAAACAGGGTATCCGCTAACCGAACTCCAACTCCTTCATTTTTCTCTTTACTTTTTGCTTCGTGCTGCGACTTATGATAGTGGAATATTGTTACCACATGGTCTGGGAAAATACCAGGATATTTCTGTTTTAACTCTTCAGTTTCTTGGTCTTTCTTGGGCTTCTCCACAACAAAGGATGTCACTCCGACATTAAATCCTGCCAAATCACTCCAAAGAACAAACTGAATTTCTGGAACTGATACTCCATCAGTCACTCCCACTGTAACATCCCCAGTCTTGAGTTGGCACTCCAACCTGATCTTACATAGGGGAACACTAAATTTCTGTCCATCTATCTCACAAATTACCACAGTCTTGGGTAATAGATCAGAAGGAGTGCATATTCGCTCATCCCTTATTATCAGCGCCTATATCTCTCAAAATTATGACTTCTCGTCCTTCTCCTCCATTCTTGCTGAATAAACTTTATCCACAGAAGCAAATTCTTTGTAGAGATTAAGTACGAACTCCATACCCAGCCCCTCCCTAGGCTGTGCACTCTCCAGCAGCTCTTCTTGGGGTCTCCTTTACTACCTTCACTAATACCACTGGCTTAGCTTCTTTTACCACATCTTTTCCCACAGTGCCTTTCTTTAACGACCAGCACTGTGACTTTACGTGTCCCACTTTACCACAGTGGAAACTCGTGAGGCCTTTCACCTCTTTTCCACCCTCTTGGGCTTCCTTTTTATTTTGGGTTTTGTGGTAAATTATTGCCAGTGCTCCCTACTCTTGGTTTCATAGTGTAGGATCTCCCCTTCTCCCAACTTCTATCCCTCACAGAATGAAATTCTGGCCAGAAGATTGTTTTTTGCACCAACATGTATTCATCTGCTAATTCTGCTGCCCTTATCATTTCCTGAGCTTTCTGTTCTTCCAAGTCAATTCTTATCATCTCTCCAAGTGAGATTTTTTTAAAACTCCTCCAGCAGAGTAATTTCTTGTAGAGCCTCAAAGGTCCAATCTATTTTCAAAGCACACACCCATCTATCAAAATGACTAAGTTTAATTCTTTTGAGCTCAACATAAGTCTGACCTGGTGCCTTTTTTGTGTTTCTAAACCTCTGTCTATATGCTTCTGGTACCAATTCATAACCACTTAAAATAGCCTGTTTAACCTCTTCATAATCTCTTGACCCCTCATCTGACAGCACGGCATATAACTCACCAGCTCTCCCTACTGGTTTACTAGTATTACCATAAATCCTCGGACCACTCCATCTGCCTAGCCAATTTTTCAAATGAAATAAAAAAAGTTTCAACATCTTTCTCATCAAAATGTGGCAGAGCTTTGATATGTTTGTATATATCATTACTTTCTCTTTTTAATCTTCATCCGGTTAACTTGACTTTGCTGACTAAGTTGCAACTTCTCAAGTTCAAATTCTCTCTATCTTTCTCTCTCCCTTTGTTTATCTTCTGACTCCATTTTCCTCAATTGTTTTTCTACCTCTACTGCATTTGTTTGTTTCTCTGACACACCTAAGTGTTTGAGTAATTCTCTTACAATTTCAGCTTTACTTTTTTCCCTGGTTAAACACAAATCTAATTTATTTGCTAAATCTAAAAATACGGCCTTTTTCTTTCCTTCTAAATTTTCTTGGCACATTTGAAAATCATCTTCAAATTCCAGAACCTCTTTAGCAATTTTAACAGCCATTTCTCTCACTTTTAGTTTAATCAACCACAAGTCACCAAAGGTCAACAAATTGCCTCACTTAGGTCTTATTTAAAAATCTAGGACACTAATCTGCAGGTGTTTACATCTGCTAATATGTTTCATACCCCCATTTCTACTCAAATCTGTCTAAACCAATTCAAATCACAAATCCAAAACCCAAACTGTTCACATCGTGGACAAGAGCCCCCTAAACTGTTCAAATACCAACAAAGAGCCCCCAAACTGTTACGACACGATTTAAACCCTCCTGGTTAATTTAAACTAGCAACACAGAAAAGATTTATCCTGTGCAGTAATCTGTGAAAATTCGATAGGCCAAGAACTATCCCAAAGGTCACTATTTAAAGTAAAAATTAACAACTTTATTTCTTAAAGCATAGCAGAGAATAATTAAACTAACAGCTATTTACAACTCCTTTCACTAACCTATCTTTTACCTTCCCCTTATATAATAATAGTACAATAAAATCCCTAAATATGATTTACCAAAAATTCAAATTTCAAAACCAGCCGGTTGTCAAATCTTTTTTTATATATCTTCCTCTGTAGAGATGCTCTCCAGGTCGATGCTGATGCTTTTCTCTGTGCAAACGCCTTCTCTAGACAAGTACCTCTCAGACAGTTCTGACTAGCAATCTACATCTGTAGGTCTTGTGGCAGTTCTCCTCCAAATTGTTCAATATTCCCCAGTCTTATACCCCCAAAGCATTGGATTATGTCATTGGCTTTTAACATTGTCAATCTACTCAATTCAAACTTGATTGGAGTTTGGTATTTTTGGGGGTATAATTTAAACTGATTGGCCTAATTCAAATTTGTTTTTGTCTTCAGGCAACCAGCTACCCTAGCTGCTGGACCACATGTTACATTGTATCTTATTCGGAACACTTGATGCTATGAGGTGGTTCTGCTAGCTTTTAACTCTCTTAAAGGTACAGTACACCCACATGTTCATAACAGGTCACCTTCTCAAAGTAGTCAATAAAGTTTGTGAGGCACCCTTCACAAAACCATGTTGACTACCCCTACTCAAATTCTTCCTTTCAAAATGATTATAGATCCTATCTCTTTTAATCCTTTCCAACACTTTACCAACAACCGAAGTAAGGCTCACTGGCCTACAGTTACTAGGGTTGTCTCTCCTCCGCTTCGTGAGCAAGGGGTCAACACTTACTATCCTCCAGTCTTCAGGCACTATTCCTGTAGACAATGATGACATAAAGATCAAAGCCAAAGGTTTTGCAATCTCCTTCCCAGTTTCCCAGATAATCCTAGGATAAATCCCATCCAGCCCTGGGGACTTATCTATTTTCATACTTTTCAGAATTGTTAACACCTCATCTTTATGAACCTCAGTGTAGAGGGGAAGCGTACTTTTTGCTTTTTTCAGTCTATAGTTTTTGTATGATCTTTTAAACAGGATAAATAGAAGCTAAGATTTGGGGCCTGAGCATAAAACATCCAGAGTTACCACAAGAATACTGCAAATTCATTAATTGATAATAAACTGCTAATTTGACTATTATAAGTTACTTTCAGATTAATAAATAGGAGAAATATTTTACAGATTAAAAACTAAAAGTGCTTTTGGAAATGTAATAAAAAGCTTAAGATCTAAGTAAATAAAATAGAGATGCAGGGTCAGATAATGTATTGTACCTGCATAATATGGAAGCTGATGGACCCCACTGTGGTTCGTAATGACCACATCTGTAGCAAGCATTGATTGCTTGGGACTCCTGCTCTGATGTGATGAGCTGGTGTCTTAGCTTTGTACACTGTGACACATTAGGAAGGGGAAGAGTTACCTGGACACTGTTTCAGGAGGCAGTCACACCCCTTAGATTAACCTAAATTGAGTCAGTGGTTGGAGACAGGAGAGTGCAACTATGAGTGAAGTCAGTAAAGGAATCCAGGAGGTAGTGCTGAAGTAGCCTTAGCTCTTGAGCATGTCTAACGGGTTCGAGATTCTTCCTTTTTGTGTGAACAAGAGCGGGGGTTTTAGGGAGGATAAGTAAACTGACGGTATTACAGGGAGCCATTCAAGAGTGGTGAAAAAAGAGAAATTTAGTTGTAATTGGGGATCGTAAAGTCAGGGGAATAGATAGTGTTCTTTTGCCTGAAACGTTGATTTTACTGCTCCTCGGATGCAGCCTGAACTGCTATGCTCTTCCAACACCACTAATCCAGAATCTCTTTCCAGCATCTTCAGTCATTGTTTTTACCCAGTGTTCTTTGTAACCAGGATCAAGAGTTCTGAAAGCTGTGTTATCTGTAGGTCAGAAGGGATGTGGCAAGCACTGATGTCAACGTTGCATGTAACTAATATCTCACAGTATGAATAAATAAGCTGTACCTTATTGGGAAAGGTTAGAGTGTCACAGAGATCTCTCCCACTCTGTGCGGTAAGGAACTCAGAATAAAGATTGATTTGTGCTACTAAACATGGGACTCAGACTCTGCTTTAAAATCCCTCTCCGACATATTTCAAGACTGAGAAACCTGAGCTGGGAACAACAGTGTTTAACGTAAATAAAGGGAATTACAATAAAATGAGGATAGAGCTAGCTAAAATAAACTGGGTAGATAATTAGCAGGAATGGCAGTAAGCAAGCAGTGCCAGATGTTTAAGGAAGTAATTCCTAAGTGTTAACAAAAATTCATCCAGTAAGGAGTTATCGTTCTCAGAGAGGGATGAACCAACCATAGCTACACAAGGAAGTTAAGGAGGGCATTAATTTGAGAGAAAAAGCAAAAAATGAGGCAATTGGCAATGAAATCCAGGAAGATTTGGGATGGGTGGAGGGGATAAATTCAGAACCCAGCAAAGGAGAAATAAGAAGATAATAAAGAGAGAGAAAATAAACGATGAATGATTCCACATGGATCACTGCTGGGACTGCAACTCTTTACAATATGTATGGATAACTTGGAGAAAGGAAGTGGAAGTGAATGTATTGCAGCCAAATTTGCAGACACAAAAATAGGTGCAAAGGCAGGTTGCGAAAGGGAGAAAAACAGTTTACTGAGAAATTTTATAGATTAAATAAGTGGGCAATAAGTTGGTAAATAGATTATGGAGTAATGTGGAAAAATGTGAAGTTGTTCATTTTGGAAGGGAGAGCAAAATATTATTTAAACGGAGAAAAATTTCAGAAAGCTGCAACACAAAGGGACTTGGGGTACATGTACACAAAACACAGAGGGCTAGCACACAGGAACAACAGATAATCTGGAATGTTAATGGAATGTTGGTCCTTATTTCAAGTTGGTTGGAGTATTAGAGTGGGGAAGTCTTCCTGCAACTGTAGAAGGTGCTGGTGAGATCACATTTGGAGTACTGTGATCAGTTTTGGTCCCTTTATTTGACAAAACATATGATTTCATTGGATGCAGTTCAGAGGAGCTTCACTCTGGTTTGTTTGTTCACTCATGGGACTTGGGCATAGCTGGGTAGGTCAGCATTTATTTCCTGTACCTAGCTGCCCTTGAGAAGGTGGTGATGAGCTGCCTTCTTGAACTGCTTCAGTCCATGTGCTGTAGGTAGCTCCACAATGCTGTTAGGGAGGGAATCCCAGGATTTTGACTCAACAACACTGAAGTAATAATGATATATTTCCAAGTTACGATGGTGAGTGGCTTGGAAGGGAACTTGCAGACTTCGGTATTCCTGTGTATCTGCTGTTCTTAGCCTTCCAAATGGAAGTGGTAATGAGTTTAAAAGGTGCTGTCTAAGGTTCTTCGGTGAATTTTTGCAGTACATCTTGTAGATAGTACACACCTGCTGAACATCAGTGATGGAGGGAGCAGCTGCTTGTGGATATGGCACCAATCAAGTAGTTTACTTTGTCCTGAATGGTATCAAGCTTCTTGAGTGTTGTTGGAGCTGCACCCATCTAGGCAAGTAGGTAGCATTCCACCACTCTCTTGACTTGTGCCTTGTAGATCATGGATAGGCTTTGGAGAGTCAGGAGGTGAGTTACTCACAGTAACATTCCCAGCCTCTGACCTGCTCTTGTAGTCACTATTGATATAGTAAGTCCAACTGTGTTTCTGGTCAACCTCTCCAGGATGTTGATAGTGGGAAAACTCAGTGAAGGTAACATCATTAAATGTTAGGGGTGGTAGTTACATTGCCTCATATTGAAGATGGTCATTGCCTGACTGGGATTATCTTATGAGGAAAGGTTAAACAGGTTAGGACTCTACTTATTGTAATTTAGAAGAATGAGAGTGATCTCATTGAAACAAACAGGATTCTTAAAGGGTTTGTCAGGGTAAATGCTAAGAGGATGTTTCCTTCATGGGAGAGTCTAGAACCAGTGGGCATAGTCTCAGAACTAAGTGGTATCAATTTAAGACTGAGACAAGGAGGAATTTCTTTTCTCAGAGATTTGAGAGCCTTTGGAACTCCTTACCACAGAGAGCTATGGGGGCAGATCATGTGTATAGTTAAGGTTGAGATAGATTCTTGATCATAGGGGAAATCAAGGGTTGGGGGAAAGAGCTGAAGTGTGGATGTGAGGAGTGTTGGATCAACCAAGATCCTACTGAGTGGCGGAACAGGCCCAAGAGGTCAAATGGCCTACTTCTTTTTCAATTTCTTAAGTCTTATGGATCCCATCAGGACATGGAAATCTGGCTTATTTGTTGGAGCATTAGACCAACTATTCAGATCTATTGTGGCTCTCCACGTACTACCCATCCCCAAGATCAGGCAACTCAGTACAGACTGGGGACTTTACAAGTGACATTTTTCCCTGGCACATACTAGGCAGAAAATTATCCTATTGGACCATTAAAGAGAACAGACAACTGTAAATCAAATCATTTTAACAGCTACTTGGTTGTTATTAGTTACCTACTGTTGGAACAAGTGGATGTTTATAGTGAAAGGCAAAGGAAAATTACCCAGTGCATTGAGAAATGCAGTCTGTGACCGAATCTGATGATTCATAATAAGTTTAAACATAGTGTTTAATTTCTTGGAACTGAAAAGCCTGCAGGTGTTTAAAGCCTCAGATTATAGGTGAATAATGTGACAGTGTTTTCTAAAGTTGCATTGCCCATGAAGTAATATTAACTCTCAAAGGATTTATGATCAAAATTGCCTCCAGGGCTGTGACAGAGCAGATAAATTGAGGCATTGTGGTGATAGATGATGTTACAGAGCTTGAGGTTAAATGGTATGGTAAATATCTGGACAGAATTAGCTCAAATTGGTCATGTTGCATGCCAAAATTACAACTGGCCTGGATGAGCCTCAAGCACTGATCAGAAAGCAAAACTTATTTTTAACTTCTTCATGGAATGTGAGCATTGTTGGCAAGACCAGCACTTACGGCACAGCCCTTTGAAAAAGTGATACTTTCTTGGGCTGCCACAGTCCATGTGATGTTGGTAAACCCATAGTGCTTTTAGGGGATAGTTCCAGGACTTTGCATAGTTCCAAGTCAGAATGGTGCCTGTTTTGGAACGGAACGTGTAGGTAATGGTGCTCCTATGTGTCTAATCTCATCACTAATTGTCCTTGAGAAGGTAATGGTGGGTGGCACAGTGGTTAGCACTGCTGCCTCACAGCACCAGGGACCCAGGTTCAACTCCCACCTTGGGAGACTGTCTCTGTGGAGTTCGAATATTGTCCGTGTGGGCTTTCTTTGGGTACTCCAGTTTCCTCCCACAATCCAAAGATGTGCAGGTCAGGTATGTTGGTCATGCTAAATTTCCCATAGGGATAAGTGCATTAGTCAGGGGTAAAATGTTGGGGAATGGGATTGGGTGGGTTACTTTTTGGAGGGTTGATGTGGACTTGTTGGGCTGAAGGGCCTGTTTCCATACTGTAGGGAAACTCCTTGTCCTTTTAGGTGGTAAAGGTCCCAAGTTTAAAGAGTGTTACTGAAGCAACTTTCGCGAGTCACTGCAGTGCATCTTGTAGATGGTACACACTGTAAGTCGATGGTACAGAGAGTGCTAGGGTGGGTGCCAAGCTAAATGAAGTTTGAACTACTTGAGTGTAGTTGGAGTTGCATCCAGTATTCCAGCACATTCAATTGTGAATTGGAACTATTCCTTCACTATCGCTATGTTAAATTCCTGGACATTGCTTCTCAACACAACTGTGGGTGTACCTGAATCATCACTATTACCTTCTCAATGACAATTAGCAATGAGAAAACAAAACTGGCCTTGCCAGTGGAGTCCACATTCCAAGAAGGAATAAAGAAAACTCCATTAATCACAGCTTGCTAGCTTGGAAATGCCCCTTTTATTTCTACTCTCTGTTTATCTGTTAACCAATCCTAATACATGCCAAAAACTAACCCCAATTCAGTGAGCCCTAATCATGTATAACAATCTTTTATATCACACCTTATAAAATGCCTTTTAGAAATCTGAATATACCACATCTTTTAGCTCCCCTTTTATCTATCATGTTAGTTACATCGTCAAAAACTTCAAATAAATTTGTGAAAGATGTTTTCTCTTCAATAAAACCAAGTCAATGTTTTGTGTTCATACCTTGCTTTTCCACGAACCTTGTTAACAGCTTCTTAGTAATAGATTCTAGCATATTCCCAATGACTGATGTCAGTCTGCCTAGCATCTGATTCTCTATTTCCTCTCTTCTTTGTTGAGTACAGATGTCATATTTGCGAATCTATAATGACCCTTCTGAAATTTAGAAAATTGTTGGTAACTCACAATTAATACATTTACTACCTCTGTGGCTATCTCTTTTTGAATCCTAACCTATAAGCCATCGTGTCGTGGAGATATTTTAGTTTTTAGTTTCTCAAGGACATTCCCTTTTACTGATACAAACTATTTGAGATTCCTCACTCTTAGTAGCCCCTTGGGTTTCCACTAATCATTTTCTGAGAGCGGGGGAGTCCAAAATTACAGGGCTTAGGTTTAAGGTGAGTGGGGAAAGATTTAAAAAGGACCTGAGGAGTGACTTTTTCACATACATGGTGCTGCATGGAGCATGTATGGAGCCAGTTTTTGGAAGAGGTGGTGGAGGCTGGTACAATTACAACATTTAAAAGACATCTGGATGGGTATATGAATAGGAAGGGCTCAGAAGGGTATGGGAAAAATGCTGAAAAACAGGACTAGGTTAGATTGGGATGTCTGATCGGCATGTATGTGTTGGACTGAAGGGTCTGTTTCCGTGTTATGTGACTCCTTTTCTGGTGTCTCCTAGTTTATTTATTATGCCATGTCCTTATCCATGATTATAATTTTCTTCATCCGTGCCTCCAAGGGATCATCATTTGCTTTTGCCATTCTTTGTACATACTTGTAGAAATTCATAATGACTTTTAATTGCTTTTTCATACTCAGGAACAGGAGCAGACCATTTAGCCCATTGAGCCTGCTTTACCATTTAATACTATATGGCTGATTAAACACTACAATGCCTTTTACCCTCACTCTCCCCATAAACCTTTATGCCATTCATTTCAAAGGTCAAAACCTAAAATACCATAATCACAGCCTGGTGTTTGTAATCAGGTCTGCCAGGTGGACCTCAAAGAATATGAGTTCCCTGACTGGGGCTGTTGATCTGGTCTAATCAGTGAACCCTGGCTGACAGCTAGAAACAGGAGTGTCAGAGGTTCTGTTCACTCTGAGAGCCGGCTCTGAGGAAGCTGGATCAGTGTTAAGGACTCACCAGGTGTAAATAAAGAGTGACTTGGTGACAAGATACCAGGATCTGTGGAGTGATTTCAGTGACAACAAGAGAAAAGCACATTCTTGAAGAAATTCACTCACAATTGTCATCTTTGAGTTGGGGGCAAGCACTTCTGGCATCATGTCCTTATTTGGGGAGTTTGACTCAATCAATCTTGCCATTGAAGACTGGGCCCAGTATGTGGAAGGAATGCATTGTTTTTTTTCTGGGCAAATGACACTGAGGCAGATGAAAAGCAACGAGTAATTCTCCTGACAGCTTGTGAATCCACAGATTTATCAGTTATTAGGAGCTTAACTTTCCCTAAGGCATCAGATACGAAACCTTTCCAAATGTTGATGAATTTAGTTAAGGAATACTATGATAGCAAGCCTCCTTTAATTCTGAGATGCAATCAGCAACTTGAGAACTGAGGAATCCATGTACAGACATTTGACTAGGTTAAGATGACTGGCAGAAGGATGTTACTTTGGCAAGTTGGCGGTGGAGTTTGCCTTCTGAGCTAGAGTTCATCTGCTCCATTTGTTTCTTTTTATTTCCTCACCCTTTTTGTGTTTTTCTTTTTACCTTCTGTCTTTGGGCAGCATCGGCAATGTCCAGAGTGTAAGAAAGTGTGAAATCCCGTCCGCAGTGTGGACTTGACTCCTGGCACATCCGGTCTGGAGCAATTGTTATTCTGAACTCTTATTTCTCTAGTTTTATAATTTATTGCTAGACTTATTATTTCTTTATTTTTCTATTTTTTTTCCCTTAAGACTTTGTACTTAAGAATCTGTACCAAGGTATGTTGGTACCTAAGATGGCACCATTAGTGGCAACTTGGAAACTTTTCACTGTACCCAGCTGGACTTCACACAGGCATAACAAATGGCTTTATCATTGGAAAATGTGGCAAATGGAACATATGAGTTGTAGGGTGTTCTGATGTAAGTGGACACCCTCGCCAGTCCAAATGAGCTTGAGAAACAACACTTGAGTAAAGGCAATTGCATAGCCTCACTCAGGATATATCTTGAAAAAAGGGACTCTAGTCAGCCTACAGCAAAATAACCAAAACAAAGCCAAGCCTCAACCTGGATCCAGACCAGAAAGACAATGTAGTTGCTGCTAGCAGACCTGAGACAGCAAAGGAGTCCTACTAGACCTAAACTGAGTAAGAGAACTCATAAGCCCTCATTCAGCCGAGTGCACACCCTGGAAGCTGGTTTGGAACAGTTATATTGCTTAGCAACATCCTGATCAGAATCTTTACAGATTAAGGGTACAACTTTGGTTCCAGCCAGAAGCAGCTGGTTCAGTTACCACTGATTGTAGTAAAAGACTCAGGCCCAAGTTTGATGTGGCCAAATTGGTCCAGAAAGATTCGCCTACATTGACTCAACATTTTCTCGATTAGAAAATGGCTGCCTGAGTGAAGTCCTAATTAAATACCCGAAAGGTTTTCAGGAAGGTCTAGGGACTGCCAAAGGAGTCAGGGCCAACTTGCATACTGACCAGGAAGTAATTTCACCATTCTGCAAGGCCCACCCTGTGCCATTTACCTTGCAGGTAGTGGTAGAAGCAGAAATCAGAAGGCTGGGAAGCAAAGGAATCATCAAACAAATCCAGGTAACAGAATGGGCAGTACAGTCATACAGATTGTGAAGATTGACAGTTTGGTTTGCCTTTGTGTGGATTTTAAACAAACGTAAACTGTTTTTCGGAGGGGAATAAATACCCAATCTCTCACTTAGAGATTATACACTAAACTGGCGAGGTGGGGGGGCTGTCCTTCACAAAGCTGGACATGAGCTATGATACTCGCAATTGCAGAGGATTCTCAGAAATATGCTTCAATCAATACCCATATGTATTTGTACCAATATATGAGACTGCCATTCGAGGTCTGGCCAGCCTGTGCAATTTTTCAGTGGACAATGGAAAATATTTTACAAGGTCTTCCGCAGGTCACCACTTATCAAGATGACATGCTAACAACAGGGAAGACCAATAAGGAACACTTAGAGAACTTGGACACAGTCCTTAGATGTTTCTCCCAGGTGGACATACACCTAAGAAGGGGAAACCGTGTCCTAGGCACTCCAAGTGATTGACTTGGTTTACAGAGTCGACAAGACTGGGGTTACACATGTTGAAAGATAAAGTGAGGGTGATCAAAGGTGCCCCAGCTTCCAGGTCTGTATTGGAGCTTAAGTGTTTCCTTGGGCAGGTAAAGTTTTACAGAAATTCATACATCACCAGGAGTCCATTCTAGCACCGTTGCATTAACTTTTAAAAAAAGGTCAGTGTTGGGGAGGGCCATGAAGCCAAACCATCCCTTTCATGGAAGTGAAGAAACAGCTATCATCCTCTATGGTGTTGGCACATCTGATCCCAGGCGAGATCTGGTATTGACATGCAATGCCTCCCCAAACAGCATCAGGATTCTATTAGTTTATAGGTGGCCCAATGCAGAGGAACGTCCAATAGTGTATGCATCCAGGACTTTGGCTAAGGCAGACTGTAAATGTTCCCAGATAGAGAAGAAAGGTTTGGTGGTCACATTTGAAGTCAGGAAGTTCCATCAAAACTTTTGCAGATGTAAATTTGTAATAATAACGGACCACAAATCCTTGCTGGATCGACTTAAAGTGGACAAGGCAGTGCCGCCCATAGCTTTGGGCCAAATTCTGGGTTCTAATATTGTGTTTAACTACAAGTTGGAACACTGTTTGAGAGGCCAATTAGCAAATGCATTGAGCTGCCTCCGACTGGCAGATACACCACCAGTGACACCACCACTGGAAGAGTCCCTAAAGGTTTTAAATTTTCTGGACACACTTCCAGTCACTGCTGACAATATCAGACTTTGGACGCAAAATGGTCTGGTTCTGGCAAAACTGAAACAGCTGGTAGCGAGGGATATCAAAGGGCTGTTATAACCAGAATTAGATCAGGAGAGGCCTGATCACAGTAGAAGATTGCATATTAATACGGGGAGAAAGAGTGATTGTCCCGAGCAAAGGTCACTGCCAGATACTAGGTGAACTCCAACAGGGTCATCTAGGTGTTTCCAAAATGACAATATTGGTGAGAAGTTAAGTCTGGTGGTAGAACTGGATGCAGACATAGGTGCGTGGGTGGGACAGTGCCCAGAGTGTCAAGAAGGACAAAAATTACCATCAGGCGCTCCCCTACACTCACGGGAATAGCTGGGTAAACCCTGGACTCCGTTACACATCAAAAATGCAGGTCCTTTCATGGGCTTAATGTTTAGTCATTATTGAAGCCCACTCAAAGTGGTTGGACATACGTAGAGTTCATTCATCAAACACGGGGATGATAATGGAAAAACTGTGCACATCTTTTGCAATGCACAGACACCTGGAAGTGTTGGTCACAGATAACAGGTCATCATTTACCAGCAGGGAATTTGAGTGTTTCCTAAAGCCGAATGGTATTTATCAGAAAAGGGTAGCTCCAAACCATCCATCACCCAACGGTCTGGCAGAAAGACCAGTCCAAACTTTGAAGGTAGGTTTAAATAAACAACCTACAGCTTCACGAGATACCTCCCCTAGTTCCTATTGGATTCTAGGACCATTCCCCATGCAACAAAAATAAAATCTCCAACAGTGTTGCTAATGGGTAGAAGACTCCACACCAGGTTAAATCTGATTCCCTGGACCTAGAGGGTGAAACTGCATTAGGAATGCCAATTCTGGACAAAAGACTCCCCTAAGCGAGAAAGACAGTTTACTCCAGGGGACGAGGTTTGGCATAGGAACAACAGGAATGGCCCTTCATTGGTAAGAGGCATGGTCAATACAAGGACAGGTCCAATGATGTAAAAGGTTGGGTAGGTGCAACGGTCCTAAACAAGCACATAGACTATATGAAAGCTGCAAACTCGCAAACAGTGCGGAAGCAAAATGTGACCGGCTCTTTGACTGCCTTTCTGACTGCTCTGGAATCCATGGGTTCTTCCTCTCCATAAAGCATTCAAGATACCTCAGACTCTGAGATGGTCACGGTGGATGTTGCCACCTCTGACACCTGAAGAGGAGAATGAATTTCTTCCAAGATGCTTCAAGTGCAAGAGGCAAGCTGCTGTGCATTATTTAGGCAAAAGTGAGGCCTGCAGATGCTGGAAACCAGAATTTAGATCAGAGTGGTGCTGAAAAAACACAGCAGGTCAGGCAGCATCCGAGGAACAGGAAAATCGACATTTCGGGCAAAAGCCCTTCATCAGGAATGAAGCCCTTCCTGATGAAGGGCTTTTGCCCGAAATGTTGATTTTCCTGCTCCTCAGATGCTGCCTGACCTGCTGTGTTTTTCCAGCACCACTCTGATCTAAACTGTTGTGCAT
The DNA here is from genome assembly GCF_004010195.1 of Chiloscyllium plagiosum. Lineage (NCBI taxonomy): Eukaryota > Metazoa > Chordata > Chondrichthyes > Orectolobiformes > Hemiscylliidae > Chiloscyllium > Chiloscyllium plagiosum. The sequence goes on along the minus strand of NC_057726.1, from coordinate 65,724,750 downwards.
TACTTGCCGCCCGTATTAGAGGCAGAGTTGGAGGAACCTGACCCAGTGCGAAAACATTTCAGGAGGAGTTACGACAAAACACCGGGCTATGTCTTTGGATTCAGCGATGTGGGGGGGATGTCATGATTGTAACGAGGTCAGCCAGGGGAACCTCATAGAATATGAGTTCTCTGATTGGGGCTGTTAATCTGGTCCAATCAGGGAAGCTGGATCAAAGTCAAGGACTCTAAACCTGTCAATAAAAGGTGACTTGGTAATGCAATACTGGCCTCTGTGCAGTTATTTCGCACTGGTTGATTCCACATCATATTGTTCCAGAAAGTTGCATTTCATAAACCCATTCTCCAAAGTACGCTTGCCAATTCGATTTGTCAAATCTGTATAAGGATTGAAGTCTCACTCATCGTATTTGTAATCTTTTTGTTATAAGACCATCTATTTCTTCATTAGTTCTCTGTGCAACCACATAGCCAATGTTTTAAGGGAGCTTTAAACTATTCACAGTAGTATTTTCAGCCCTTTGTACCTTATCAGCATCCGTACTCAGTCAATTTTCTAATTTTCTGAGTTACCAACAATGGTGCTTTCAACTGTCAAGGTCCTAAGTTTGGAATTTCCTATCCAAATCTCTTTGCCTTTCTTTCCTCTTTTTAAGCTCATTAAAATTGTTTGACTAAGCTTGGTCATCTGCCCTGTAATCATATAAAGATTCTTGGGTGCTTTAAACAGACAAGGACGGAAACCATACTGCGTTAAACTAATAAACATTTATTAATAATCTGAGCAGCACATTCCATCTATTGAGCAGAGGTCATACTGTAAACTTTTTCACTGTTTTGTATCTTAATTATTAGAAGTGAGTATTTATATTATTTTAGTTTCAGGCATTCTAGTGACTTAAAACAACTCTTTCATAGTGTTAACTATTAAAAGTGTGCGTTTTCAGTGCTTTGTTTTAACTGGCACCTTATAAACCAGCGTACTCGACAAACCGACAAAATGTATCTACCTTAAATACTAGATGTTTACTGTATTTTCACAATTATTGTGATGTCCGAGTAGTCAGTTGAAGTTGTGAGTGAGAAGGCTCTCTGCCATTAAATTTTATTTAAGGCTATATTGTGTTATTATTTAAGTGATTTATACTGTAAATATTGTACATCAGTGATATATACATCCCCTACATTATCTCTGTTACTTAGTGTGCGTTTTTACATTGATAGTGTGTACCTTTGGATCAACCAGAATATTTGATCAACTGGCACACTCCTGGTTCCATAAGTGCCAGTTCATAAAATGTTTTCTGTATATTATGCAGAATACAGGTATTCTACCTACTAAAATAAATAAAATTGTTTTCTTGGCTTAGAAGTCTGGGAACCTGTTTAGTAGTGACACCATATACACCACCTATAGCATGTGACCTAGAGAGATTTAGTCATTCATTTGTTGTCAGCTTTTCATGCTTGTCTTTTTTGCTGCAACAAAAACAGAAATTGCTGGAGAAACTCAGCAGGTTTGGCAGCCTGTTGAAGGGCTTTGCCTGAAACATTGATTCTCTTTCTCCTCGGATGCTACCTGACCTGCTGTGCTTTTCCAACACCACACAGTCGACTCTAATCTCTAGCATTTGCAGTCCTCACTTTCGCCTAGCAGATAAAATTTGTATATTATACTTTATTACTGCATCTAGATTGATATTTTGTCCAGATGAAATGTATGACTAAATTTGCATCAAGTTGTCCAAGTGATCTATTTTGAATCTGTTTCCCAACTTGCATTTAATCAAGTTCATGAAGCTAAATCCACAGTCACAGTCAGTTTTTGATGCCTGAAACATTACACAAATTTCGAGAGTGGATATTTTTTGATACTGGTCATCCTTTCCGATATAGTCCATCAAATCACTGAGTACCTGCATGGAAGTAGTTTTGACTATTTCCAAAACCATAAATTTGAAGTCAGAGTATTGTTCACATAACCTTGTGGCTATACTCTCATCATAATTTGGTATAAGAGAGGAATATTTTGACAACAGCCACATAACATTCTCTTTTCCGAATTCAGTTGTCTTGGCGATTTCGGCCTGATCCAATGCAGGGCAGTCCATTAATTCCTCTTCTGGAAATCTGTTTGCGACATGGTCTTGTCAACGAATAATGTTCACAACCACGAGGCCAGTCTGATTTCTCTGCTGTACTTGAAAGCTGAGATCAATGAAGGGGCCCCTATTGTTGCCCATTATGGGATTAACTATCCTGGTGGAGGTTAAACTACAGAGGCCACTGGTCTTCAAGAGTCATTGACGTATTAAGGTAAACATTTGTCAGCACAGCATTCCCTGACTGAAATATCATTTGGGAGATCAGATAGGCAGCTTTCCTCTGTAGATACTGGGGAGACAACTTGCATGGCAACACAATGGATGCAAACAGCCAACATGAATGTATCATCAACATCTTAAATTCTCATCCTTAAATTCTTTCCATGGCCTTATCTCTGCCTATCTGTATAATCTCCTCCAGCCCCACAACCCTCTGAGATTTGCACACATCTAATGCTGCCATCTTCTGCATCCCCTAACTGCTCCACCATTGTTTGCTCTCTCTTCAGTTGCTTCATCTTAAAGCTCTGGAATTCCTAATTCTCCACTTTGCTTTCCTTCTTGCAGACAATCCCTAAAATCTACCTCTTTGACCAAACGTTTGGTCAAGTGATTTAATGACCCATATCTTCCACAGTGCAATCATTATCGGATTATTAGAATGCCATTTTACTTGAATAGTTGATAGTTATTACTGATGGTAACGAGAGGAATTAGCTAAACTGATGTGGTTCCATTGCTGTAAAATTACAGTACATGGTCACTGTGGACAGCATGAGTTCTACATTCTAACTTGACTCTGATCAATCCCACATATTGACGCGGTGAATAATATTGTTCAACCCAGCCACACTGACTGAAGTAAGTTGCAAAATCTCAAACTTCAATCGATTTGCTGTTAGCAGCAATGGTAAAAATTTAACAAAGAGGCATTGCCAGAATGAAAGCTCATTCCCATTTTGCTAACCAAATGGAATGTAAAATGTTGGCACAAAGTTTGACCCAATTGTTTACAAGTAACATTGCAGTATCTTCTTTTGAGCACTGTGCCAGACTGGAAACTCCCTTTCCAATTCATGAATGTTGCGTGTCTACTTCTATTTTATATAGTTCACATTTCACATTAATTTGTTTCTCAGTCGGTTTGGTTTGAAAGGGAGTTATTCGCTACTTGTTTTATACTGATTCTTGCTTCAGGAAGTCATTATGAAATGAAGAATTCTAAATGTTATTTCTTTTTAAGGCAAACGCCTTGGGTCCAGTTCAAAAGGAAAGTTTGTAGCCTTCTAAAATCTCACCAAAATAGCTATTATTTATCCCTGAGTCTAGGATCACAGTCCAAACCAATCTACAAGAAGCATTAATGTAACAATCTATAGTTCTATTCTATGATTCCCTAAAGGCATATCAATTGAGATGTAGGAATTCCTGGCTGTTTTTCTCCTCTCAATCTCACAGACTCCAACAGACTTCCCTACCTGAGATCAGCTAATTTAAAGCATTGCAAAAATCACCCTTTTCTTTTTTTCACTTTTGTTTATTTTGGATAGTGGACTGAAGTGGGAAAAGGATGCTGCTTTAAACCAAGGAAATTGTGGAAGAAAATACTACTTGAACTCATCGTGTGTTGTATTTACACGGTTGTCTTGTTCAACCAGTGGGAGAGAAACACTGGACTCAGTGGCACCATGGATGTGTATTCAGAACTGTTTTGCCCAGAGACAAATTATTAATTGGTTTCTCAATCAGGACCCATTGTGTGGGTCTGGAGTGCCTAGCATGACAAGTGGTCAGTCGTGTGTGAAAAATAAAGTGGCAGAAAGTCTCCAGACTCTTCAGATGCCAACATATTCTCCTTGCAGGGAAATAATAAATCATAGAATTATAGACTATAATGGGGGTCCTTTAGCTCATCAAAGCTGAAATGAAGGTACAGTAAATCTTCACCAATGCCATCTTTCAACACTAGGCCCATAGCCTTGATTGTTATGACATTTCAAGTGCTCTTTCAAGTACTATTTAAAGGTTTGAGCTTTCCTAGCTTAACTATCATCACAGGCAGTGCATTCCAGACCCCTCCCACCCCACACAACCTGGTAAAAAGCATTCCCTCAAATTCTGTCTAAACCTCCTGAATTTCATCTTAAAATCCTTATTATTGACCCTTCATCTAAAGTGTACTTTCTATTCATCTTATTCATGTCACTCAATCTTATTTGCCTCTATTGGGTCCCTCATCAATCTTCTCTGCTCCAAAGAAAACAACCTAAGCTCCTTCAGCCTCTCTTCGTTGCTAAAGTGCTCCAGCCCAGGCAAAATCCTGGTGAATCTCTTCTGCATCCCTCTAGTATAATCACATCCTTCCTATAGTAAGGAGACCAGAACTGCACACAGTACTCTAGTTGTGGCTAAGTTTTGCATAGATCTAACATGGCCTCCCTGCTCTTACAATGTCACAGCTGATGAAGTTAAAAATCACACAACACCAGGTTATAGTCTTATAGGTTTATTTGGAGGTACTAGCTTTCAGAGCACTGCTCCTTCATCAGGTAGCTAGTGGGGCAGGATCATAAGACATAGAATTTATAGCACAAGATCATAGAGTTATGCATTGCACAAACCTAAATTGTTGTTAAGTCTTTCATCTTTTAGAATCTTTAGAATACTTTAATGCATTGTCTGAGCTGAGACGTCACTTTTTAAAAATAAAACCTTAAGTTATCTCGGGAATGTGACTTGAAAGAAGTTCTGAGATTTACATATTAATGAATCGAAATCTGCAACTCATTCTAAAAGATGAAAGACTTAACAACAATCTAGGTTTGTTCAATATATTGTGTCAGTTGCATGACACTGTGATCTTGTGCTATAGATTCTGTGTCTTATGATCCTGCCCCACTAGCTACCTGAAGAAGGAGCAGTGTTCTGAAAGCCAGTACTTCAAAATAAACCTATTGGACTATAACCTGGTGTTGTATGATTCTTAACTTTGTCCACCCCAATCCAATACCGGCGCCTCCTCATCACAACTGATTAAGACAATTGTCTTGAATGTCTTCCTAATTACCATATTAAAAACTGTTCTGCCACCTTCAGGGATTCATGGTCAAGCACCCACAAGATCCCTCTGAGCTTATTAGTGTCTTGCCATTTGCTGTGTACCTCCTTGTCTTGTTATTTCTTCCAAAGTGTACAGTGCAACTGGAGTTCATTGAAAAAATATGGTGAAAGTCTTTTTTTGTTCTAGATAACCATAATAAAGAAAAAAAAGTATTTCGAGTAATTTATATTTTTACCCCAAATTTATAGCATGCATAATGGGCGGCACGGTGGCACAGTGGTTAGCACTGCTGCCTCACAGCGCCAGAGACCCGGGTTCAGTTCCCGCCTCAGGCGACTGACTGTGTGGAGTTTGCACATTCTCCCCGTGTCTGCGTGGGTTTCCTCCGGGTGCTCCGGTTTCCTCCCACAATCCAAAAATGTGCAGGTTAGGTGAATTGGCCATGCTAAATTGCCCGTAGTGTTAGATGCAGGGGTAAATGTAGGGGTATGGGTGGGTGCGCTTCGGCGGGTCGGTGTGGACTGGTTGGGCCGAAGGGCCTGTTTCCACACTGTAAGTAATCTAATCTAATAATGTTTTGCTTTCAGTGTTAACATGCAGGTACAGCAAGCAATTAAAAAGGGAAAGAGCATGTTGACCTTTATTGCAAGGTTAGTGGGGTACAAGAATAGAGGTTTTGCTACAATTACACAGGACTTTGATGACAACTTATCTAGGATACTGTGTTCAATTTTGTCTCTATATTTAAAGCAGGATATGCTGCATTGGAAACACATCAGTAACAGTTCATTAGATTGGCCCACAGATGAGAAGGCTGTTCTATGATGAGAAGTTCAGTAAATTTGGTCTGCATTCTTGGGAATTGGAAAATGAGAGGTGATATGTTTGAAACACACAAGATGATCACTGTGGCTTGACAGAGTAGACACCGAGAGGTTGTTTCCCTAGCTGGGACTATGACAACACAGGATGCAGTCTCAGGAGAAGGGATTGATAATTTAGAATTGAAATGAGACATTTCTTCAAATGTTGTGAATCTTTGGAATTCTCTATCCCAGAGGGTTGTGGATGTTCATCACTGAATGGACAGAGTCAAAGTTTTGGTCTCTCAGGGAATCAAGGGATGTGGGAAATGGCCGGAAAGTGAAGCTGAGGTAGAAGATCTGCCACCATCTTATGAAAGGGTATATAGTTTTCTCCTGTTTCACATGTTATAATGACATGAGTTCCCTTGAAAATACTAGAGTACAGCCCTCCCCATAAATGGACACAGTCCTGAAAAAACATTCCACCTTCTTGCTAAATGATGAATTGCTAATTGAACAAGGGACTGGAACGTGATTGGTTCCTATGGAAGAATGCAAGTAATATTCCCATTTCCATTCTCTTGCACAGATCATGGAACAGTGGTGATGGAGAGTGCAGCACCCTTTGCGTACAAGTGGATGGAGAGTCATTGTTTGGATTGTGCATATACTGGAAAATTCTCCATTTTTCACTTGGATTTGTATTGCTCTCCACTTGGATCAAAAAAGAGAAAAAAAAGACTTGCATTTATGTGGCACCTTTCACTACAACAAGCTGCTTTACAACTTTACAAACTGCTTTGAAAATTAACCTCTTTGCAAACATTTGAGGAGGTGGATGAATAAAGAAAAGGAGCCATTCAGCCTTTCTCACCTGGGAGTTTGCCAATGTGGCGTAGTCCATCTGCAATCAAAATAAATTGGGGAACCTTGCCTGGGGTTTAGTGAGCAACAATGTCCTTTTTTTAACTACACATATTTCTTTTTCAAAATTCCTTGATAGCTTTGCCAGTCTTGATGACTTCGAACACTTTTTAAGCGTAAGCATGTCTTTTCACTGAAGTTGTTTTATCTCGTGAAAAGAGTGCCTTGCATCCTCCAAAGGTTTCCCGGAACCATTGAGTTATACAGAACGGAAACAAGTCCTTCGGTCCAACCAGTCCAAGCCGAATATAATCCCAAACTAATCTAGCCCCTCCTGTGTGCTCCTGGCTCATTTTCCTCCGACCCTTTCCTATTCATGAATTTACCCAAATGCCTTTTAAATGTTCTAATTGTACCCACATCCACTAGTTCCTCAGGAAGTTCATTCCACACGTGAAGCACCCTCTGTGTAAACAATTTGTCTCCCCATGTGTTTTTAAATGTCTCTCCTCTCACCTTAACAATATGCCTTCTAGTCTTGAAATCCCCCATCCGAGGGAAAAGACAACCATCATTAACTTTATCTATACCCCTTATTATTTTATAAACTTCTAGAAGGTGGCTTCTCAACCTCCCATGCTCCAGTGAAAAATGTCCCAGCCTATCTAGCCTTTCTTTATAACTCAAACCTTCTGCACATGACAGCCTAACTCCCCCAAAGAATACCTTACTTCTACCAAAAGTACCTCAGAACCAGATCCAAAGGGGTACTTTACCTCTCCTGAGAAAAATAAATCCATCTCTAAGTGCTCATACCTTCACCAACTCCACACACTCCCCCTGCCTCAGCCATGCTAATCCAGGCAAAATAATCATTTCTACCCATCACCCATAGGCCTTCATAGCCCCATTCCACTCATGCCCCTTTGCCCATCCCCTTGGCACCTCATACCTTTATGTCAACTTAGTGCCTATCTCCTACATTTTACCCATTCACCTACATTGCAAACTCATTGAGTATCCATAAGTACTCATGCACATTGGAGAAAACAATTGCAAGTTCATTCTATCAAGGAAGGACTCTCATTTATAAAAAGACATTCTGAGGCTTCCTGATTGTTCGTGACAATTAGACATTTCCAAGATGTTTTGCACCTTTTCCATATAATCGTTCTCCCTAGTTAACAGTTCCAAAACGCATTTAACCCTCCCCAAAGTATCTCTGACCCCTACCACCAAAGGATACCTGATCCCTGTTACCAAGATGTCCTGGGACTGTATCTACAGGGCTACCTAAGCTCTGGAAAGGTGTAATCTGGCTAATCAAAATAAATTTACTAAGAAAAGTCCTACTTTGGGATGTCCTGAGGTGTATTATAAATGTACATGCTTCCCTTCATTCCCACTGATTGCTTGTGTGACGCTCAGGGACAAAGATTTCCTCCACTTTTGATCTTGGCTATCTTGTAGTTAGCTGTAGAAGAGAGGTTGGTAAATATTGCAGGGATTATTTCAATGCAGGATCAAACATTTTATTGCTGGAAAAGGGCATATGTTGTTCAAGCTTTACATCTTGCATGCATCAAGACATATTTGCAAGAAAGGGAAAACCAGCTAGGCGTTCCAAGGAGAATTCACCAGCTAATGGTAACTGACAGTTACCTGCCAAGCTTTCTTTAAATTTAAACCAGGTAAGTTGACTCTGAATAGTCAAGGCACTGCCCTGAGAAATAAACCATTGAATAGCTGCCATATATTTTGGTGTACACATTCTATGTGCAAAGAATACAGCTTTGTATGTCAATATATATACCTTTGAATGCATGTATATACATCACATTGTAAGTCTGACTGATAATCCTAAATTGATTGCCAGCATGCTTCTGCATATATTCAGGATTATCAAGCAAATGTTGTCCATTTGCAGAATCACATCTAATGTCAGACACTACTTTGAGAGTTTAGCAAGCATGGGCTGGTTGGATATGGTCAGTACCTTGTTTATTGCAAATAGCTATCTCATTGCTTTCTCATATAATCCATTGGTATTTGTGATATATGGCCAACCAATTAGCACTCTCCTCTCGTTCAGTATAAATATTGCTTTCCTCTTTAAATTAGTGCTCTTGTAAATTGTCCCACTGAGTGCAAGATCAAAAGCTTTGACAAATTATATCTTTTTTAACCAATCCTCATGTTCTGTATTACTAAATGACTATTACATTTTTATTTAAACATGATCACCACTAACCATCTACATGTTAAGACTTCACTTCTGTGATCTTCAAGGGAGCTGTCATCTTGCAGTTATGTGATCGTACATCACTTCACAAAGTTGATGTCAATCAACTTAGTTACATATCACATTAACTCTTTTAACTACATTGGTAATACTGAAGCTGGCCACAAACAATTACATACATGTATGCTGATTACAAACCCTTTCTTGTTGCCACATTTGCTTAAGATGAAACCTTAGTGTACTGTTGAACATTGAGTCCAGCTTCCTCCCTATATTCAGTCCATCATAAGGACTGCTTCAGAAATGTTTCCATACTCAACCTCTACCTATCCAGCTGTCAAATCCAAATCTTTGTCTTGCCTACTTTGTGTATGGATTCTTATATATCTCTCCCTGGATTACAGCTGTAACTACACTCCCCCCCCAACCGCACCCTTTACCCCAATGAGCTACATGGGATCCCTGTTTCACCATGAAGATTCAAGTCCTTATCCTCTTCAGGTCTCTTCACAAATTCAGTGGTGCCTGGCTACGTACTCGCCTGCAGCCCAAGTAGAATCCTGTGCACTGTTTCAACCACCCTGGTTCTTACATCCTGACTCTTCCATTTCCAAATATTAATCCACCTCCATTTGCATAAATACACCTTTACCACACTTATGTTTGTGCCATCTCCCTCTCCTGGCCTTTTTTCTTTTCTCCTTGTTGTCCATTCACTTTTGTCTGTCCTGTAAACATAAAAAAAAAGGAGCAGATGTAAGCCATATGGCCCACTAGGTCTGTTCTGCCATTCAAGATGATTATGATTGCCCTTGGGCATCCCCAACCTGCCCCCTTCCCCCCCTCCCACAATGATCCCTGAAACAAAGCACTGATTCAACTTTAAATATATTCAACAATGAAGCATGCACATCCTCTGGGATGGAGAATTCTACAGATTCACAATCCCTTAAGTGAAGAAATGTCCCCTCATCTCAGTTCCTTCTACTGAAACTGCCACTTTATTTTAGATGCCCTAATCAGTGAAAATAATTTCTCAGTATCTACTCTGTCTAGCACCTTCAGATGTCTAAGTTTTCAATAAAGTCCCCTCTTATTCTTCTAGAGAATGCAGGCCCAAATCACTCAGCGTCTCATTTTGGACAACCCCATCATTCCATGAATCAATATACAGAAATTTTGCTGTAACGTCACCAATGCAAGCAGTGCATTTTTTTCTTAAATACAGAGACCAAAACTGCACTCAGTATTCCAAATGCAGTCTCGCAAAACCCTGTGCAGCTTTCTTGGACTGAAAAGTCTTGTTAAAAGCTTCTGTTTTCCTCACTTTGGGAACGTTTATTTGCCACAATAGGCTGTATTTTCCACTTCAGTGCTCAAGAAGTAAACCAGGGGAGCAGTTCAGAACACCATTAAAGCTGAATGTGACAGCTAAGTAATAATGGCTGTGATCTGTAATTTCTCAAAGCTGTTCAAATAAGAAATTCCTCCTGAAATCCCAGCAGGGTTTGCCACTTGAGATAATTCTTCTTTCAATAAGCATTTATAATTGAGTTCAGTGAGACATTGGAGAACTCTGGTTTCCTCCCCAGGATGATATTAAATATTACTTTCCATTCCTCATTGCCTGTGTGAAGCTTATGTGCACACGTGGAGAGTCTTGGGTCCGACAGCTCACAGAATAAAAATAAAGTTTTGAATTTATATAGTGTCTTAAACGATTTTCGAAGAGCATTTGCAGCCAATTAAGTGTATTTGAAATGCAGTTACTATTCTAATGTAGGAAACGTGACAGCCAATTTGTATGCAACAAGTGCCCACAAATAATAATGTGACAACAACCAGATCATTGATTTTACTTGTGTTATCTGATGGAGAAATGTAGTCAAGAAACGGGAGAAAATGCCTCTATTCTGCTTTAAATAGTAAAACAGGATCTTTTATATCCACCTGAGATAGTAGAATGCAGGAGTGTGGGCTGGAATATTGACATCGGAGTATTGTGAATGTGATGTGCTCATTGACTCCAATATACAATGGTTTAAAGCTGTCTTTATATTTTTCTGTTGTTTCTCAGTTACACCAAATAGGATGTTTTCTTGCTTTTTTGTTTGATCTTGGGATATTCTCAATACTGCACAGCAATTTAATGCCCATTCCTTATTGTGCTGAGGATCATGAGAATTAATCTGGGGTAAAGAATGGCACGTTGAGTCTTTGATTCTGTGCCAGGATGAAAAGGCAAGAGATTTTCTGACTGCATTAATCTATGTTGGGAAAACCTTCCTGGAATGGAATGGGGGAGAGTGAAGCAGGAACTGGAGGGATGACTGGCCGTTGCTAGGAGGAGATGGCAGATAAGAGTGAGGTGAGTCATACTGTTGTAGTCATCCAACTGCTTGCAGACAATTCTGCAAGAGATGCCTGAGGTCTGAAGTAACCTTGGGTTAGGGAGAGAGGTGTGTGGCCTCTTTGGCACTGCCAGACCACACTCTGCTACATACGATTGCCTCCAGGCATAATTGTGGTGCCTGGATCAAGCTGTGATGTGGAGGAGCCGGTGTTGGACTGGGATGGACAGGGTTAAAAATCACACTGTACCAGGTTATAGTCCAATAGGTTTATTTGGAAGCACTATCTTTCGGAACACTGCTTCTTCATCAGGTGATTGTGACAACTACCTGATGAAGGAGTAGAGCTCTGAAAGCTAGTGCTTCCAAATAAACCTGCTGGACTATAACCTGGTGTTGTGTGATTTTTAACTCTGTTCATGCAACTCCACCTTCATAATTCTTCACATACCAACTTCTCCTTCTGCTCAGTTAATTAACAGTATCATCCCTCCCACTACCACCACATTCCAAACTTAGACTCCAAGCCTTTAGACACTGCTATGTACAATTCTTTGTCCCTGATAACCAGTTGGGCAGGCACCCAAGTAACTTCCATAACTGTCTCCTCTTATATCACCCATAGTCTTACAGTCCATTTCCTCCTCATTCCCAATTCAGATCATTTCATAGCATTACGGGCTGTCTTGTCTTGAAAATATAACATGAGGGTGAAGGAATGCCTAATTCTCTTGAATATAGTAATACATCACTGTATACATGTATGTCTAATGTATGCACCTGTAATGGCACATAGGATACTTAAGCCTTCATGCTACGGGTGAGGTACATGTCAAGTCTCCCATGACAGCCGCAGCATCCAAATTATCCATCTACCTGTGCCAAGCAGCTCACTTTGTCAGAGAGCATCAGATCATGGAACTTCTTCCTGCACTGTATCCAAGAACCTCCATGGTCCCCTCTTCTGCTTGTGATAGTGACTATCTCTTGCCAAACCCTCTTGGTCTCAGTGGGTAGGTTACACTGGCCAAGGGGGGATAAAATGGAGTGCTGTCTCCAGGTCTCCTTCAGCAAGATCCGGAGTCCTGGTGGCTGACGTATACTGTCTGATTTGTATTCTGGGCAGTCTCAGAAGGTTTGTTATGCTCACAACTGAAAACTATCCTGCTGGTCCATTCCCTCTTGGGCATATTATTATTCCACGAGAGAGACTATAAGACATAGGAGCATGCGTATTCCAGTCAACCTGTTGAGTCTGCCAAAAAGGAAAACAATCATTCCACATGCTTCAATAAGATCTCCTCTCATTGTTCTAAATTCCAATAAGTACAAGCCCAACCTACTCAAGCTCTGCTCATAACAAAATCACTCTAATTAGAAATCAACCAAGTGAACCTTCTCTGGACTGCCTCCAATGCTAATATATCTTTCCTCAGGTAAGGGGATGAAAACTGTTCACAATATTCCAGCTGTTGTCTAACTATTTCCTTGTAAGTTTTAAAAAGACCTCCCTATTTTTATACTCCATTCCCTTTGAAATAAAGGCCAACAGTCCATTTGCCTTCCAAATACCCACTGAACAGGGATTATAGCTTTTTATGATCCATGCACCAGGGCTCCCAAATTCCTGAATGCTGAATACTTGTGGAGCGTTTTTTCCATTTAAATAATATTTAGCTTTTATTCTTCCTGTCAAATTTCATTACCTCACATTTTCCCACATGACATTCCATCTGCTATTTTTTTTCCACTAATCTAACCTATCTACATCCGTTCACAGACCCTTTGTGTCATCCTCACTACTTGCCTTCCTACTGTTTTTGTGTCATAGTACCTTCATTTCTCTCATCCAAGCCAATAAACATTGTAAATAATTGTGGCCCAGTATATTCCCTATGGCACTCAATTAGAGTCATAGAGTCATAGAGATGTACAGTACGGAAACAGACCCTTCGGTTCAACACTTCCACACCGACCAGATATCCCAACCTAATCTAGTCCCATTTGCCAGCACCCGGTCCATATCCCTCCAAACCCTTCCTATCATACACTCATCCAGATGCCTTTTAAATGCTGCACTTGTACCAACCTCTACCACTTCCTCTGGCAGCTCATTCCATACACACTCCACCCTCTTTGTGAAATATTTGCCCCTTAGGTCCCTTTTATATCTTTCCCCTCTCACCCTAAACCTATGCCTTCTAGTTCTGGACTCCCCCACTCCAGAGAAAAGACTGTCTATTTATCCTATCCAAGCCCCTCATGATTTTATAAACATCTATAAAGTCACCCCTCAATCTCCGACACTCCAGGGAAACCAGCCTCAGGCAATTCAGCCTCTCCCAAAAGTTCAAATCCTCCAAATCCTCCAACCCGGACAACATCCTTGTAAATCCTTCCTGAATGCTTTCAAGTTTCACAACATCCTTCTGATAGGAAGGAGACCAGAGTTGCATGCAATATTCCAAAAGTGGCCTAACCAATGTCCTATACAGCCGCAACATGACCTCCCAATTCCTATACTTAGTACTCTGACCAATAAAGGAAAGTATTCTCTCTTCACTATCCTACCTACCTGTGACTCTACTTTCAAGGAACCATGAACCTGCATTCCAAGGTCTCTTTGTTCAGCAACACTCCCTTGGACATTATACATTAAGCGTATAAGTCCTGTTGTAGTTTGCTTTTCCAAAATGCAGCACCTCGCATTTATCTAAATTAAACTCCATCTGCCACTCCTCAGCCCATTGGCCCATCTGATCAAGATCCCATTGCACTCTGAGGTAACTTTCTTCGCTGTCCACTACATCTCCAATTTTAGTGTCAACTGCATACATACTAACTATCCCTCCTATGTTCATATCCAAATCATTTATAAAAATGACAACAAGTAATAGACCAGCACCGGTCCTTGTGACACTCCACTGGTCACAGGCCTCCAGTCTGAAAAACAACCCTCCACCACTACCCCCTGTCTTCTACCTTCGAGGCAGTTCTGTATCCATGTGGCTAGTTCTCCCTGCATTTCATGAGATCTAACCTTGCTAACCAGTCTCCCATGGGAACCTGGATTAGTGGTGCTGGAAGAGCACAGCAGTTCAGGCAGCATCCAAGGAGCTTCGAAATCGACGTTTCGGGCAAAAGCCCTTCATCAGGAATAAAGGCAGAGAGCCTGAAGCGTGGAGAGATAAGCTCGAGGAGGGTGGGGGTGGGGAGAAAGTAGCATAGAGTACAATGGGTGAGTGGGGGAGGGGATGAAGGTGATAGGTCAGGGAGGAGAGGGTGGAGTGGATAGGTGGAAAAGGAGATAGGCAGGTAGGACAAGTCCGGACAAGTCATGGGGACAGTGCTGAGCTGGAAATTTAGAACTAGGGTGAGGTGGGGGAAGGGGAAATGAGGAAACTGTTGAAGTCCACATTGATGCCCTGGGGTTGAAGTGTCCCGAGGCGGAAGATGAGGCGTTCTTCCCCCAGGCGTCTGGTGGTGAGGGAGCGGAGGTG
>NC_057726.1:65671912-65707983 GCF_004010195.1 Chiloscyllium plagiosum | reverse complement strand
TCCTCGAGTTGATGTTTGGCTTCAGCGATGTAGAGGTCAGTGCGCCAGACTACCACTGCGCCCCCTTTATCCGCTGGCTTGATGGTGAGGTTGGGATTCCAGCATCTGCAGTCATTGTTTTTACCTCCCATGGGAACCTTGTCAAACGCCTTACTGAAGTCCATATAGATCACATCCACCACTCTGCCCTCATCAAGCCTCTTTGTTACTTGAGCATGACATTCTTAATCTCAGGATCGTAGGTTTGTGATCCACACTGGGGATGTTTATTAGTGAGCCACAAAATGGTTCATTGGTGTATCATAGCGGCATGGACTTGGATCTGATTCAAGCTTTGAGTGGAGTCTGCACTTTCCAAGGATCACCAACTTGTCATCTTCTGCATCCATTGCTCTAGATGTGGTCTCTACATTGGGGAGACAAGATGCCAACTTGCGGAGCAGTTCAAGGAACATCTCTGGGACACATGCACTAAACAACTCCACTGCCCTTTGGCCAATCACTTCAGTTCCCATCACGCTTCCCCAAGGACATGCAAATCTTAGGCCTCTTCCACCGCCAAATCAAAACCACCCACCAACTGGAGGAAAAACACCTCATCTTCCACCTCAGGACCCTACAACCACATGGCATCAAAAGTGACGTTACCAATTTCCTCATCTCCCTTCCACCCACCTTCTCCCAGATCCAACCCCCCAACCCGGCACCGTCCTCTTGACCTGTTCTACCTTTCCATCTTCTTTCCCACCTATCCGCTCCACCCTCCCTATTGACCTATCACAATGATCTTCCATCTGTATCCACCTATCACCATCCCACCTATCTTATCCCCCAGTCCCATCCCTACCCTCATATTTATCTCTCAATACATTCTGATGAAGAGCTTATACCCAAAACATTGACTCTCCTGCTCATCGATGCTTCTTGACCTGCTATGCTTTTCCAGCAGCACACCTTTTGACTCTGACTCTCCAGCATCTGTAGTCCTCACTTTCTCCTCTGGGGTCTTGGAATACTCAGGTTACTCAGAGAATGCGACATTGAGAGGTGTTTTCAATCACTCTCTTCCAAGATATCAGATTTCATATTGAATTTATCACAAAGGTGCTTCAGAAACAGGAGACACGAGCTTGTACATATTCAGAGCTGAATTCCACAGGTGAGATGAGTGTGGCAGCCCTTGATATCAAGGCTGTATTCAACTGAGTGTGGCATCAAGGAGACCTGGCAAAACTGGAATCAATGGGAATCTAGGGCAAACTCTCCATTAGTTAAAGTCATAGCTGACACATAGGAAGATGGTCGTGGTTGTTGGAAGTCAGTCATCTCATCTCGAGGACAATTCTGCAAGAGTTAATCAGGGAAGTGTCCTGCTTCCAACCATCTTCAGCTGCTTGATCAATGACCCCTCAGAAGTGGGGACGGTTGTCAATGATTGCATAATGTTTAGCATCATTTGAGACTCTCAGATTCTGAAGCACTCCATGTCTAAATGCAACAAGATCTAGACAATATCCAGGCTTGGGCAGGCAAGTGGCAAATAATATTTGTGCCACACAAATACCAGGCAATGGCCATCGTCAATAAGAGACAATTTAACCATGGTTCCTTGACATTTAATGGTGTTAACATCACTGAATCCCGAACTGTCAACATCCTGGGGGTTATCATTGTCCAGAAACTCAACTGGTCTCACCACACAAACACAATGGTTATAAGAGCAAGTCGGAGGCTAGGAATACTACAGTGAGTAATTCACCTCATGACTCTCCAAAGCCTTCCACCGTCTATCACTTCTAGCAACTTAATGCTCCCAACCCTCTCAACCTCATCTCCGTCGATATAGATGGGGGGGCATGTTCTCCTCCCTTCTGTCTGAAGTCAATGGTCAGTTCTTTAGCTTTGCCACATTGAGGGAGAAGTTGTTATCATTGCATTATGTCACCAAGGCCTCTACCTCTGCCTCATCGTTGTTTGATATCTGTCATACCATTTTGATGCTGTCAGCAAACTTGTAGATGGCACGCATTTGGAATTTGGTAACACAGTTGTGAGTGTACAGGAGTACAGAAGGGGACTGAGAACGCATCCTTGGGGTGCTCCAGTGTTGAGTGTTATCATGGAGGATGTGCAGTTGTCTATTCTCACTGACTGCAGTCAGTGAGTTGGAAAGCTGAGGATCCAGTTGCAGAGGGCAGAGCCCTCCAAGCCACTCAACATCCTGACTTAGAAATATATCACTGTCCTTTCACTGTTACTGGGTCAAAATCCTGGAATTCCTTCCCTGAATGCATTGTGGGTCAACCCACAGCAGGTGGACTGCAGCAGTTCAAGAAGGCAGCTCACCACTGCCTTCTCAAGGCCTACTATGGACAAGCAATAAATACTGGCCCAGGCAGCAATGCCCACATCTCACAAATGAATAAATAATAAAAAAAGGGCTTTCCCACAAATGAATCCCCCCAGTTGAAATTCTAAGCTGGAAATACTATTCAAAAAAGACAGTCATAACCGAGTTACAACACTATCAGATATTTTTGGTGAAGTCAGCTCAAATAACTAATACCAGCAATTATTACAAGTCACATGATTTCTAAGAAACTGTTTTAAAACAGTGTTACAAAGATTTTAATTTACCTTTTAAAAATCAATAATCAAGGCATCTCCACAGTTCTTCAAACGTAAGTCCTCAAATAAATATGAAGTGACTATATAACACTTTGTTAATGTCACAATTAAGCACACTGGATGTATACACTATATGTTACCACAGTGGTAATATCATTGCAATAGCAGTTCATAGATCCAGTTTAAATACAGGCAGCATGGATTCAAATCCCACCATGATAACTGGTATACGTTAAATCCTATTTGTAAAACTGGAATTTAAAGCTGATCTCAGTAATGTGACCACGATACTATAATTGTAAAAATCCATCTGGTTCATTAATGTCCTATCCCAGAACTTTGTGGGAAGCTAGGGAAGAGATTTCTGGGTCCTTTACTGAGTTTTTTTTATCATTGACAGTCACAGGTGAGGTGCCAGCAGACTGGAGGGTGGCTAATTATTTAAGCAAAATGGTAGGGAAAGGCCAGAGAAGTATATATGTCTGTATAGAACCTGACATCAGTGGTGGATAAGTTAGCGTCAGCATCATTCAGCACAGAAACAGACTCTTTAGTCCAACTTGTCCATGCCAACCAGACATCCCAAGACTCTAGTGAGGGAAATCTGCCATACTTACCTTGTCTGACCTAGTTGTGACTCTAGTCCTTTCAGCAATGTGGTTGACTCTTAAGGGCTCTCTGAAATTGCCCTGGTAAGCCACTCAGGTGAAGGGCAATTTGGGATGGGCAACTAATGCTGGCCTTGCTAGTGATGCCAACTTTCCATGAGATAATAAAAAAAAGCCAAGATTTGATTTATGCACTGATATTCTCAATGAGAATAAAGAATTTACCAGTGGTGCTGAAGACTACACGGTAAATTCTATTTGACACCTTCAGGAGCAAGGGTCTGTCTATATATGTGAAAGGATTTTTCCTTCTCCCGAACTTCAGATAAACTAATAGCAGACCACGGGTTGTGGACTGAGCTGCTCCTGGCAGCATTCCTTGTCCATCAGTTATTTTTACGGGCAATCCGAGGATCAGGCTCAATGAGGGCACCAGGCATGAGTGCTATGTGCATATCTGCATGTGACAGTTACACTGACAGTTAAGTGGATTTCCTATACGTTAACTGATAGGCAAGCACCAGAATAACATGGTTGTGAGGTTTCACCCTCACACTTGAAGCCTTTATCTTCGAGGAGGTATAGGCCTCAGGGCAGCCAAGGCATACATCAGCATTGCATGTTTCAGATATTACATACTGCCAATACTGGATATTAGTGTGGATGGATAATGTGAGAGCTGTACAAAAATTAGGGCTTTTACGATATGCTGATATCTTCTATACTAATTTCTGATATCAGCCCCCAAAAAAACCACACACTTTCTAAAATTCAATTTTACAATTGACCACGGTGGGAACGGAGTGCAAGACCTTTGGGTACCCTCTTGGCCAACACCAGGAGCATCAAGCACCACATCCAGTTTGGAATACCAATAGAAAATACTGGAAATACTCAGCCAGCAGAAAGTGAGGCAGGAACACGGTTAATATAAAAACATAGCAAACAGGAGCAGGAGCAGGCCATTTAGCTCTTTGAGCCTATTCTACCATTCATTATGATCACGGTTGATCATCCAACTCAATGGCTTGTTCCTCCTTTTTCCCACATTTCTTTTGCTCTCTTTAAACCCAAGTGCGAGATCCACACCTATTTGAAATCAATCAATGTTTTGGCCTTGACTGCTTTCTGTGGTAACAAATTCCATGGGCTCACCAGCTCTGGTTGAACAAATGTCTTCTTATCTCAATCCTAAATGGTTTATTCAGCCTCCTTTAGATTGTGAATCCTGGTTTTGGATTCTCTCGCCATCAGAACTTGCTTTTAAACTTTACTAGTTCAGTTAAATTATTATAGATTTCTACAAATCCCCTCATTCTTCTGAACTCCAACAAACAGAATCCTAACCGAAGCAACGTTTCATACTTCAGGCTGATGACCTTGCACCAGAAAGAAAGTTTGGATTTTGTCCCACATTTGAGGTAAGCAAATGTAAAATAATGAGATGGGCCCAATCATACTAAGTAGATCTTCCTGTCTGATTTCCCTCTCGATGTACCTCCCAGAGACAAAGGTGGATACACTTTGGGAAATGTCAGAACAATTCTCCTGTTAGTATTTCTTCTTCCTGCATGGACTTCTGAGTTCTGTCCACAGTATGTGCAAACAGAAGGTGAAATCATACATTGGGAACAGCAGCATTCGTGGGATAGCCCAATGGTTGCATGTCCATGTAATTATGTGCCTAGTCAAATTCAGTTTCTGGTCAATGGTAACCTTAGGATGTTGATAATGTGATTCTTTGATGGTAACATAATTGAATATCAAGAGGTATTGGTCAGACTTGCTCTTATTTGAGATGGTCATTGCCTAGCACTTGTGCGGTATGAATGTTATTTGTCTCTTATCAGCTCAAGCATGAGGCCATCTGAGTCTTCCTGCATTTGGCCCACGCTGCTTTAGCATGATGAATCGTGAATGGTACTGAACATTGTTAAGCATTGGAAAACATCCACATTTCTGTCTTTATGTTGCAGGGAAAGTCACTGATAAAGCAGCTGAAGATGGTTGGGCGAAGGACACTATGCTGGGGAACTCCTTCAATGAAGTCCTGAGATGACTGACTTCCAACAACCCACAGACATTTTCCCTCGTGATAGATATGTTTCTAACCAATTGAGAGATTTCCAATTGTACCATGCTGTGCAATCAGAATGTACTGCAGTTGTGGCCTCAGTACCAAGCTTGGAAATGTTCAACGCAGGACTGCATAGCCTGTGCTAATCATCATCAGGATTAAATTTAAAATCAACAGAGAACTAGGTTATTCTGTCCCTAACGAAGTATAATGTGGGAAAATATGAATTTGTTCACTTTGGCAGGAAAAAGTTTTTAAAATCATCTTTTAAAAAAAAGGACAGAGATTACAGAATTGTGAGGTACAGAGGATCTGGGTATCCTGGTCATGAATTAAAAAGTTAGAATGCAGGTACAGGTGATGATTAGGAAAGCAGATGGAATATTGTTTATTGCAAGAATTTTGGAGAATAAAAGCAAAAAGTATGTTTTCTTAGAATTGTAAAAGCAATGGTGAGGTGACATCTGGAGTACAATGTACAGTTTTGGTCTTAATTAAGACAGGATGTAACTGTTCAGGTTGTAAGTTTGCTCACTGAGCTGGCAGATTTATTTTCAGACGTTTCATCACTACGCTAGGTAATGTCATCAGTGAGCCTCTGGTGAAGCGCTGGTGTTCTGTCCTGCTTTCTATTTATGTGTCTTGGTCTGTTAAGATATCATTTCCAGTTCTTTTTCTCAGAAACTGGTAAATGGGGTCCAAATCGATGTGTTTATTGATGGAGTTCCAGTTTGACTGCCAGGATGTAACTGTGTTCAAAGTAGTTCTGAGATGCTTCATTCTACCATTATCTGGAATGGGGAGGAGGGGTTATCTAATGAGGATCAGTATGTCAGCTGGTCTTGTATCATTAGAAATTAGAAGAATGAGAGATGTTGTTATTGAATCATAAGATACTGAGAAGATTTGGTAGAGTGCAATAATATATTTTCTAAGTGACCACAATTTAAGAAGAATAGGTCGACCATTTAAGATGAGATGAGAAAGGTTCTCTCAGAGGGTTGTGAGCTTTGGAACACTCTTTCCGAGCCAGCGGTGGACCCAGGATCATTAAATAAGCTTAAGGAAGAGATAGGTAGATTCTTGACAAATTAGGGTGTCAAAGCTTCTGTTGATAGCAAAGAATATGGAAGTAAGGCCACAATCAGATCAGCCATGATCTCATTGAATGGTGGAATATGCTAGAGGGGCCAAATGGCCAACTCCCCACCCTAATTCCTACATTCAAACTCATTTTTGCATTATGGTTGATAGGGTCCTCAACCCAGTCTATCTCATTGCTAGCATATCTTTTCTCACCCATTCCCTTCCCTCCGAGTGCTGCAAGGGATGCAATTTTTCACTTCATTCTACAGCATCTACATGCAATGGATCATCCTCTATCATTTCTGTCAATTAAGGTATGATGTCACTACAAAACAAATCTTCCCTTCCTCTTCCTTTTAATGAGGCATGAAAGAAGATGCAAGGCCTGAGGCAGATCAGTCATTATTCCTCCATACCACAGGCCCTCACATTTGTTCTTGTACTATTTTCCCCTATTTCACTTGTGTGTAAAAGCTATGACAATTCTAACATTCCAGTTCAGGTTCTGATCGATTTGAAACTTTAACAGTTTCTCTCTCCACACTTACTGCCTCACTTGCTGAGCATTCCTGGGATTTTTTATTTGTATTGCAGATTTTCAGCATGTGCAGTTTCTTGCTTTTGTGTAAACATTAAAGGATATCTTAAATGAGATCAGTAATAGCAAGGAAATCTCAGAAGTTAGGACCTATACAACTGAAAACACAGCCATCAATGGTATAGCAATTAAAGTCAGAATATTCAGGAGGCCAGAATTAAAGCAACAAAGAGATAGATCTGGAGGAGATTACAGAGGTAGTGAAGAACAACACCATGGAGGATTTTGAAAACATGTCTATGAATTTTAAAAGTGACACTATGCTTTGGAAAACTAGGGGTTGACAATTTAACTGTTAGGTAATGAGGAGTGCAGGGAAGATTTTCCATTAGCACATGCTTGGTGCACATCTTGGGAAATTGTAAACTCCTAGTTACATTAATTCTAATGGATCAACAATCCCAGCTGGACCCTTGCTGCTAGGACCACCAATGTGGAAAATCTGTCCTC
Organism: Chiloscyllium plagiosum; assembly: GCF_004010195.1. Classification (NCBI taxonomy): domain Eukaryota; kingdom Metazoa; phylum Chordata; class Chondrichthyes; order Orectolobiformes; family Hemiscylliidae; genus Chiloscyllium; species Chiloscyllium plagiosum. The sequence goes on along the minus strand of NC_057726.1, from coordinate 65,700,536 downwards.
AAGTTATGCAAAAATTGTTGAAGCAAAAGGCAACCAAGATATAGAACAGGTTACTGAGAAAGGGTATGGAACTAGATGGTATAAATGGATTCATCAGTTAATTTTATGTGTTTCAGACAATGTAGGAATTTGAGAGAAAAGTAAAGGGACAGTGCTTTCACCCTGTCCAGTGGCTGTTTCCCTGTTCCAAGAGCTTCCTTATTTCCCACATGGCTTCATCTCACTTTTCTTATAATGCAATCCATCCTTTCATAGTCTGTGCAAACAACTCTCACGACACATAAGTCGTCAGTGTGTTACAGTTCATCCTATGGGTGTCTTTTCCTGGAACCCTGCCCTTTCCCACACACTAATCTCTCAAGACACTTCAGAATGCTTTCAGTCACCTTTCCCAACTCTTTTGCGACTACTGTTTAAGTTCTATTTTTCAAAATAAACAGATAAATGTTTTTCCACAAGAGTGGGGGTTATTGTTTAACAAGGCTGAAGTTTGTTATGCTTGGTTATTGTCTAAAAAGGCTCACGGTTGTTATGCTTGGCATGATTGGCTCTTAAAAATTCATTGGAGCAGATTCATTTTCTCTAATTTCTTCAAGTGCCTTTCAGTTGTTTATTTTGTAATAAACTCCACTTTGCCTTCTCGTCTAGATATTTTGTAAATTTGGGTCATGATCCATAATTGGCAGATTGTACTTTCATCTTCCACTAAAAATATTAACTGAGTGACAATCAATTTCACAATAAGCAGTCTTAATCAGCTGCAATTCAGCATTCCTTCTCTTTAAGAATGAAAAGGAAAGACACGATATATTGAAAAACAGAGATTCATACCTCACAGAAACAGTGTCAGAACATAGGATATAGAAGCTGAAATAGACCATTCAGCACGGCTGTTGAAACAGATCATGGCTGATCATTTACTTCGATGCTATTTCCTGCTCTATCTCAAAACTCCTTAATGTCAATAGCATCCATGAACCTGAATGGCAAAAAATGTTAATGCCAGAAGTCTCGCCACAAGGATTTGTCTGCAGTGCTGGAAGACATTTAATGAAGTTTAGTGAATGTATATTCATGTCACGTCTGCTTAACAGTCACATGCTCTACATCACCCTTATACATCCTCCAATGATGCAAGTCTCACACCCACATCTCACTGTCACTTTTAAAAATTCACTCACAGGATATGTGCATTATTGACTCAATGGGTATTTATCGCCCATCCCTACTTGGTGGTGGTCAGCTGCCTTCTTGATCTGCTGCAGACCATATGCTATAGGTCAACCAACAGTGCCATTAGGGAGGGAGTTCCAGGATTTTTACTCAGTAACACAAAGAAAGATGACAAATTTCCAAGTCTGAATGCTGAGTAGCTTGGAAGGGAAAGTGCAGCTGGTGGTGCTACAACATAGCTGCTACCCTTGTCTTTTTTGAAGGTAGTGGTCATGGATTAGGAAGGAGCCTTATTGAATGCCTGCAGTGTATTTTGTAGATATTACATACTGTTGCTACTGAGAATCACTGGTGGAGGAAGTGAATGACTGTAGATGTGGTGCTGTTCAGGAAGGCTATTTTGTCCTGGATAGTTTGAATTTGAGTGTTGTTGGAGCTGAGATTTTGGGAGTCAAGAGGTGAGTTAATCACTGGCCACAGGAGCAGGTCACAAATTTGGAATCCTCTACGGTATATCTAATGGATAGTCCAGTTCAGTGTCTGGTCATTGGTATTCCCCAGGATGTCGAGAGTAAGGGATTCTGTGATGGGAATGTCATTGAGTGTTCAGAGGTATTTGTTAAATTGTTTCATGATAGAAATGGTTATTGGTTGGTACTTAAGGCATGAGTTATTAGCCACTTGTCAACCCAAACCTGGATATTGTCTAGGTGTTGCTGCATTTGTGGCTGGAGAGCTTTGGTACTAGAGGAGTCATGAATGATGTTGAACATTATTCACTGACGATTGCACATTCCCAGTCTGACCTTATGATGGCGGGAAGGTCATTGATGAAGCAGCTGAAGATGGTTGCGCCAAGGACATTATGCTGAGAAACTCCTACACAGATGTCTGGGGGCTGAGATAATTAACCTCCAACAACTACAACCATTTCCTTTTGCTTGAGATGTGACTCCAACCAGTATAAAGTTTTCCTTGATTTCCACTGACTCCTGTTTTGGTAGAGCACCTTGATGCCACACTCAATCAAATGTGGCCTTGATGTCAAAGATAGGATGAACCTCACTCAAATGGCGTTCCCCAAGCTCTGTTGGACTGACAAGGGTGTCCGCTTCCATTGCAATACCCTGCAAATTATATGCTCCTTTTGCCGCAATTTCCAATGATAAAGCCAGTTGTAGTGCCTCTCTGAAGTCCAGTTGGGTTCCAGCTAGTAAGCACTTTTGAATGGTTACATCATTATTCCCACATACCAAATGGTCTCTCAGCGTCTCATGAAAGGTGAAACCAAAGTCACACACCTCTGCCGGTCATCTTAATCTAGTCAAAAATCCCGATAACGGATTCCCCCAGTTCTTGAATTGCTGCGTAAAACTGATAGCATCTCAGAATCAGAGGAGGCTTGGAGTTGTAATATTCCTTAACTAAATCCACCAACTCTTGAAATGTTTTTGTAACTGGTGCCTCAGGGAAAATTAGGCTCCTAATAGCCAAAAACGCTGTGGTTCCACAAGTTCTCAGGAGAATTACTCATTGATTTTCATCTGCCCCAGTGTAATTTTGCCTGGAAAAAAAATGCATCCTTTCTACATAATAGGCCCAGTGTTCAATGGCAGGGCTGAGTAAGTCAACCTTTCCAAATAATGGCATTATTCCAGAAAAGATTACTCCAACACAAAGGCAACTAGTGTGAGCAAATATCTTTAGGAGTGTGCTTTTCTCTCATTGCTACTGAAATAACTCAACAGAGGGCAGTATTATGTCACCTAGTCACCCTTTATTTACACACAGAGAGTCCTTGACACTGATCCAGTTCCCTTAGAGCCAGCTCTCAAAGTAAGCAGGATGTCTGACACTCTTTTTCTTATCTGTCAGCCAGGGCTCCCCAATTGGACCAGATTAACAGCCATAATCAGGGATTTCATATTCTATTATATTCATCTGGCTGAGTTTGTTACAATCTCCACAACCATCACCTTTCAGCTCCAAACCAAAAGTGATTAAAAAATAAAAATAAAATATTGAAGGTCTCAACACATATGAGTGATAGTGGCTCCTGTGACCTCAAACCTGCTTTCCTCTCCCAGAATGACAACATTCATGCTGCAATGTACCAGTGGCCCTGTCAGCCAGCTCAGCTTACTGCCATTTGTTCAAAGATGATTCAATTCGGCAGAGAGGCTTCAAGGCCAAAGCTACTTGAGGTTGACCTCTAAGTCCACCTGCAATCTCCCCAGTTTAAGACAGTTACCTTCTACCAGCAATATTGGAATTGCTGGTTATGCAAGATATAGGTTAGATAGGGAATCCCAAAAGATATTCTAAGAGATTGCACAAGGCTGAGTAGTTAATTCTCATTTATATGACTGCATCATGCCTTTAATAAAGGCGTAAATTAGGAGAGTTTAAGTGTTAGATTTCATTGTTTGATGGTAGCCAAGAGGGCATAGTAAAGGAGGCGGGTACAGATGTAACACTGGATCCAGGGGAATTCTGAGCAGTGTATTCCTGAAAACATATCTGAGAATGTGATCTCTATGATTGTTTGTGCAGTGTGTTAAGCTCCTGTTTCCTTCTCCAGAGTGGCTGCATCTTCATAATGGAGATATGTGGACAACACAGACCATGATAAGCTTTGAGACCAGTTAAGTGCATACAGTAAGGTGTCCTGAGTGTTGAAGGCAACATAAACATCATTTCAGCAAGATGCTTGCCTACTTGCTTTCTTTTAAAATGTGGCTTTTGTTGTACATGTGTTCTCCTCACATAGTCTGGTAACAAAGAAAGATCACCAGCAGGTTGGTGCTGGATCCATTAAATAGCACTGGTGCTGGATCTCTACTGCGGCTGAATGAAGCTCCTGCATGAATGATAATTGAATATGTCAAAGAGGCCTGTCTGTTTCAATTTCATACACAGAACATCAAATCAGCTTGTAGGATTGAGTAAGATCATGATGGTGTGAATTCAGAGACTTCGAGTGCATATAGAGGCCACCTACTGGGCACCCCTCTTAATATAGGACACTGAGGTAGGTGTACTCTTCCCAGCAGGTCCTTGCAGGCACCCTGCCGAGTGTGGAATACTTGTGTGAGCACACTGTTCAGTTAGACACATTTGTGGGCACTCTGTTCAGTGTGAGTCACATGCATGGGCACACTGCCCAGTATGGGCGGTCTCTCCAGTGTTGGCATGCTGTCTGGTGTGGTACAGCTGGGGTTAGTCCCTCCAGTTTGGTGTGCCCATGTGGGACAATTGGAAGGGCACACTTTCCAGATTTACAAAAGGGAAAGCAGTAATGGTGATGTCAGGTGGCAACAGAGACTGTGGATAAGTCAGAGATATTTGATGACATGATAATATTATTAGGTGGGGACTGAGGCTTAATTGTTTAAATAGGACAACAGTAAGTTTAGATTCCATTCTGCTGGCATTCTTCCTCAAGAAGCTGAGAAACCAATCTTCTCCCAAGACTGCTGGACCCCAACCTTCACCCTCCCCCACTTCAATTATGTTGGAGTCAGACCCATCAATCCTCTGAATTATAGAATGCAGACGTCTGAAAAAACATTCCGCTTTCACAGAATCAGCATCATTGCATTTGGTGAGAAGGATGTGGATGGGAAACATTCCAACTTGCTGGAAGTTCATTCAACTGAGGAATTCCTCAGAAGATTTGAAGATGGGCCAGAGGACTCCCCCTGGAAACCACCAACTGGAAAATGTATTTAATTCACATCCCATGCACTGGACTGGTACTTCAGCATATCATCAGTTTGCACACCATCTGTGTTTGCATTTGAGAAACACAAACTGATGACAACATAGGAACAGAAGAAGCAATTCAGCACCATAAACCAGCTCTGCAATTCAACTAAATCATGGTATCTCAATGCCACTGTAACAGCTAACACTCTCTTTCCACCATCTCCCTTTGCTTCATATTTTGCTGAACAAAAATCTTTATCAATTTTGAAAGCTCCAAATGAGCACCATATCCACAAGCCTTTTCTGGCACTGAATTCGAGAGTTCCACCATCTATTATGTAAAACACATTTCCAGATTCCACTTACATGGCATCGTCCACAAAGTCTGGACATACCAAAGCACTTAACAGTAAATCAAGCATATTTGAAGTGTACACACTTTTATAATGTAGGAAACACAACACCTAACTTGTGCCAATCAAACTGTACTAACTGAAATGTCATGGTGACTGGATGTCTTTTTGTGATGTTAATTGACAGGTAATCATTGGCATGCTCACACTTAATCCACCTACCCCCACACCCAGGGCCAGGAGAAACAGAGAAAGAGAGAGAGAGAGAGAGACAGAGAGAGAGAGTGTGTGTGTATATACACACATACCACAACCGCACACACACATCAGAATTATCAAAACATTCCACATTTTCTAGGACCGCCATGTATGTGGGCTGTGTCCTATTGCCTATCTCTTCCTTAAAAGCTGTTTATTATGTAATTTTGTTTTCTAATTGTATGCGTGCGCTGGAAATCTTTGCTCTCGTGCACCTCTCCTGACATCACACTCTGACAATACTCCCTACTTCTTCACCTGATAGCAGCGTCTGTCTATTTTATTACAGAAGCATTGATCACCCTGACAAACATGTACAGCAATATCCCAGCTGCCACCACATTCACAAACCCCCATACATATTCATCCACACACTATGAAGATTATATTTTTAAAAATATAAATTGAGAAATGCAAGTTTGGAAACTATTATATTACAGAAGAATGATGTTTCTTTTACAAATCAGAAGGTCAAATGTAGAATGGTGTTCATTTATTGGTTTCACAAGGTCATGTAGGAAACCCATGAGGACACGGGGAGAATGTGCAAACTCCACACAGACAGTTGTCCAAGGCTGGAATCAAACGCAAATTCCTGGCGCTGTGAGGCAGCAGTGCTAACCACTTAGCCATCGTGCCACCCCGTCTACCAAATTGAGGATTTTCTGCAATAAACAAAAATATACCACCATCGCCAAAATAACCAAAAGAACAGTGAAAAAGTCATCGCATTCTAGCTTGTGGTTTTGCCTTTTGATCCTCAGAGACTATTCCTTTTCACCCATGTTTTCCAACTTTATATCTTTTGCAGAATTGTCTATCTTATTTGAGAATAGATATGTGTAGGGATTTAAAAAGGATATAGCTGAATTCTGCATGTTAACTATTAATAACCCATTTTGCCATTTGTTAAAAGAATATGTTTGTTTAAGAAAAATTTTGTTTTTTTGTTTATTGATTAATTCTAGCATGAGTTTCTCTTTTCTCAGACAGCAGTCAAAGTTAGGCAAATTAACCATCTTCATGATTCATTTGGTCATTTATGTATTTGTGATACATCATGGAAAAGTGGGGTTTGATTTCCAGTGCACCATTCTCATCTGGGTCATGGAAACAGACACACAAACATATGGGCATGTGTCAACCAACATCTGAGGGAAGGGATAAAAGTTGTATACTTGGGAGGACGATGATGTAAGTCACAGGCCTGTGAAATTCTAGCATCATCCTCTCTGATTGCAGATGATAATGGAGAAACGGAAAGGTTAACTATAGCTGAATTCATAATCCTTGAATTGCAAAAGGTGGAATGAACACCCATGAAAGGAGTCATTCAGGGGTTTAATGGTCAACTTGGAAGTATTGACATCCATGAAGGAGGAAGTCCTTGCCATTGAAACAATACCCATAGGACAGGCAGTTGCTGATGGTGAGACTGGTGTACAGCAGAGGATGATTTCTCTCAAGCACTCCCTCCTCCAGTGCAAGTCGATGCACCTCAGTTAGGCCTCAGGCAAGTTTAGAATGGTAGCACAGGGCGAGCATTACTGCACATTTGAGCAGGAATGGGTGATAGAGGTTTTGAAAGCTACATGAGAGGAGATGGGACTATGAGAAAGTTATCTAAAAGCACCTCCCAATTGCCTAATTAATTCCTCTAATTGCCTGCTTGCCAATGGCAAAGTTGTGACCATACCCCCATCTGCCCAAAACCTATGGCTGCTGCCCAAAGCAAAATAGCACAGAGGTGGCTAAAAATTGGGCAATTGGCCCACCATGCTGCAGCCTAAACTGCCAATTCACCTAGCCTCTAACTCACCTCTATCTCTGTGGCAAAATCCAGCCCTCAGACACAAACACATACAGGTACACACAAATGCACATATACGTATGTAGGGAAAAAGTGAGGTCTGCAGATGCTGGAGATCAGAGCTGAAAATGTTTCGGGCATAAGCCCTTCTTCAGGAAACTACATGAAGAAAGGCTTATGCCCGAAACGTCGATTCTCCTGTTCCCTGGATGCTGCCTGACCTGCTGCGCTGTTCCAGCAACACATTTTCAGCATATACGTATGTACACAAACACATGCCAACTTCTGCACATGTATACCCTTAAATAAACTGCTCTGCTGAATTTGAAATCTTCATCCACTGATTGGCTTGTGTAAAAGGAAGTCCTGTCTCTAAGAGCTGTTGGCCAATCAAATGGCCAGTTGCTCTGTGGACCCAGTGACCACTGCTGGGAACATAACGAATCCCTTGAGGAGAGGAGAAGAAGGAGGAGGAGAGGAAGAGGGAGGAAGAGAGAGAGAGAGAGAGAGAGAGGAGAAGGAGAGGAAAGGAGAGGAGAGGGGAGTCAGGTTGGCAGATCCTGTTCAGTGTAGGGATACTCAAAATGTTGTTAGGGATAGTTCTAGGATTTTAAAGGAATGGTGGTATATTTCCAAGTCAGGATGGAGAGTGGGTTGGAGGGGATCTTGCAGATTTTGATGCTCCCTTTCTAGATGAAGTGGCTGTGGCTTTGGAAGGTGCTGTCTGAGGAGCCTTAGTGAACTTTTATGGTGCATCTTGTATATATACACACTGCTTATAGTGAATGTTTATGGATAGTAGGGGTGTACCAGGCTCTAACTTTACTGTTCCATAATTCCATAAACTTTACTGCCTAATGCTACTTTGTCTACTCTATTTATTTCTCTGAACATGTTTCTAACATTCACGTAACTGGACTTCAAACTTGTGCCTAGCACTCTGTATTTCTCTCTTCTTTATTAATTTGACCCACACTGTTTATTTATGGCCTGTGAGAGCAACTCTATAACATTATCTCAAGATTGCTCCTCGGTCCACAATGTGGGAACAATGTGGGAAGGTGGTGGAATCCTAGGTGAGATCTCTGATTGACATAGAAATGGAGGAGGCCCTAACGCCATTTCCCCACCACCAGTGACAGGTTAAATGTTTTGTATTGACCGTTACTGGCATGGGAAAACTCCAAGGCAAAATGAAGGCATTGTATTGGCATCAATCAGCAAAATTGCAATGAAGTGTAGAGGCACATGGATTAGCACTGGGAAGGGCACCTGGCAACAGTACCAAATTTTACAACAAACCCTCCCCATCCCCCGTTGTGGTGGGAAAGGGTATAAAATTTTGGTCAACATACATAAAATGAAATACAATTAATTAATGGATGATTTCAACTCGGATGCACATTGGCCAAGCAAACTATCAAGTGTCAGAATGATAGTGAATTTCTTTGCTTAGTTCAGAGTGCTTTCTGCAAAAACTGGTCCCACTGCCAACACAGGGATGTCACATTAAATAAGTATTTGTTGCTGGAGGATTTGAGCTAATAGGGAGAGGCTGAACAGGCTAGGGTTGTTTTCCCTGGAGTGTCGGAGGTTATAGAGATTTACAAAATTGAGGGGCATGGATAGGGTAAATAGGCAAAGTCTTTTCTCTGGGGTCAGGGAGTCCAGAACTAGAGGGCATAGGTTTAGGGTGAGAGGGGAAAGATATAAAAGAGACCTACGGTGCAACTTTTTCACACAGAGGATGGTACGTGTATGGAATGAGCTGCCAGAGGAAGTGGTGGAGGCTGGTATAATTGCAACATTTAAGAGGCATTTGGATGGGTATATGAATAGGAAGGGTTTGGAGGGATATGGGCTGGGTGCTGGCAGGTAGGACTAGATTGGGTTGGGATATCTGGTCGGCGTAGATGGGTTGGAGCAAAGAATCTGTTTCAATGCTGAACATCTCTATGATTCTATTGGGTGATTATCCAGATTCAGTAACAGCCAAATAATGAAGGGTCATTTCTCTAATACTGACCAATATGACTGTAAAAAGAACAGCGAATGTTGGAAATCATGTTCCAAACAAGGGTCACTAGATACAAAATGTTAGCTCTGCTTTCTATCCACTGATGCTGCCAGACCTGCTGAGTTTTCCCAGCAATTTCTGTTTTTGTCACCAAAATGATTGTGTTCAAGACAGGCCCCAATTTTCATTCCAGCCCATATGCACAGAATTGGGAGAAATCTCTGCTCCGCAACTTCAACATATAAAAGTGGCCACGCTCTCATTTTTGGTCCACAGGGCAGAATGGCTTGGTAGTGGGACCAGGTGGTTCAGAATGGCTGCTGCATCCCAAGATATGCTGGGCTGAAACCTGCAAAGTACCTCTGGCACTTTATACAAATGTAAATGAGATTAAACCATAACCATTCCTATTGCTCTCACACCCTCATTTTGCATACCCCATTCATGCCAACCCATACCTCTGTACTATACCCAGGACTCCTCCTACACCCTTGCCAATTTACATTGATCTATCGTAACCATATGCTCTTAAACCCCCTTAGGCAGAATAAATTTCACAGCCCTTAATAAACTCTATGCTAGCTCAGTGCCAACTCATACCCACCAACCTTTATCCTTCCCTCTCCAAGGCAACTCATCTATTACTTCAGGAGGAAAACTAATGATGGATTGTGCCATTCCTGGAGAAACACAAAATCATTCAAGCATTACAACACTGAAATATGTTCAACTAGCTCCTGTGTAAACAAACTTTTCACTTGAACATTGACAGATGTTAGAATATAGAAATTATGAGTCAATTTTCTCTCCTCTCATATACTTTCAATGCTCAAAATACACAGAGGTGCCAGACAAATTTACCTCCAAAAGTGGCCAAATTGCCCTGGAAAGTTCAATTCCTGGGTGATAACTCTGAGAAAAGTGAAGCCTTTGACTGGATCAGTTAGAATTGCAAAGAGATGCTCATCCAATCACAGTCTAGTTCCCTCCTGTGTTTACTGCAAATAGGTTCACTAAAGAGTCTATCAGCAGTAAATGCAGAGGACAGGTAACTTATGATTGGAGAAGGAGTGAATGACTAAGTGACTAAATCTGTTGAGGTCAGAACAGGGCTAAAGGTAAGAAGGCTTCAGCATGCAGGAACCGAGGAAGCAACAAGGTCAAGTGCGACCACCAAGTCTAGATGTAGTGTGGGCAAATTGCAGGATGTGAAGCTGGTGAGACTGGGAAATGAAGCTGGGATCTGGAAATGAAGTGCATGTACAAACAGAGAGGTGCTACATTGGGGATAGTGCAGTTTTAAACCTTTTAACAAAAGAATAGAGTATAGCATGACTGCTACTACTGAGGAGAAATTTCTTCAAACAGAGAATGATGAGCTTCTGGAATTCTCTGAATGGTTGAGGCCAAAACATTGACTGTTTTCAAGAAGGAGTTGAGATATAGTTCCTGGATCTAAAAGGATCAAAGCATATATGGATAAGCATATGAACTCAGCTGGATGATCAGCAGTGCTCATGTTGAATGGGTGAGAAGATGTGAAGGACCAAGTGGCCTACGCTTCTTCCTTGTTTCTTTGTCATAAAATAAGAATTGTTCCAGGAATTAGCGACTTAGAGTCATAGATATGTACAGCATGGAAACAGACCCTTCGGTCCAATCCTTCCATGCTGACCAGATATCCAAACCCAATCTAGTCCCACCTGCCAGCACCCAGCCCATATCCCTCCAAACCCTTCCTATTCATATACCCATCCAAATGCCTCTTAAATGTTGCAATTGTACCAGCCTCCACCAATTCCTCTGGCAGCTCATTCCATACATGTACCACATCTGTGTGAAAACGTTGCCCCTTAGGTCTCTTTTATATCTTTCCCCTCGCACCCTAAATCTATGCCCTCTAGTTCATGTCTCCCAAACCACAGAGAAAAGACTTTGCCTATTTACCCTATCCATGCCCCTCATAATTATGTAAACCTCTATAAGGTCATCCCTCAGTCTCTGATGCTCCAGGGAAAACAGCCCCAGCCTGTTCAGCCTCTGGCAACATCCTTGTAAATCTTTTCTGAACCCTTTCAAGTTTCACAACATCTTTCCGATAGGAAGAAGACCAGAATTGCATGCAATATTGGAGAAGTCAGGAATATTCACTTTAGAGAAAAGGAGGTTGAGAGAAAGGTTTTAATAGAGATGTTCAAAATCATGTAGGATCTTAACAGATTAAATGATAAGAAATTCTTCCCATTAGGAGAAGAGCCAAGAACCAGAGGATGCTAGTTAAAGGTGACTGGCAAACGAACCAAAATTGACATGCGGGATGTTTTTTTAAACTCAGCAAATGGTAGCATCTGTTGTGCCCTTCCTGAGTTATGATGGTTCAAATGGGATTTGGTCAGATGTCCAAAGAGGAAAGAGGAACAATTTGTGACTACAAGAAAGGGCAATGGAGTGGAACTAGTTGAATTACTGTTTCAGAGAATCAATATAAACATGACAGACTCAGTGACCCTTTGTTTGCCCTTTAGCCATTCTATGATAGTATTATACACCGGCATAGTTCTGAAGAAGTGCTATCCTACCAGAGGTATTAAATGTCTACAAATTACTTCCAAATATTGACTGGGAATACTATAGTTCAAGTTCTTCAGATGGGTCAGTTTTTGTCCAACGTGTGCAGGAGGGTTTCCTGACACGGTATGTAGACAGGCTGACAAGGGGCGAGGCCACATTAGATCTGGTACTGAGTAATGAACCAGATGTTAGATTTGGAGGTACTTTGGTGATAATGACCACAATTCAGTTATGTTTACTTTAGTGATGGAAAGGGATAGGTATATACTGCGGGGCAAAAGTTATAGTTGGGGGGAAAGGCTATTACGATGCAATTAGGCAAGATTTAGGATGCCTAGGATGGGGAAGGAAACTGCAGGGGATGGGCACAATTGAAAGTGGAGCTTATCCGAGGAACAGATACTGTTGGTCCTTGATGAGTATGTATCTGTCAGGCAGGGAGGAGGTTGTCAAGCATGGGAGCCATAAGGAAATTGAATCTCGTGTCAAGGGGAAGAAGAAGGCTTATGTTAGGATGAGATGTGATGGCTCAGGAAAGGTACTTGAGAGTTACAAGTTAGCCAGGAAAGACCTAGGAAGAGCCAGGAGGGGACATGAGAAGTAGTTGGCAGATAGGATCAAGGAAAACCTTAAGGCTTTCTATAGGTATATTAGGAATAAAATAAACTAGAGTAAGATTAAGGCCAATCAAGCATAGTAGTGGGAAGTTGTGTGTGGAGTCAGAGGAGATGGGGAAGTACTAAATGAATACTTTTTGTCAGTATTCACACTAGAAAAAGACAATGTTATGGAGAAGAATACTGAGATACAAGATACTAGACTAGATGGGATTGAGGTGCATAAGGAAAAGGTGTTAGAAATTCTGGAAAGTGTGAAAATAGATAAGTCCCTTGGGCCAGATGGGATTTATCCTAGGATACTCTGGGAAGCCAGGGAGGAGATTGCAGAGCCTTTAGCTTTGATCTTTATGTTGTCATTGTCTACAGGAATAGTGCCAGAAGACTGGAGGATAGCAAATGTTGTCCCCTTGTTCAAGAAGAGGAGCAGAGAAATTATACACGTGTTAGCCCTACTTCGGTTGTGGGGGTAAAGTGTTGGAAAGGATTATAAGAGATAGGATTTATAATCATCTAGAAATGAATAGGTTGATTAGGGATAGTCAACATGATTTTGCGTCATGAACCTTAATGAGTTCTTTGAGGAGGTGACCAATCAGGTGGATGAGGATAAAGCAGTTGCTGTGGTGTCTATGGATTTCAGTAAGGTGTTTAATAAGGTTCCTCATACTGGGCTATTGCACAAGATACGGAGGCATTTGATTGAGGGTGATTTAGCGATTTGGATCAGAAATTGGCTAGCCAAAAGAAGACAGAGGGTGGTGGTTGATGGGAAATATTCATCCTGGAATTCAGTTACTAGTGGGGTACTAATTTTAGGTCCACTGTTATTTGTCATTTTTATAAATGACCTGGATGAGGGCATAGAAGGATGGGTTAGTAAATTTGCGGATGACACTAAGTTTGGGTAGAGTTGTGGATAGTGACGAAGGATGTTGTTGGTTACAAAGAGACATAGATAAACCGCAGAGCTGGGCTGAGAGGTGGCAAATGGAGTCTAATGTGGAAAAATGTTAGGTGATTCACTTTGGAAGGAGTAACAGGAATGTAAAGTACTGGGCGAACGGTAAGATTCTTGGTAGTGTAGATGAGCAGACAGATCTCGGTGTCCAGGTACACAGATCCTTGAAAGTTGCCATCCAAGTTGATAGGGTTGTTAAGAAGGCATACAGTGTGTTAGCTTTTATTAGTTGAGGGATTGAGTTTCGGAACCATGAGATCATGCTGCAGCTGTAAAAAACTCTGGCGTGGTCACTTTTGGAGTATTGCAAAAAACTCTGGCGTGGTCACTTTTGGAGTATTGCATACAGTTTTGGTCACCATTATAGGAAGGATGTGGAAGCTTTGGAAAGGGTTCAGAGGAGATTTATTAGGATGTTGCCTGGTATGAGGGATGGTCTTACGAGGAAAGGCTGATGGACTTGAGGCTGTTTTCATTAGAGAGAAGGTTGAAAGGTGATTTAATTGAGACATATAAGATAATCAGAGAGTTAGATAAGGTGGACAGTGACAGCCCTTTTCCTCAGATGATGATGGCTAGCATGAATGGAAAAGGCTTTCAATTGATGGTTGATAGATATAGGACAGATGTCAGAGGTAGTTCCTTTATTCAGAGAGTAGTAGGGGCATGGAACACATTGCCTGCAACAGTAGTAGACTCACCGACTTTAAGGGTATTTAAATGGTCATTGGATAGGCACATAGACGAGAATGGAATAGTGCAGATTCGATGGGCTTCAGATTGGTTCCGTAGGTCAACACAACAGTGAGGAGTGAAGGGCTTGTACTGCGCTGTAATGTTCTATGTTCTATAAACTGAGGGCCCTTGAGGAAGTTACAAGATCCCGTGGCACTATCTGAAGAAAAGCAAGGAACTTCTCCCTGATGTCCTGGTCAACTCAACCATCAGAAAAAGAATATATTATCTGTCATTACCTCATTGCTGTTGATGGGAGCTTGCTGTACACAGACTGACTCTTACAACAATGGCAAGAATTCAAAAGTACCTCATTAGTCAGCATACCACTTTGGAAGATCCTAAGGTCGTGAAAGTTTCTTTTACAGAGACACATGCTTAATTTTTGGAATGAGGGAGAAGGATAACCTGAGGAAGAAGCAGACCTGACAAGCCCGGCTCCCAAATCTTATTCCCACATGGACGACATTGGCCAGAAGGGGGACAACTCAACGCAAGGACAGTGAGCTCTCGGGGCTCTGGACTACAATTCCCGGCGTCCCGTGCGGCAGCGCATGCCCAGTAGCCCCGGGGATGGTATTAGTGGGATGCACGTGACCAGGAGAGCAGTGAGCGCTGTAACCTGCAACTCCAGCAGAGCAGACCAGATAAAAAGTGACGGCCCCAGGAGCAAGAGCGCTGTCCAGTAATCTCTGCAGCTTAAAACAGCTTGCAAAGTGATGCAGGCACGCTGTGCACCGGAGTTGCAAAACTGAAGTCTGATAAACATTCTTTTTCAAAGTCAACAAGTTATTTGAACGAAAGAATAAGGACAGCATCGTTGGATGGAGCACTTTTTTGAAATGGTTCGCAACCTGATTAGGTACAATCGCACAGTACGGCGTGATTCTTTTGTTTTTATTTATGCAGTCGGGACTTCTAAGTTGCATGTCAGAGCAATATCAAACCAGAGGGAAAACAGGGCTTTTTTTTCCCAGTGGGGCAGGATAACTTGAAAAAATGTACTTTCGTCTCCTATCCGTTTATTATGGGAGTCTGTGCAGTTTAAAAAGACACCACCTGAAAAACTTTGGAAAATATTGTTCCAAAGAGTTTTGGATTTCCATTTTATCTTTGAAACCTAATTCAACCATCCCGCGTCACTGTTCTTTCCAAATCAGAAATTTCTACTTAAGACGAAACAAAATGCGCTGTTACTTTTTTGCATCAAGTTGGTTCCAGCGAGATAATTAAAAATTCTGGAACATGGAATGACGGAATATGTGAAAGAGAGTCAGTGGTTCCTCAGCAGACTTGGAAAGTTTGATTTATTGTTTCAGGATCATTGTCACTGATTTTTCTCAGCCCTATCCGGTTCTGAGGTGCATGTTTCAAATTACATATTTGTAGTGACTTGGCATCTTAATTCAGAAAGTGATGAGACGGGTTTACCTGCATTAAACTTCCGCAGCGTGGCAGTGTCGTGCCTCAGACGAGGACAGAGCGGAAAGTGTACAGTACTGTAGCAGCTATCCCCACCTTTAAAGAGCGGGGCAATCAGTTTACTGTACTTAGTTAGCCCTTCCCCAGATGCTGCCAAGCTAGACAAACCACTGCCATTTCACAATCTCCTTATGAATGCCAAAGCTGAGAAATGCCTTTTTTTCTATCTGACTTTGCCTATATATTTTGGATCAATACAATAAATTGACTGTTTACTGCTTGGCGTGTGGTGAGTCTATAACTATATCAAAACACAATATTTGAAGACAGAAGATAATCCAAGCATGTTCTAGATTTTTGAAAAATTCCATATTTTAACTTTTATTACAGCAAGGCAACAACATGTTCAGCTTATGATGTATTGAAAATTGATGTTTGTTAAGTAACCTTTTTTCTTCCCCTAAAGCTGGTTTGCTTCATGGTAACTTTGGCTCAGGAGTGGCACTCTTGACAGCTGGGTCAGACAGTTGTGGGTTTTAACCCAACTTTTACAGACAGGAAGCTGCCCAAATTTATCCTTGAATTGAAGCAATTCAGACAGATTGTCCAGTCATTTATTTCTTTGCTGATTGTAGAGTATGGCTGTGTGCAAATTGGCTCTCATGTTTCCTAATAACAAATAGTTAGCATTTCAGTAGTGAATTGGCTAGGACAGGGGAGGCATGGTGGTTCAGTGGTTAGAACTGCTGCCTCACAGTGCCAGGGAGCCAAGTACAATTACACCCTTAGGCAATTATCTGTGTGGGGGTTGTACATTCTCCCCAATCCGGATGTGTTTCCTCTCCGTGCTCTAGTTTTCTCCAATAGTCCAAAGGTGTGCAGATTAGGTGGATTAGCCATGCTAAATTGACCATAGTGACCAGGGATGAGCAGGTTAGGTGGGTTAGCCATGGAAAGTGTGGAGTTACAGTGACTGGGTAGGTCTGGGTGGAGTGCTATTTGGAGGAGTGGTGTGGTCTTAATGGGCTGGATGGCTTGCTTCAATGGTGTAGGGATTCTATTCTATGCTATAACCTCTAAAAGCTGCTAGAACAGTTCTAACACATTCCATTTATTTCAACAAAAGGGATATTTTCATAATTTAATTCAACTGAGAATTCCTTAAATAGATACTTTTGTAGCAATTGCAAGAGTATTTATAAATGTGATTTGTTCATAATTTCCATGTAATATGCTTAAACAGTCAGCATTCAATAATAAATTTCATTCTGGAATATGCTTTTGAAGTTTAATCCAGAACTAAATTGCAAATGTTGCAATCTTGTTCAAAATTAGTGTGAAGATAAGCCCAGAGATCATAAGGGGTAGCAAATTTAAAACCGAGCTGAGAAGAAACTATTTCTGCCAAAGCTTTGTCAAATCTGTGGAATTTGCTAACCCAAAGTGGATGCTGGGATAGTGAGTAATTTCAAAGAGGAGTTCGACAGATTTTTAATTGGTAATGGGTTGAAGGGATATGGGGAGAAGGCAGGAAAATGAGGGTGAGGAGCATATCAGCCATGATGGAATGGCAGAGCAGACTTGATGGACCGAATGACCTAATTCTGCTCCAATATCTTAAGAACTTGTATTCAATTATAAGCCATTAATTTAACCCTGGTGGTGAGAAGGGACAAATTTAGAGAAATGTAACATGGATTTGTTCAAATTGTGTTTAACCAACTTAACTGAGGTTTTTGAAGAGATAAGGGTTGATGAGGGTCATCTGCTTGATGTGGTGTATATGGACTTCCAAAGGAGTTTGCTAAAGTGCTACATAACCAGCTTGTTTGAAAAATTAAAGTCCCTTAAGTAAATAGCAAACATGGATTATGCAGTTGTCTAAGTAACAGGAATTAGATAGCAGTGGTGACAACTTGTTTTGGGACTGGAGTAAGGTTTATAATGGGGTTCATAGTCAGTACTAAGTCCCCAGATTTAGGATTCTTTCTTGATCTACATTAATGACACAGATTTTTAGTGAATTTGGACATTTGCAAAATTTTACAAACTTGTGATCAATGCAGAGGATTGACTTCAAGAGACTATCGATAAGGTGGAGGAATGGGCAGACAAATTTTTAGATTAGATTACAGTGTGGAAACAGGCCCTTCGGCCCAACAAGTCCACACTGACCCGCCGAAGTGCAACCCACCCCTACCACAACATTTACCCCTTACCTAACACTACGGGCAATTTAGTATGGCCAATTCACCTGACCCTGCACATCTTTGGACTGTGGGAGGAAACCGGAGCACCCGGAGGAAACCCACGCAGACACGGGGAGAACGTGCAAACTCCACACAGTCAGTCGCCTGAGGCGGGAAATGAACCCAGGTCTCTGGCGCTGTGAGGCAGCAGTGCTAACCACTATGCCACCGTGCCGCCCTTAATGGCAGATGAAATCTAACACAGTAAATATGAAGTCGTATAAAGATAAGTCACAACATGAAATAACAGGTATAATTTTGAGAGGGCTGTAGAGAATCATTCCCCCCTAGTCGTCCTATGATCTTATACCCCTTACCAATGATAATGTAAAGTAGTCACATTAACCATTTACAATAGTATCTTGGGGTTATGTATGGATGGAAGGGTGCTGGCTTTTGTGATCCAGTGGTAGTGTCTATATCACTTGGCCAGGAGGCTAATATTCAAGTCCCATCCGCTCCAAAGTTGTGTAATAACATCTCTGAAGAGATTAATTATACAATAGCTACAATCTCAACAGGTGCCATCCATTTAAGTTGAACCAGCTTCTGTTTGTAAAAGCTGAATTATGCCTGTTCATAAATTGTGATGAAGTGTTTAACATTTTTTTTTCAACGGTCATCTTTTAATCAAATTAAATCTATTTAATCTAATTTAATTTCCCAATATCCTCTAACAACCTCACCTCTTTGCCAACTTCATACATTCTTAATTAGTTATGTTTGAATTTCAGACTGTAGTTTTGGATTTATATCACTCTTAAACCAAAATCCACAACATTATAATTACTCTTCCTCAGAGAATCCTTTTCTATAAGATTATTAGCAGACCTATCTCATTGCACATGTTCTAAATTGCTGCAGTTGATTCCACAATACATTGCAGCAAACAATCTAAGATGCAAACTATGAACTGGTGCTTCGAGGTTCATTTATCAATTTTTATTTTTGTCCAGACTATAAGAAGGTAAATTTTCTCCACAGTTACTTCAATTTAATACATGTCCCTCTAAATATCTGATGTTAAACTGTCTAATAGTATCAGAGGCAAAAAAAACTTATCTTGAGAGCGTTGGGACCCTCCATTTTTGTTTTAACAGCAGCAATAGTGGGAACAATGACCGGTAGCTGACAGGAAGGTGAGTCATTGCTTTAAAAACTTATCTTGTGAATAGGTGGAGCGCACGCTGAGCAGGAGCGGAGATGGGACTGCTGAGTAGGTGAAGTAATATATTTGGGTAGTTGTTACCTGAAACACTACTTAGGTAGTGTCTCCCATCCATCCTCCTGTAACCAAAAAAAGGTCCTGTGCACTGGATTAATAAGGTAACTAGTTTTTCTTTATTCTTTACTTTTCTGCAGTCTCTTTGGGAATTTATAATAGTGGGAATGGCGGCTAGAGCAGTTGAATGTTCCTCCTGCAGAATGTGGGAAGTGTCCCTGTTGACTGCATCTGTGGGAAATGCATCCAATTCTATTTCCTCAAAAACCACATTAGGGAACGGGAGCTGGAATTGGATGAACTTTGGATTATTCGGGAGGTTGAGGGAGTTATTCAGAGGAGTTACAGGGAGGTAGTCACACCTCAGGTGCAAGAAAAGATGCATTACAGTCAGGCAACGGAAAGGGAACTGGCAGGCAGTGCAGGGAGCCCTGTGGCCATTCTCCTCAATAACAACTATATTATTTTGGATACTGTTGGAGGGGACAACTTACCACGGGTAAGCCATCGGGTAGAGGTTTCTGGCACGGAGTCTGTCCCTGTTGCTCAGAAGGGAAAGGGGAGATGAGCAGAGCATTCGTCATTGGGGACTCCATAGTTAGAGGGACAGAGAGGAGGTTCTGTGGGAACAAGAGATACACTCGGTTGGTGTGTTGCCTCCCAGATGCTAGGGTTCGTCATGTTTTGGATCGTGTTTTCAGATCCTTGAGGGAGAGGGGGAGTGCAGCTCCAAGTTGTGGTCCACATTGGCACTAACGACATAGGTAGGAAAAGGGATAGGGATTTAAGGCAGAGATTCAGGGAGCTAGGGTGGAAGTTTAGTGCAAAATAAACAGTTGTTATCTCTGGTTTGTTGCCTGTGCCACGTGCTAGTGAGGCGAGGTTTATGTGGCTACAGGGATGGTGCAAGAGGGAGGGTTTCGGATACCTGGATAATTGGGGGCTCATTCTGGATTAGGTTGGACATCTACAACAGGATGCTCTACATCTGAACCAGAGTGGCACCAATATCTTGGGGGGAGAAATTTACTAATGCTCTTTGGGAGGGTTTAAACTAATTCAGCAGGGGGGAGGGAACCTAAATTGTAATTCTAGTGTCCGGGACATTGAGAATAATGAGTTCAGAAATGAGTTTCAAGGTCACAAGATTTCATTGGCAAGCAGGAGATGGTATGAAGTATGTCTACTTCAACGCCAAGAGCATCCGGAATAAGGTGGGTGAACCTGCAGCACGGCTTGGTATCTGGGACTTTGATAGTGTGGCCATTTTGGAGACATGGATAGAGCAGGGACAGAAATGTTTGTTGCAGGTTCCAGAATTTAGATGTTGCAGTAAGAACAGAGAGAGATGGTAAAAGAGGGGGAGGTGTGGTATTATTATTATTATTATTAGTAGTAGTAGTAGTAGTAGTAGTAGTAGTATTACAGTGGCAGAAAGGACGTTTGAGGACTTGTCTACTGAGGTAACATGGGCTGAGGTTAGAAACAGGAAAGGCGAGGTCACCCTGTTGAATTTGGTACTGGGTAATGAACTTGGCCAAGTGTAAGATTTGGAAGTAGGTGAGCACTTTGGTGATAGTGACCACAATTTGATTATGTTTACTTTAGTGATGGAAAGGTATATACCTCAGGGCAAGAGTTATAGCTGGGCGAAAGGCAATTATGTGATTAGACAAGATTTAGAATGTATAGAATGCGGAAGGAAACTGCAAGGGCTGTGGAGCTTATTCAAGGAACAGCTACTGTGTCCTTGATAAGTATGTACCTGTCAGGCAGGAAGGAAGTAGTCGAGCGAGGGAGCCGTGGTTTACTAAAGTTTTTAAGGTTGGGTTGTGATATCTGGTCAGCATGGATGAGTTGGACAAGAGGGTCTGTTTCTATGCTGTACATCTCTATGGCTCTAAGTTGAAACTCTCTTCAAGAGTAAGAAGAAAGCCTATGTTAGGATGAGACACGAAGGCTCCGTTAGGACACTTCAGAGTTACAAGTTAGCCAGGAAAGACCTAAAGAGAGACCTAAGAAGAACCAGGAGGGAACATGAGAAGTTGTTGGCAGAGAGAATCAAGGAAAATCCTAAATAAATAAACCCTAAAGGTATATTAAAAAAAAATGACTAGAGAAAGATTAGGGCCAATCAAGGATAGTAGTGGGAAGTTGTGTGTGGAGTCCAAGGAGAGAGGGGAAGTGCTAAATGAATATTTTCTGTCAGTAATCACACTAGAAAAAGACAATGTTGTCGAGGGAGAATACTGACATACAGGCTACTAGACGAGATGCAATCGAGGTTCACAAGGAGGAGGTGTTGGCAATTCTGGAAAATGTGAAAATAGATAAGTCCCTGGGCTGGATAGAATTTATCCTAAGATTCTCTGGGAAGCCAGATATAGGACAGCTTAGCGAGTTTTGAGAAGATTTGTAGCTCAGGTTGAGGTTCTGGATGTAGGTTTGCTTGCTGAGCTGGAAGGTTCATTTCCAGATGTTTCGTCACCCTACTAGGTAACATCTTCAGTGGGCCTCTGGGTGAAGCACTGTTGATTCCTGTGTTCTATTTATGTTTTGGGTTTCTTTGGACTGATGTCATTTCCTGTGGTGATGTCATTTCCTGTTCTTTCTCAGGGGATGGTAGATCGGGTCTAACTCGATGTGTTTGTTGATAGAGTTTCGGTTGGAATGCCATGCTTCCAGGAATTCTCGTGTGTGTCTCTGTTTGGCTTGTCCTAGGATGGATGTGCTGTCCTTCCTTATCTGTATGTAAGGATACTAATGAGAGAGGGTCATGTCGTTTTGTGGCTAGTTGATGGTCATGTATCCTGGTTGCTAGTTTTCTGCCTGTTTGTCCAATGTAATGTTTGTTACAGTTCTTGCACAGTACTTTGTAAATTACACTAGTTTTGCTTGTTGTCTGTATAGGGTCTTTCAAGTTCATTAGCTGCTGTTTTAGTGTGTTGGTGGGTTTGTTGGCTACCATGATGCCAAGGGGTCTGAGTAGCTTGGCAGTCATTTCCGAGATGTCTTTGGTGTAGGGGAGAGTGGCTACATTTTATGGATGTGTTTTGTCTGCTTGTTTGGGTTTTGTCTCAGCAACAAACCCAAACAAGCAGACAAAACACATCCATAAAACGAAGCCACTCTCCTCTACATCAAAGATGTCTCTGAAATGACTGCCAGACTACTCGGACCCCTTGGCATCATGGTAGCCCACAAACCCACCAACACACTAAAACAGCAGCTAATGAACTTGAAAGATCCTATACAGACAACAAGCAAAACTAATGTCATTTACAAAATACCGTGCAAGACCTATAACAAACAGGACAGCTGTCAGAGGTAGTTTCTTTACTCAGTAGTTGGGGCATGGAATGCATTTCCTGTAACAGTAGCAGACTCGTCAACTTCAAGGGCATTTAAACAATCATTGGATAAACATATGGATGAAAATGGAATAGTGTAGGTTAGATGGCTTCAGATTGGTTCCACAGGTCAGTGCAAGGGCTGAGGGCCTGTACTGCGATGTAATGTTCTATGTTCTAAATATCCCACCCTTTCCAAATTCCGACTACATTAATTCAACATCTGATCTAACATCCCATCTCACTTGAAGTTGTAACCTTCCCTTTTTAACAACAGGCTAGCATACCTTCTTTCCCATTCACTTGTGCAGCCACGAGTGGCACTTAATGCCATGCATAGAGTGTGTGCTGTGAGTTTGGCAGGCAGAGGGGAAAGAATGTGGGGATATATAATGGAGCACAAAGGCAGAGACCCCTGTTGCTTTCCTGACTACCCCTGACAGGATCAAGTATGTGGAGGACAGCAATCTCACCCAGAGGCCAATTATAGCCCTCCAGTGGGGCTATTAGGGTCTTATCCTGCCACTGCTGGTATTCAACTGACTATGGACATGGATCTACAGGTATGCCTGTGGTTTTGTTGGGGGAGTCCCTTTTTCCCCTATATTGAGTCCAATAGCGACTTCCACTGGTGTGAAGGAAGCCTCTAGAAATTTCCCTGCATTTGATAATGACCCCCACAATCCCTTCCCCACAGTGGAGGGGCCTCCTTAATTGGCCCTGAGGTCCTGCTCCACTCACCTTCCAAGGGCTGTCTTCAGCCAGGTTCCACTGCAGTACCAGCAGTGACTAATGCTCTCAATGCTGCCAGACTTGGGTTAGCCAGCAGCTTTCAGGGGAGTGCAATAACCAGCCTGCACCAATTAACCCAGCTGGGAATTGTCTCCTTAGGAGCCATTAACTCTGTGGGCTGCCTGATCTGTACTTATTCCTGATGGAGCCTTGTGAAAAGGTGGCTGTGAGAGACGGTCACTGGGGCTCCAACTGACAGACAGGCCACTGCCATGACCTTAATTCTACCTCTTCCACCTCCCCCCCCCCCTTCATTCTACCCACTGGATCGAATTCTTTCTACTCAATTTGGACCACTCATTCATCTATCTTGCGAGCAGGTACTTCCTGTATTCTGATTAGCACCTTTAACCGATTTAAGAATTCTTCCCTAATGTTGCCTTGATTGATAATGTCTTATAACACTATGAAGTACTCTGTCTCTTCTTGACACAACCTATTTTATTTTATTCCAATCACTATGGCTTTTTGTGTTCAGATTATAGATGTCTTTCTCTGAATTCCCCCCCCCTTTCTCTTCAAGTTAATTCCTCCCTGAGTTTATTCCATTTATCAGCCTAGTTTAAATAGTGTCCGTCTTAAATCAATTGCTTATCAATTAAATGCCGAAACGCAAGAGCGCTCTAACCACATGCCTTTAGCCTCTGAGCCAGATTGTTTGCAGGCTCGAGATGACTTATCCAAGAATTGCTCAACAGCAATTAGAATTGATAGTTCTGTGAGATGCGTCCATACATTTGCAGAAGAATGTCTTGTTGTGCTTTTTGTTCTTACATTAATGCTAATTGATAATAGTTTGTTAGATAAGGGTATGAAACTTTATGGGACCAAGGAAGATAGATGGAGTTGAGATTTGGATCAACCATGACATCATTTGAATGACAGAACAGACTTGAGGGGCTGAATGGTCTACCCCTGATCCCACACTAGCTCTGACGCTTGTGATGAATGGTGTTCCATGGACAACAAATTATTTCCTGAAAGCACAAAAATGGTGGCCTGTTGTAGTGTTGGTGTAAAAAGTGATACCTTTCGACAATGCATTTACAATAATTTGGTGAATAACAGCTGCCCTTTTTGTTTGTACAATTGAGTTGAGGCCATAATCAAACCAAAGAGTCTTACTGAATGGCAGAGCAGGCTTAAGGGGCTCTGCAGCCCACTGCTCAAAGAACAAAGAAAATTACAGCTCCGGAAAAGGTCCTCTGGCCTTCCAAGTCTAAGCCAATCCAAATTATCTATCTAAACCTGTCACCTATTTTACAAGGATCCGTATCCGTCAGCTCCCTGCCCATTCACATATCTGTCTAGGTACATCTGAAGTGATGTTATTGTGCCTGCCTCTACCACCTCCACTGGCAACGTGTTCCAGGCACCCACTACCCTCTGTAAAAGAACTTTCCATGCAAATTTACCTTAAACTTTCCCCTCTCACCTTGAACTCATGAACCCTAGTAATTGAATCCCCCACTCTGGGGGGGGAGAAAGCTTCTTACTATCTCCACCATATCTAGACCTCTCGTGAGTTTGTAAACCTCAATCAGATCCCCTCTCAAACTTTGTCTTTCTAACAAAAATAATCCCAATGTATTCATTTTTTCTTCATAGCTAGTGTCCTCCATACTAGGCAACTTCATCAGTGAACCATCTCTGCACCTCCCTACCCCCACGCCCCCGCCCTCAAAACATCCACATCCTTTTGGTAATATGGTGACCAGAACTGTACACAGTATTCCAAGTGCGGCTGAACCAAAGTCCTATACAACTAAAACATGACTTGCCAACTCTTGTACTTAATACCCCGTCTGATAAGGAAAGCATGCCATATGGCTTCTTGACCACTCTATCAACCTGCGTTGCCACTTTCGGGGTACAATGGACCTGAACACCCAGATCTCTCTGTACATCAATTTTGCCTAGGGCTTTTCCACTTACTGTACAGTTTGCTGTAGAATTGGATCTTCTAAAATACATCACCTCACATTTGCCTGGATTGAACTTCATCTGCCATTTCTCCGCCTAACTTTCCAATCTATCTATATTCTGCTGCATTTTCTGACAGCCCCCTTTACTATCTGCTACTTCACCAATCTTACTGTCATTTGCAAACTTGCAAATCAGACCACCTATACACCCCTCCAGATCATTTGTGTATATCACAAACGACAGTAGTCTTAGCATGGATCCCTGTAGAACATGACTGGTCACAATTCTCCATTTTTGAGAAACTCCCTTCCATTACTACTCTCTAGTCCAGCCAGTTTTCTATCCATCTAGCTAGAACACCCCTGGACCCCATGCGACTTCACTTTCCCCATCAGCCTACCATGGGGAACCTTATGTACATGGACTTCAGTGAAGTGTTTGAAGAGATCTACAGTCCTTCCCTCATCAATCAACTTTGTCGCTTCCTCAGAATTCCAATAAGTTGGTAAGACATGACCTTCCCTGCACAAAACCATGCTGTCAATCACTGATAAGCCCATTTTCTTCCAAATGTAAATAGATTCTATCCCTCAATATCTAAGTAATTTCTTCATAAATTAATTCCTCTGAGCAACCTATACTTGTACAACATCATTACAGAAGACAAGTTGCTAGAGGTCTTAAAACTCATTAAGGTAGATAAATCACTTGGGCCTGATCAAGTGTATCCCAGAACATTGTGGAAGCTAAGGAAGACATTGCAGGGCCCCTTGCAGAGATATTTGTATCATCTATAGCCACAGGTGAGGTGCCAGAAGACTTCAGGGTTGCTAATGTTGCACCATTGTGTAAGAAATACTACAAGGAAAAGTCAAGGAGCTACAGACTGCTGAGTCTGATTAGTGGTGGTCCAGTTGTTGGAGGGGATTCTGAAAGATAGGATTTACATGCATTTGGAAAGGCAAGGACTAGAATGGTTTTGTGCATGGTAAATCTTGTCTCTCAAATTTGATTTGAGTTTTCTGACGGGGTTACCAAGAAGATTGAAAGCAGAGTGGTAGATATTGTCTACATAGACTTTGACAAGGTTCCACATGGTAGACTGGCTAGCAAAGTTAGATCACATGGTATCCAGGAAAAGATAGCCAATTGGATACAAAATTGACTCAATAATTGAAGATACTAGGTGATGGTAAAAGGCTATCATTTGGACTGGCAGCCTATGACCAGCAGCGTGTTGCAAGGATTGGTTCTGGGTCCACTGTTATTTGTCATTAATATCATGATATTCAATGTGAATATAGGAGGTATGGTTAGTAAGTTTGCAGATGACACCAAAATTGGTGATATAGTGGATTGTGAAGACCGTTATCTAAGAGTACAGTGAGATATTGATCAGCTGAGCCAGTGGGCTGAGGAATGCCAGTTTAACTTGGGTAAATGCGAGGTGTTCCATTTTGGAAAGGTTAAACCAGAGTAAGAATTACATCGTTAATGGTAGGGCCGTAGGGAGTGTTGCTGAACTGAGGGACCGAGGGGTTCAGGTCAATAGTCCCTTGAAAGTGGCTTTTCAGATAGTGATGAAGAAGGTGTTTGGTATGCTTGCCTACGTTGGTCACAGCACTGAGTATAGGAGTCGGGACTTCATTTTGCACTATACAAGGCATTTGTGAGGCCACTTTTAGAGTATTGCAAACAATTCTGGTTGCCATGCTATTGGAAGGATGTTATTAAACTAGAATGCATACAGAAAACATTTACAAGGATGTTGCTGGGACTGGACGGTTTGAGGTATAAGGAGAGGCTAGATAAGCTGGGACGTCTTTCCCATGAAGCATCAGAGGCTGAGGGATGACCTTGGAAATATTTATAAAGTCATGAGGGGTATGGATAAGGTGAGGGAGGGGGAGTCCAAAACTAGAAGTCATAGGTTTAAGGTGAGAGGGAAAAGATTTTAAAAGGGACTTTAGGGGCAACAACTTCAGAGGGTGGAAAGGTGGGTGCAATAACAACACTTAAAAATCATTTGGGCAGGTTCTTGAATAGGAAAGGTTTAGAGGGATAGGGGCCAAATGCAGGCAAATGGGACAAGTTCAGTTTAGGATACCCATTTCCATGCTGTATGACTCTACAGCTCATTCTTTTAATTATTTTTTTATTGAAAGCCCTCTTCATAGCCCATGTTATTCAATTTGCCAGAACACTGATCCTAAGCTAATTTAAGTGCAGCAATAGCTCCCTCTTTTCCTAGTAATATTTCCCATGAATTGAAACCCCTTCCTCCCTCATTGAAGCCCATATTGACACCTTATTTATCCAGTGTTATTTGCACATGATTTACTTAGTAATCCAGATATCGTTTGCTGTTCTTATTTTTATCTTGGGCTTTGTTTGCTCAAATGCTTTGCAAAGAACATAATTTTTCAGTTGCTGTATTGACCACGACGACTGAATAACCTTCATCCAACTGCAAGATATTCTCCAAGAGATGGTCTTAGCCTGGGCACAGTCTTTGTCTGGCTGCACAGTACAGGATCCATCCCCCTGACTATACTGTTTCTGAACAGCTGCACTTTCCCTTTCACTCCTCCCATTTGTATGGCCTCTTGGATGGCATTCAGTTTGCTCATTCGGAGGCTGTAAGGTCCTTTAACTGTTGATGTGGACAAAGGCTGATTCTTCTCCAGCATGGAACCTGGGTAATAGACAATAGATAATAGACAATAGGTGCAGAAGTACGCCATTCGGCCCTTCAAGCCAGCATGTCCATTCATTATGATCATGGCTGATCTTCCACAATCTGTATCCTGTTCCTGCCTTAACCGTTGATTCCACAATCTCTAAGAACTCTATTCATCTCTTGAAGGTATCCAGAGACTTGGCCACCACTGCCTTCTGGGGCAGAGCATTCCATGTATCCACCACTCTCTGGGTGAAGATGTTTCTCCTCAACTCTGTTCTAAATTGCCTACCCCTTATTTTTAAACTGTCCTCTGGTTGTGGACTCGCCCATCAGCGGAAACATGCTTCCTGCCTCCAGACTGTCCAATTCATTAGTACTCTTATACGTGCAAGGTTTGTAGCTCAGGTTGAGGTTTAGGGTGTAGGTTTGCTCGCTGAGCTGTAGGTTTGACATCCAGACGTTTCATTACCTGGATAGGTAACATCATCAGTGGCGACCTCCAAGTGAAGCGAAGCTGTTGTCTCCTGCTTTCTATTTGTATCTTTCTCCTGGATGGGGTTCCTGGGGTTTGTGGTGATGTCATTTCCTGTTTGGTTTTTTTGTGTCGAAAAAAAGGACAATGGAGAACTACAAACCTGCGTATACAGAAAACTGACAAACCCTGACCAAATACTTAACTACACCAGCAACCATCCCAACACACACAAACAAAGCTGTATCAGAACACTATTCCAATGAGCCACCACACACTGCAGCACAGACAAACTTCAGAAAACA
>NC_057726.1:65497361-65671575 GCF_004010195.1 Chiloscyllium plagiosum | reverse complement strand
TTGTTTATGGCGTTGTGTTTGGAGTGCCAGGCCTCTAGGAATTCTCTGGCATGTCTTTGCTTAGCCTGTCCCAGGATAGATGTGTTGTCCCAGTCGAAATGGTGTTTTTTTTCATCCATGTGTAGGGCTACGAGGCCTGGCACTCCAAGCACAACACCATAAACAAATACATAGATCTAGATGCCATCTATCAACCCCTCAGAAAATGAACAGGAAATGACATCACCACAAACCCCAGGAACCCCATCCAGGAGAAAGATATAAATAGAAAGCAGGAGACAACAGCTTCGCTTCACTTGGAGGTCGCCACTGATGATGTTACCTAGCCAGGTAGTGAAACGTCTGGATATCAAACCTACAGCTCAGCGAGCAAACCTACACCCTAAACTTTCTTATACATCTCAATCAGATCCCCGTCATCCTTCTAAACTCAAGTGTATACAAGCCCAGTGGCTCCAATCTTTCAACATATGATAGTCCTGCCATTCCAGGTTGCACATAACAACAGTCTGACCCTCAGACCATCTTGTCCTGAACATTAGGAAGACTTACTTTCACAATCTCATCCTTTTATGCCTTTTGCAAAAGCTGTAAGGGGCTACGTATTTTTCCTTTTTGGTCTATAAGCTATAATGGAAATCAGTCACTGCCATATAGTTGAAATATCAGAAGAATTTTCCGACTCGGAAAAATCAAATGGTGCTCAAGTTTTTAGTTGAGAAAGACAATATTGTTGGACACATTATTGAGTCAGAGTGGCACCAGATGTCTTTGAGTTAAGAGAATATGTACCTGATGACAGCCCTCAGATTTGTCAAACTGTCATTTACTATAGCCAGCACCATCCAGAGCCCACAAGCAGAAATCATCTCGCTCCCTTCCCCTTCATGTGAGAAAAGATTAAATAAAAACAAAACACTTAAATAAATAATTCTAATAGAAAAGACCTAGACCCATCTGATCCATTACCAAAATGATGAATGACCATCTCTCTATAGACAACAGCATGTCATCATTGCTAGAATCAATAGGAACTGAGACACACGCTCTCACACACACGCTGACCCTCCTTTGTGATTTGGATTTTTGATCTCCGGAATTTTGTTTTCCATATCTATATTCTTCCACCCATAATATTTGTCAAACCATCTCTTTTATCTGTCTTATATGTAAATGAGAATGTATTTGGTCATTTAAACTGATAATTTAAATTGCACCATACCAGATTAGTAATAGGAACATAAACAAGAGTAGACATTCAGCCCTTTGAGCCTGCCCCACCATTCAATGCGATCATGGCTGATCAAACACTTCACACCTTTTACTCACCCATCCCCATAACTTCTGAAGTGATTGGTGATCAGAAATCTATCAATCTCTACCTTAATCACACTCAAAGGCTGAACTTCCACAGTATTCTGTGGTAGACAATTCCAAAAGTTCACAACCCTGAGTTTAAAAAAAATTCTCCTAATGTCAAACTTAAGTGACATCCACCTTATTTTGAAATGATGCCTCCTGCAGACTTCCCAACCAGGGGAAACTTCTTACCTGCTCCTACCCTGTCTAACCATTTATGGAGAATGGTTTCAATGAGTTCACTTCTCATTCTATAAAACTCTAGGGAGTACAGACCCAGTTTGCCAATTTTTTTTCATAGGACTGTCCTAGCATCCAAGACCAAATCTGATAAATTTTTGTTGCATCCCTCTATGGTTATAGTATCCCTCTAAGGTAATGGCACCTCTCCTGAGGTAAGGAGACTAGAACTGCATCCCAGTGCAGTCTAACCTCAAGCTCCAATACAATCAAAGCAAGACTTCACAACCTCTCTACTTAAATCCTCTTGTGATTAAGGCTAACATTCCATTAGCTTGCTGCACTTGCATGTTAATCTTCAGTCACTTATCAACAAGGCCACCCCTCTACATCTGGACTTTCTAATCTCATACAATTTTAAAAAATACTTTGCACATCTGTTTCTCCTATCAAAGTGAACGAAATAACATTATGTTTCATCTGCTTATTCCCTCAAATTGTCCAAATCCTCCCGAAGTCACTTAACATCTTGCTCACAATGCATATTTCCACTTAACTTTATCATCTGCAAATTTGAAAATATTACATTTATATCATTGATAACATGTGAACAGCTGGGGCCAAGTACTGATCCTTGCGGTACTCCAAGTCACATTTTCTGTTTTCTGTCTGTAGCCAAACATTGATCCATGCAGTACATTACCTCCTATCATGTGCTATAAATTTTCTAACACTCTCTCTTGTAGGGGACTTTACAAAGTGTCTTCTGAAAATCTAAGAATACTATGTTGAGCAGCTGTTCTTTATCAATTTTGTTTTAACATTATCAAATAAACCAAGTTCATTAAATGTAATTTCCCATTCACAAATCAATGCTGACTATGCTTAATCAGATTATGATCAACTAAGTGTCCATTATCCCATCCTTTATATTACATTCTAACATTTTCCCTATCGCTGATGTAAGGCTGATGGGCCTGTAGTTCCATATTTCCTCTGTTGCTGCCTTCTAAAATAGTGGGGTGACATCTGCTACCTTCCAATCTGCAGGAATCATTCCAGAATGTATGGAAATTTGGAAGACCATCTCTATAGCCACCTCCTTTAACACCCTGACTGTCAGGCTGCGGGATTTATCAACTTTCAGCCTCATTAATTACTCTGGTATAAATTTCTTACTAATGTTGAATTCTTTCAACTCTCATTCCCCTTAGCCACTTGGAACTCTAGTTCTGAGAGATTTCTTGTATCTTGCTCAGTGAAAACAGATCAAGGTAATTAATTACCATCTTTTTGCCTCCATTTCTCTATGCCCCATTATAAATTTGCCTGACTCTGCCTATAAAAATCCTGAAATAAAAAGCTGTTGCTAATGGCAAACACATAATCATGACCAATTCACAAAAGCCCGGCTGGTCCACTAACATCCTTTAGGGAAAGAAGCTGTTGTCCTTACCTGGTGTGGCCTACATGTAACTCCAGACCCCCAGCAATGCAGTTAACCCTCAACTGCCCGCTGAGCAATAGTGAAGGGATAACAAATGCTGACCTAGTCAATGATGCCTGAATCCCATGAACAATTAAAATACACTCCTCTGGCTTCTGTATTTTGAACAAATCTAGCCCATTTTAACTTTTACCATTTTTCCCTGATTTCTTATTGATGCAATACAACAATTATACATCTTGACCTTCCCTTTCACTCTCAGCTGAAGTTTTTCCAACATCCTACACTCCTCTGTGGCCTTGAACTTTCCCTTTAGATTTCTAATTCTTCCCTATACTTAAAAATTAACCCCGATCAGTAAACTCTTCCCCTTGACGCTCACCATCTGGCATTTTTATTCAAAGCCTTGTTCAGATCCCTGGTAATTCAATTCACCAGGATAATTTCAGCCTAGTTTAAATGGACCAAGAGCTTCCTCTTTTCACAGGTATTGGACCCCATGAATTGAAATCCCCATCTCCTACACCATTCTTTGAACCGCATAATGAAATCTCATTTGTCTGATGCTATTTGCATATGATTTATAGTTGTCATAAAATATCTACTGTGTGAAAGCATCTATTTGGCCCATTGAGTCCTCTGAAGAGCATCCCACTCAGACCCATCCTGCTATCCTATCCCTGTAACTCTGCATTTCTTAATGGCTAATCTACCTAGCCTGCACATTCTTCGATACTATGAGCAATTTAGCACGGCCTACTCGCCTAATTTGCACATCTTTGAAATGTAGGAGAAAATCAGATTCACCTGGGGAGACAAGGGGAGAATATGCAAACTCCACACAGACAGTGACCCGAGGCTGGAAACAAACCCGAGTGCCAGCGTGAACCACGAAGCCACTGTATCGCCCCAGATACTTTTGTGGTTCTGATTTTTAACTTGGGCTTTATCTACTCAAATAGAACAGAACTTCATTTCTCAGTCTAGCTATGGACCATGACAACTGAATATCCTCCTCCAACTGCAAAATCTTCTCCAGGAGTGAGATGTTCTTAGCCATGGGTAGTCTTTGTCTGGCTGCACAGTATAGTATCTATCCTACTGACTATACTGTTCCTGAACAGCCCCATTTTCCCTTTCACTCCTCCTATTATATGGCCTCTTGTAAATGGATGCCATTGTCAGTTTGCTTATTCACAGAGGCAGAAAGGTCCTTGTAACAGTGGATGTGGGCAAAGGCTGATCCTCCTCCAGCATGGAACCTGGGAACCACTCTGACCCTCAATCACACCATCCTGATCATGAGGAAGACTTGTACCATCTCAACCTGGGCAGTGTTATTGCCTCCAGGATCAGTGTGACTAGGTAACTCCCCCTTTTTTCTGATGGCCCACAATGCTCACACATGAACTCCCAACTGAACAACTGAGTCCTTGACATTCTTAGTTTAGATGTGTTTGTCCAGGATTGGAATAGCTTCCACAGGCTACTGTATGCTGCGTTTGCTGCAGACCAGTCAGATAACTTGGCATAATTAATTCATTAATTAATTATTCTATATATTTAACTACTCAGGACATTGTAGAGGAAGCATTCCTCTGTATCTAATCCTTTAGCAGAAGCTTTATTCTGTGTCTAATCCTGTGCAATTTAAGCAAGTACAGGATGCTTTACTCTCTGCCTATCCCCCTGTTGTACCTTTCCTTGAAGAGTTTAATGGGGGACAGTATTGAGGGACCTTTACTTTCTGCTAAAAGAATAGAGAGAGCTTTATTTACAAATTAAAAGGGTAGAGGGAAGTTGATTCTGTATCTAACGCTATGCAGCTGCTCTGGAAGCTTTACTCCTGAAGAGGAGCTTATGTCCAAAACATCGACTCTCCTGCTCCTCAGATGCTGCCTGACCAGCTGTGCTTTTCCAGCACCACACTCTTCGACTCTGATCTCTCGAATCTGCAGGCCTCACCTTCTCTATATAACCTGCCGGTACATACACTGGGAGTGTGGGACAGTGCATTGCTTTACTATATCTAACTTGTGCTGTATTTACCTTGGCATTCTGAGGTGAATTAATTTTTTTGCATTCTCCAGCTCTAATATCCAACTGTGTTATCAGTGGACACAATGTGAATTGAGTCTGACCTCACTGTTATTTTTGTCTCTGTGCAGATGGAGAAGGTTGGAATGAAAGATTGTCATCACCTCATTCAATGTCGTAACGAACCCTGCCATTGGGAGCTGCACTTACAACACCAAAAATGCTGAGGCACTCCAACAGAGTTATCTGTGAGTGGATATGTTTTAATTCCCATGAGCAAATGGTTTTGACTCAACTTTTAGTAACACATTGTGAAGGATTGTGACCTTAATCAGCACAAGCATTGCGTGCTTACTTTTAAATGCCTTCATAGCTCCCTGTCTGTGATCTCATCCACCAAGCCTGTGATGCTTTGAGATGTGTTCTCTTGATTTTGGTCTCCTAAGCATGCACAGTTTTAATTGCTGCACTGTTGGCTTCCATGTCTTCTATTGCCTACAGCCTAAGCTCTGGAATCCATTCCCTAAACCTGTGCCTCTTTTGTCTGTTGACTGTTGCCACCAGCACCTTTCCAAGTACATTTTTTCTCCAGGGCGTGTTTAGTCTACCGTATATGAAGATAGCCACCTTTTGGTCTAACTAGATGTGTATCTTATAGTACACAACAGATGGTTTATTGCATTTCTGTAACTATTTAAATGTTACAATGTACAGTATACATTGTTACAGAGACTGTCAGGAAGAGCTAGGCTTAGGTCTGACTGTTTCAAGATCTTGAGTTACACTCCCATCTGTCCTCGTGGCATTATTACAATGGTGGGGCTTACTGCACACCATCAGTATTAATGCTTTCAGACACACATACAACACCCTCCATGTGGAGCTCCTTAAATTCAGTCTTCCCGATTTAAACGAGAAAACCGAAAGAACTGCAGATGCTGGAAATCTGAAACAAAAGTGGAAATTGCTGGAAAATCTTAACAGGTCTGGAAACATCTGTGGAGAGCAATCAGTGTTAACGTTTCGGGTCTAGTGGCCCTCCTTTGTGATCAAACCCTTTGTTCATCTGACCTAATGTCTCCTTTTAATCCTTGGCAGATTTTGTCTGATAATGTTCTTATTTAACTGCATTAAGGTGCTATATAAATGCAAGCTGTTGGTGTTATAAGCTTTTATTTTGCTATGCAGACATATATCAAGTACACATCCAAAATAACTCTACTGGGGAAGGGTGGAGAGTTATCACCTAAGGTGTGCATTAAGGTTGGTGTTCATTACTGGGTGTTCCAAACCCAAGACCACTTCCATTGAGAAGGACAAGGGCAGCAGGTACGTCACCATCTGCAAGTTCGCCTCCAAGACACTGACCATCCTGACTTGGACACACATTGTTGTTCCTTCACTGCCACTGGGTCACAATCCCAGAATTTCCTCCCTAATGATATTATGGGTTTACCTACATCACCTGGACTGCAGCGGTTCAAAAGGCAGCTCGCCACCATCTTCTCAAGGGGACCTAGGGATGGGCAATAAATGCTGGCCCAGCCAGTGACGTCCACATCCCAGGAATGAGTTGTCACCTAAATATACTTCTGATGAAGTACAAGTTCGAAACTCACTTTATCCCCGATTCCAAATTAAAAAAACTTAGCCATGGTCTTTCTGCTCTGATCAGGTAACAAAGTACTGCAATGGAGAACCTAGGTGGCCCCCTTCCTTGTGGCCCTGGTTCTCTGTTTGGGTGCTTCTCCTTATGGCCAACTGCTGCAGAAACATTAGCAGCAACTTCTTTCCAATCTGAGTTAAAAGGAACAAGTTTTCTTTAGCTCTACACCAGCCAGAAATACACGCTTGTCATACATGCTGCTGTGCTGCCCTGCTGGGATGGAGGCATTTAGCCAGCAGCGCTGGTCACACTGGCCACAGCAGTGCTGCAATCATTTAAATAAGACATCAGTCTGATGCTGATCGTGAAAACAAGCATTTTATTTTTCATCCTTTTTGCAATTCTTTGTAATTATTTGGCAATGATGTCAAGGCTCAAACTCAATAAAGAGGAATCAGAATGTTTCTCAATCAGATGAACGCCTAATTTGATTTTGGAGTGCAGGAGAAGATTTAATTAAGGCTTTTCTTTAAAAAAGAAGAATCCCACAATCCATAGCTTTGAGACTTCCCACAACTCAGCTGTGAGGAGCTGGATTTGAAACTCCGTTCCAACTCTTCAGCTGTGCTGCCCCAGACGATCTGGAATTTTCATCCTGTGCAAGGAGACTTTTTTCTGATAAAAATCATGCCATGTGTTTCAATTGCTGAGGGAGTTCACTGCATTTCAGCACAGTCATCAGAATGAGAAACCACAGCAAGCCGTTTAGAATTGATGCTGTGTTTGAAAACCAACTCGAGGACACCACTGGAGCAGCCTCCAGCACACAGGGGGACAACCAGTGTTGGGCTGCACTCTGAAAATAAGTGCCACATTGTCAGACTGTAAACACTGAGCCAAGCAGTTGTCTTTGTCCAAGAAAGAGTTTTTTTTTCAAATAAAGAAGGCTGCCAGCAAGAATAGTGAAGATTTGGCTTCTTTCCATTAATTATCAGCCAAATAGTTTGAAGTTTAAGTTTACACAATGTCCTGGCACAGACATGATGGGGGTGAATGACCTGCAGCTGCAGTTATGATCTTATGACTTTCCAAGATTGATTTCCTCCGAGAGCTTTATCCTCACCCTTTCCAATACTAGTATGTTTCTTATGAAAGCTGAACACGCTTTAAGGATGGGTTATGGGATACTTCAGAGTCTAGATTAGAGTGGTGCTGGAAAAGCACAGCAAGTCAGGCAGCATCCGAGGAGCAGGAAAATCGACCGATGTTTTGGGCAAAAGCCCCTCATCAGCCCTAAGATGCTGCCTGACCTGCTGTGCTTTTCTAGCATAACTCTAATCTAGACTCTGATCTCCAGCATCTGCAGTGCTCTTTTTCACCTATAGGATACTTCAGCATTGTCTGACATGTTTTATTTGCAGAATGTATGTATGGTAATAATTGGGATAATGAAGAGAGCTCCCAGGTTCAGGCTTGTAAAGGAGAAATGTGGAACAGTTGTCTGAAGAGTGACAACTAGCTTGAGCAAACCGCTCAGCAGGTTAATTGAGCCATTCACAAACTCGTGGAGCAAAAGCTGGCAGGACTGGATAGCTCGAAAGATTGGCTCCTTCCACTTACCCAATCCAATGTGAAATGTTCAGTTAGTTTTCTTGGCTGGGACTTTTAAAAGGGCTGGAAGTTGGTGGGCATGCAACTTGGTATCAGCCTCTGTGCTGTGGGAGGATTCAAAAACGGAGCCAGAACACAAAGTAGATCACTTAAGCTATTCAAGAGCAAAATTACCATTTTTCAATCAGAATCCAGCACTGCAGAACAATCTGTCTGGCAGGTTGCAGATGGTCTCCGACAACTGAATGGCTTATGGGTCTCTCAACGGCCGCGGGTTACCCTGGCTTGCCCACATGTGTCACCACTTTACATATGAAGTGAAAGGAGAGGACAAATAGTATTGTGCAACATCCTGTTACATGACAGGCTTCATTTTTTAATCCTTCCACAGTGCCAGATCACGACCTTGATCTTGAGCGACTGCTAGTAAAGGCAACTTGGGGTTTGACTTGCTACCCAATGCTTCCTAGCGGGCAGCTAGTTGTGGTCAATTATTTTCAATTAATGAACCCCAATAAGATCTGGTTCCTGCATCAATTGCAATTCCCATTTGGCAATATGGGCAGCTCATGTTAGTGGGGACCATGTCATGTCAACGTGTGGGATTATCATCTGTAACAAGCCCCCATCTCTGGTTCCTGCTCCAAGTGTACAATGGGATCTCGATCAGATGGGCCAATAGGCTGAGGGGTGGCAGATGGAGTTTAATTTAGATAAATGCGAGGTGCTGTATTTTGGGAAAGCAAATCTTAGCAGGACTTATACATTTAATGGTAAGGTCCTAGGGAGTGTTGCTGAACAAAGAGACCTTGGAGTGCAGGTTCATAGCTCCTTGAAAGTGGAGTGGCAGGTAGATAGGATAATGAAGAAGGCGTTTGGTATGCTTTCCTTTATTGGTCAGAGTATTGAGTACAGGAGTTGGGAGGTCATGTTGCAGCTGTACAGGACATTGGTTAGGCCACTTTTGGAATATTCTTATTGGAAGGATGTTTAAAACTTGGAAGGGTTCAGAAAAGATTTACAAGGATGTTACCAGGGCTGGAGGATTTGAGCTATAGGGAGAGGTTGAATAGGCTGGAGCTGTTTTCCCTGGAGCATCAGAGGCTGAGAGGTGACTTTATAGAGGTTTATAAAATCATGAGGCGGATCGATAGGATAAATAGACAAAGTATTTTCCCTGGGGTAGGGGGGGTCAAGAACTTGAGGGCATAGGTTTAGGGGGGAGGGGAAAGTTTGTAAAAGAGACCGAAAGGGGCAACATTTTCAGAGTGCTATGTGTATCGAATGAGCTACCAGAGGAAGTGGTGGAGGCTAGTACAATTGCAACATTTTAAAAGGCATTTGGATGTGTATATGAATAGGAAAAGTTTGGAAGGATATTGGTCAGGTGTTGGCAGGTGGGACTAGATTGGTTGGGACATCTAGTTGGCATGGACAAGTTGGACTGAAGGGTCTGTTTCCATGCTGTACATCTCTATGACTCTAAGTGAAAATGTAACTCCTTATGTTGGTTAAATATATGCAACAGTGACCATCAGGACATTCTGTTGCGATAAATGTCACCCCATAGTGCCATTTTTTCCTCTACCATCCTTCCAGAAAATGGACATAATGTGGGGAAGTTGTAAATGGTTTAAAATT
Source organism: Chiloscyllium plagiosum (assembly GCF_004010195.1). Lineage (NCBI taxonomy): Eukaryota > Metazoa > Chordata > Chondrichthyes > Orectolobiformes > Hemiscylliidae > Chiloscyllium > Chiloscyllium plagiosum. The sequence continues at coordinate 65,661,694 of NC_057726.1, read as the reverse complement.
CATTGCTTCATTCATTGAATGACATTGGTGCATCTCTGAAGAAACTAGCAATATCTGCACCCTGAGATGTTGGGGTTGTTCTTTGAGGAGAGATTGAGGGGAATGTTACTTTAGTAGACTTTAGAAGAATGAGAGTTGAAACATGCAGTATCTTTCCAGGGGCTCAGTAGGGCAGATGCACAAAGGATGTTATCCCTTTGCAAAGCAAAAGCTTTGCAATTCCAACCCCAACCCCCACCCCAGAGGGCTGTGAAGGCTCAGTCACCGAGTATGTTTAAGGCAGTCTTCACTAGGTTTCTAGCTATGAAGTGAGAATAATGCAGGAAAATGGCTTTAAAGTAGAAGATCAGCCATGATTGGTACAGCAGGTCTGGGCTGAATGGCCCATTCCAGCTCCTATTTCCTAAACTGTTATGTTCATAAATTGCTGTTAGACTCAGTCTTCAGGCAAACACTCATATTGCAGTTACATGATCTTATCCTTACAAAACAAAACTGGGAAGTTCTAATTGAGGGATGGACCCAGGAGCTGTCAAGCATCTGAGCCATTCCATTGGACACCTGATAAACACATGTGGAAGTCCATTTGGGAATAGCCTAACAAATCCAACACTGGAATCTCCTAGGTAACTCCCACATTCCACAGCTCAGTCCTGGAACTGCGGATGGACTCACTATGGAGCATCCATAAGGCTGGGAATGTCATGGATAGCTCATTTAGTGAGTTGATCTAGTGTTGATCCATACTCTGCTCATAATCAGGATGGATATTCTGAAGCTGTAGGTTTTTATTGAAATATTAATCCAAAATCACATCTGCCCGTTCCACAGGTTCAGGGCAGCTTTGAGAATTAAAGAGAAAATATTCTTTCTCCATGAAGAATTTTTTATTCTTCAAATTCCCACGATATGGCGTGTAGCTGATAAGGGGGAGGGTGGGGCAAAATTTTACTGGCCTCTAAGTTGTGGGTTAGAAGCTAGGAGCTGGAAGTAGGGTGGGTGGGGGGGAAAAGAGGTAAAATCATAGGCAGCCATGGCAGAGACGTCACAAAAGCAAGGCAAAAATCAAAATCAGAAATTGTGTGCAGTTGTGAAAACAAGATTCCTGTAGAATTATCCTTCTACCCCGTGATATGTCTAAACTGTCAACAATGAATGCTTAATTGGTAATATTTATGTTATCACAATAAGTTGTTTTTTTTTCTCAATGACTCAGTGTTTATTTGCACAGTATCAAGAGGTGTGAACTGCTTAAAACTTCTATTATTGACACTTCAGTCATTTTGTCTGACACATTTACACAATTGCAGCAACTTAAAATTTTTATTCTAAACAATAATGAATGGATGTTCTTTTCTCAGGTGTTGCATTATTACTATAAAAGTGAAGTCACCATAGTCTTACCAGACTCTCATCAGAGAGAGAGAGAGAGAGAGAGACAACCGATGGTGGTTTAACGTGAAGGTCAGCATATCTCAGGCGAGGGAAGAGGCTTGAAAGGAGAGTCCTTCACAGTAATTTTAACTGGTGTAGGAATTAAACCAACATTGTTGACATCACTCTACATTGCTAACCAATCTCCTATCGGGTTATTGGTTCTGCTCATAATACATACTGGGTGAAAGAGCATGGAATATCAGAGCTGACATGGTTCCTGACTTCTCTGAGGTCCACAAACCACGGCTCGTGGAGGAGTTGGCCTAACTCCATGAAAATTATGAAGTGCCAGGAGATGTGGAGAGTTAGAGTGCAGGCTCACTAACTGCACCCTTATACTGCGCTAACAAAAATTTAGAGAAGATTGAATGTGAATAGGGACAGAAACCCTGGAACATGATGACTATATACAGGAGATGTGTTCAGCTGCAACTCCTGATTTGCTGCATGAAGCACTTGGAAATGTGGATGGACTCACTTTGGAGTCATCCATGAGGTTGGGAATGTTGTGGATAGCATGTTTAGTGAGCTGGTGACACCACCAGTAAGGGCTTCACAAGTTGGGTGACCACCAGGAGGATGAGTAAATGTAGACAGGTAGTGCAGGCCATTCCTGTCTAAGAGGTATACTGTTTTCAATGGTATTGAAGAGGGGATGGGCTCTCAGGAGAAAGCAGCAGCAGCCAGATCAGTGGCACTGTTGTGCAGCAGGTTTGGTCGAAGTGTTGGTGAGCAGTGGTGATAGGGCATTCTACTGTCAGGAACACCAGGTAGGCATTTCTGTGGCTGCAAGTGAGACACAGGATAGCATGCTGCCTCCTTGGTGCCAGGGTAAAAGATGTCTCTGAGCAGGCGTGGGATATTCTGAAAGAGGAGGGTGAGCAACCAAGGGTTATGGGCCACTTTTTGGTACCAATGAAAAGGAGAAAGAGAGATGAGGTCTTGCAAAGGGAATTCAGAGTTATGTAAGAAATTAAATGAAAAACAGGACCTCCTAGGGTTGTAATCTCAGGGTTACTCCCTGTATCCAGTGAGGCTAGGACTAGAAAGATAATACAGTTAAATATGTGGCAAAAGAGCTAGTATTGGAAGGAGAGCTTCAGACATTGTGGATCATTAGTATGTCATCCAGAGCAGGTGGGACATATACAAGAAAGACAGTTTGCAATTAAACTGGAGTGGCACAATATCCTGGCAGGGAGGTTTGATTGTGCCACTGAGGAGAGTTTAAGCTCGTATGGCAAGGGGACAGGAACCAGAGCACTAGGTCAGTAAGTGAAATGACTGAGAGGGAGTCTGAGACTAAGAGGAAGAATAGACAGTGAGAGTTTACTAAGGAAGGTGAGACTGACAGTCTGAAGTGTATATGACAGGTAGGGCAGATGGACTTAGAGCTTGGCTTAATATATATAAAACTATGATGTTGTACCTATCATAGAGACTTGATTGAGGGAGGACAAGACTGGCAGCATAACATTCCAGGATTTAGGTGTTTCAGGTGAGGTAGAGGGGATGTGAAGTATTAGATTACTTAGTGTGGAAATAGGCCCTTCGGCCCAACAAGTCCACACCGACCCACCGAAGCGCACCCACCCAGACCCATTCCCCTACACCTAACACTACAGGCAATTTAACATGGCCAATTCACCTAACCTGCACATTTTTGGACTGTGGGAGGAAACCGGAGCAAACCTACGCAGACGCGGGGAGAATGTGCAAACTCAACACAAGACGGTCACCCAAGGCTGGAACCAACCCTGGGCCCCCAGTGCTGCAAGGCAGCAGTGCTAACCACTTAGCCACAGTGCTGCCCCAAAGGAGTTGTTAGTGATCAGGGATATGAGGTGGGAAGTTTATTCTGTGTGTCCACGACACTTCTTTGAAGCAATATGTAAATAATTCAACCAGGAAGGAGGCCATACTAGCCCTGGTATTGGGGAATGAGCTTGGCTAGATGATCAAAGTTTAATGGAGGAATAGTGACCATAATTGTAAGTTTTAAGTTATTTATGGATAAAGGCAAGAGTAGTCCTCAGGTGAAAGTACTGAACTGGGGGAAGTCTAACTACCACAATGTTAGGCAGGCACTGGGGAATGTAGACTGGAGACAGCTGTTTGTAAATCCACATCTGGCATGTGGGAATCATCCACAGGTCAGTTGTTTAGAGTTCAAGATCAGCATCTTTCTTTGAAAATGAAAGATAAGAATAGCAAGGTTTGGGAACCATGGATGACAAGAGAAATTGACAGCTTAGTAAAAAAGAGAAAGAAGACATACTTAGGAAACTGAAGACAGACAGAGCCCTCAAAAATACAAAGATAGCAGAAAAAACTCAATCAAGGAATTAGGGGAGCTAAAATGGGAATTTATGCATGGAACCAGAGGATGTGGGGAATGAATACTTTACATTATAGAATCCCTACAATACAATTTGAGGCAATTCAGCCCATCTAATCTGCACCAACCCTATGCAGAGCATCCCACCCTATCCCCATAACCCATATTTAGCCATCTAGCCTGCACATCTCTGAATTGCCACTACGTGGCAATTTAGCATGACCAATCCACCTAACCTGCATATCTCAGAACCGTGGGAGGAAACTGGAGCACCGAAGGAAATCCACATAAGACATGAGGAGAACAAGCAAACTCCCAACAGACAGTCACCTAAGACTGAAATCGAATCCAGGTCCCCAGTGAGGCAGAAGTGCTAATCACTGAGTTATTGGACATCAAAACATGTATTCACAATGGAGAGGGACATGGTGGATGATGAGTCTCAGGAGGGATATGTTGATATTCTGGGGCATATCAACATAAAAAGCATGTTTTGAAAAGCACGAAGGTAGACAAGTCCCCAGAACCTGATGGGATTCATCCCAGGATTACGATTGAGGCATGTGAGGAAATTCCTGGGGCCTTGTGTGAAATCTTTGTATCCTCTTTAGTCAATGGAGAGGTCCCAGAGAACTAGAGAATAGCCGATGTTGTTCCTTTGTTTAAGAAAGGCAACAGGGAAAATGCAGGAAATTACATCAGTGAGCCTTACATCAGTAGTAGGGAAATTATTGGAGAAGAATCTTAGGGATAGGATTTACTCACATTTGGAAAAATATGGACTTATTAGCAATAGGCAGCATGGCTTTCTGTGATGATTGTGTCTCACAAACTTGATTGAACTTTTTTAAAGAAATGACAAAGATGATTTCTGAGGATAAGGTGATAAATGTTGTGCATTTGTACTTTTAGCAGGGCCTTTGACAAGGCTGATACAGGCAATTAAGTCACATGGAATCTGCAGTGAGCTATTAAGGTGAATACAAAAGTGGCTTAATGTAGAAGACAGAAGCATTGGAAAGGAGATCTAAAGGCAGTGGTATTCCACAGAAATTAGTGCAGGGACCCCTGTTTGTAATATATGAAAGTTTAGTGGTGAATGCAGGTGACATGGTTAGTAATTTTGTGGACAACACAACCTAGGGCAGCTGCAAATAGTGAGGAAGATTGTCAAAGGATAAAGCAGCATATAGAAAAGCAGGAGATCTGCGAGGAGAAATGGCAGGTGGAGTTTAATCTGGACAACTGCGATGTGATGCATTTTGGAAGATCTAATAGAAGAAGGAAATATACAGTATAAAGCAGAACCCTTAGAAGTATCAACTTGCAGAGGGATCAAGACATACATGTCCATAGTTCCTTGAAGTATTGCAACACCAGTAGAAAAGGTGGTCAAGAAGGCATCTAGCATGCTTGCCTTCATTGGTCCAGGTGTAGAATATAAAAATTGGCAAGTCTATATTGCAGCTGTATAGAACCCTAGTTGGGCCATATCTCCTCATCACATTACCAGAAGGATGAGGAGGCTTTGGAGAGGGCACAGAAACAGTTTGCTAGGACGTTACCTGGTTTGGAGGGCATTAACTATGATGAGAGATTGGACAAACTTAGTTTGTTTCCACTTGAACATCAAAGAATGAGGGGTAACCTGACAGAAGTTTACAAAGTTATAAGTAGCAGGGGGAGAATGGATAGTCAGTCTTTTTCCCAGAGTAGAAATGTCAATTATTAAGGCAAATAGTTTAAGATAGACCTTGCTAATTGGATACAAAATTGGCTTGCTGGTAGGAGACAGGGGGTGTTGGTGGATGGTTGTTTTTCAGAATGGAGGCCTGTGACTAGCAATGTTTCAAAGGGATTGGTGTTAGGTCCACTGTTTGTCATTTATATATATGATTTGAATGGAGAATATAGAAAGCATGGTTAATAAGTTTGAAGATGACACCAAAAGTTGGTGGTATAGTAGACAGTGAAGAAGGCTTTCTTAGATTACAAAAGGATCTTGATCCAATGGGCCGAGGAGTGGCAGATGGAGCTTAATTTAATGTTCATTTTTCGCTCATAAGGGCAGGACATACACAATTAATGATAGGGTCCTGGGGAGTATTGTCAAATAGAGAGACCTAAAGGTTCAGGTACATAGTTCCTGGAAAATGGCATCACAGGTAGACAGGGTGGTAAAGAAGGCACTTGACACGCTTGTCTTCATTGCTCAGACCATTGAGTATAGGAGTTGGAATGTCATGTTGTGGTTGTACAGGACGTTGGTGAGTGCGGCTTTTGGGTACGGTGTGCAGTTCTGGTTACCCTGCTATAGGAAGGATTTTACTAAATTGGAGAAGGTGCAGAAAAGATTTACCAGGATGTTACCAGGGCTGGAGGGTTTGAGTTATAAGAGGCTGGAACTTTGTTAACTGGAGTGTGTGAGGTTGAAGGGTGACCCTATGGAGATTTATAAATCATGAGGGCATAGATAAGGTGAATAGCAAAGGTCTTTCCTCCAGAATAGGGGAGTTTAAAATTAGAGAGCATGATTTTAAGGTGACAGGAGAAAGATTTAAAAAGTACCTGAGGGGCAACATTTTCTCACACAGGGTGGAATGAACTGATAGAGGGAGTGATAGATGCGGTACAGTTACAATGTTTAAAAGACATTAAGACGGGTTCTCAAATAGGAAAGGTTTTGTGGGATATGGGCCAAATGCAGGAAAATAGACTAGTTTAGTTTGGGAAATTTGGTCAGCATGGACAAGTTAGACCGAAGGGTCTGTTTCCATGCTGTATGACTGAGATGTGAGAAGTTTTTACAGAGGGTGGTGAGTGCCTGGAATGCACTGCAAGAGGAGGTAACAATAACATTTGAGGCATCTTAATAGATTCATGAATAGGCAAAGAATAGAAGGATATGGTCCACATAGAGGCACAAGGTTTTTCTTTTAGAAAGGCATGTGTGAGTGCATTCATTGTGGGCTGAAGGGCCTGTTCTTTCTCTGTTTCTTTATATAACATTGGAGGTACGTGGAAAAGTGGAGATAAGGTAGAAGATCAGTCCCAACTGCATTGAAAAGCAGAGCAGGTTCGAGGGACTATCTTGTTCCTATTTCTTAAGTCCCACTTTTCGCTCTGATGTTGGGGTCCTGAAGACAGCAATAAAATTCAGGCTGTTTTCTGAGGTGATGGTGAGGTCACAGCTTAAATTGCTGGCTGTGGTTTGAAGAGGCAAGAGATTTGTCAGGGCAAGTCAGGACAGTTTAAGAGGTAAAAACATGAGCTGATCATTTAGCTCGATACTGTGGATGCCAAATAATTCCCACATTTATTTACCCACATAACCCACAATTACCTCATGTAACCATTGGATGTCAGTCATGATAGGTTTTCTAAGCAATATGGAGAGACTTAATAAGTTCAGCAGCTTCTTAGCCAGCTGGTAACAGGCTGATGCTACACATGGTCTTAAGCAGAGAGCAGTCTCCTGCCTTCTCTGCACAGAAGGCTACACTGTTATAGATGGAGCACAGGTCCCAGTGTTAGATTACAGCACTCTGGTAGAATTTGCCTTCCTCCTGAATCTAATTTATGAGCAGCCCAGCAAGAATGTGATTTAAAAAAAAAACTAGCAAAGAAACAGATGTCAGCTGATGGCTTGCCTGTAGATATTAGGTTAGTTTTTTTTTAAATTAGTGTGGAGACAGGCCCTTCGGCCCAGCAAGTCCACCCAGACCCATTCCCCTACATTTACCCCTGCACCTAACACTGCGGGCAATTTAGCATGGCCAATTTACCTAATCTGCACATTTTTGGACTGTGGAAGGAAACCGGAGCACCTGGAGTAAACCCACGCAGACACTGGGAGAATGTGCAAACTCCACACAGTCAGTCGCCTGCACCCGGGTCTCTGGCGCTGTGAGGCAGCAGTGCTAACCACTGTGCCACCGTGCCGCCCACTAATCTTCCACATTTGACATTTATCACAGCCAACCTATCTTAGAGGGGCATTAATTTACCTGGACAGAAATCTCTGATGCTGCTTGGAAGGGTAAATTTGTAAAAGCCTGTTATGGTAGGTGGGTCGAAGGAGTTACTTGCTCCTCTTTTGGGGAGGTGTAAATCACTGAGTTAGCATAGAGGCATGTCTGGAGGTTTGGTCACATGATGATCTGTCCACTTGAGGTCTGACCCAGGTTCTAGCTCTTTTCTCAAACACTCTTGACCTTCATTACTGGAAAATGACATTGCCAGGGAAAATGATCATGATCTTACCAAACTGTTTGAGGTGCTGAATGGCCTACTCCTATTCCTGTTCCCTGTGTTCCCTCCTGATTTGCCTCTCACCTGAGCAAAAACCATTTCTACTGCCTTAAGTTGATTTGCACATTCAATGTGCAAATTGATAATGCAACAGATATTTCTCTGGAGGAGTTAGCAGGAGCCTGGGAGATGAATCACCTTCTTTGACAGGCTCCCACTGAAATCAGCAGGTTTGGGAATCCCACTGTCAACTAAACCTCTTGTACTCCTATTATTTTCTGAGCTGAAAATGTGTTGCTGGAAAAGCGCAGCAGGTCAGGCAGCATCCAAGGAACAGGAGAATCAACGTTTTGGGCATAAGCCCTTCTCCCCTACCTTCTCTCTCAGCCATCAGTGATTGCACAGGGGTTAGGAATGAGGTGGAGGCAGTACTGATCACTGGCTCCCAGATTCGTTTGAGGGGTGACATTGGAGAGTGCTCATTTGTTGAGTAATCTGTTAATCCAAATGGCCAGTATCCAAAGCAACCAATTAGACCATCATGATTGTCTACAATGGAATAACAATTTATTGTCCCTTATATACATCTCACTGTATTGTCATAAGTATAGGTCTCCACAATTCAGTGCCAACATATTTTTAAAAATTGAGACAGAATCAGGACAAAGTTCAGCTTTTATTCCCTCCACGGCTCCTGGATTAATGGAGTGGCTAAGGACGCTGTCCCCGAAGCCACTCCTGAGGCTGCCAAAGCAAAGGTTTCTGGACCAGATCCATCGGGCCGCCACTGCTGAAGCCAACACAGAAGCAGCTGGCCATATTGCTGCCATAGTAAGGAGGGACAGACTGGACCCACTAAGTTGCTGCAATTGTTACTCAAGCCGTTACTACTTCAGTCACCACCCAAAGCTGCCACATTGCTGCCATAGCTACAAGGAACAAACCAGAACCGTCATGTCTTCACTGCTGAAACTACTGCGTCCTCGCCAGAAGGAATGGACCAGCCTTTGCTACCAATATGGCCATGAGTGGACATGCTGATCCACCATGCTGCTGCCATCTCAGCAGACCCTCTCAATTGCCTTCCTCCACAAAGCCGTAGAAAGGGTGAACTTTGATGCAAAAGAGAAATGAAGAAAAGAAACAAAATGAACAAAGAAGAATGCAGGAGTATACGGGCACAGAGCCCGAGTACTTACTATCCTGCCGCTGCCACCACCATCTTGGAAGTAAGTAGGTAACTCTCCAAGTAACAATGATTGCCTGAGTAAGATGCACCAGATTCCCCAGTGTCTCCTTTCATACACCCTGTGTCAGGAATTATCGGTGATTGTGCCATTGGAGCTTTTTCCACTTCCAGCCTGGGTGGATGCCGCTGGAGCATAAAAGTAAGGTGAAGTGCTTGGTGCTCATCCCTACTTCCAGGAGGCCCTTCCCAATCCACTCCCTCTTGGTGGCGTGATGCGCTGGCACCAAGCCTAGCTCTTCCTACTCCTGATTGGTGTGGTGTGAAAATGAGTGAGAGTATCTGAGTGTTAGCACGTCGATGGGAAGAATGAGAGTGATCCCTGAGACTGTGAGTAAGTCGAAAATTCAGACACACACTGACACTCACGCGCACAGTCACGCACTGTTCAGAATGGGAACACACCCATACGCTGTGACCTTTCTCTTTCCTCTCCAAACAGCCTAGCTACAAAACAAGGCTGAAATTTGAGGAAAGCTAAGGCTGAAAAGCAACCTACTTCAGACCTCTACTTCCAGATGAATTCTACCAAGAACAGCACAGACTGTGCACCATTACAGTAGGTCGTGTAAGTTAATCACAACTCCTTAGCTCTGGCATAGTCCCTTCCCCCATCTCTTATGTCCAGAAGTTACAGCCTAATCTAGCTTTGCTTTTTAAATTAGATAGACAATAGGTGCAGGAGTAGGCCATTCAGCCCTTCGAGCCTGCACCGCCATTCAATATGATCATAGCTGATCATTCCTAATCCGTATCCTCTTCCTGCCTTATCTCCATAACCCTTGATTCCACTATCTTTGAGAGCTCTATCCAACTCTTTCTTAAATGAATCCCGAGACTGGGCCTCCACTGCCCTCTGGGGCAGAGCATTCCACACAGCCGCCACTCTGAGTGAAGAAGTTTCTCCTCATCTCTGTCCTAAATGGTCTACCCCGTATTTTTAAGCTGTGTCCTCTGGTTCGGCATTCGCCCATCAGCGGAAACATGTTTCCTGCTGCCAGAGTGTCCAATCCTTTCGTAATCTTATATGTCTCAATCAGATCCCCAAATGTTCTTTTAATTAGCTCTGTGGCACTTGGGAATCAATTTTTATTTGTTACTTTTTAAAAAAAAAAAATCATGAATTGCTTTGTTAGTTTTGCTCAGCGGGTTATTTACATTTTTCATTAACTTGTAAACAGGAGTGTCAGGAATGTTGCACAATACCAGATGAACAGATAGTGGAAATGGAAGGTAGAAATCTAGTGTAATAGATTCATGTAAATCATGATGTTATGACTCTAACATAAGTAACAGAAGACACCATCTAGAATGAACATGTGAAGAGAGAAGTTTTAAACACTATGCCAGAAAACTGCCTTCACTTACAGGATCCTTATCCCTCTATTTCCTTCTTATTCATGTATTTGTCCAGGTACTTCTTGAATGCTGCTGTTGTGTCTGATTCCACCACCACCTCTGGCAGTGCATTCCAAGCACTCACCACACTTTTTGTGTGGAAAAACTTGCCTCACACATCTCCTTTAAACATCTCCCCCACCCTGCACCTTGAACCCATGTCCCCTAGTAATTGACCGCTCCACCGTGGGAAAAAGCCTCAGACTTTCCACTCTTCCATGTCATTCACAATCTTGTAAACTTCTATCAGATCGCCCCTCAACTTCCTATGTTCCTGTTTATAGATTAGATTACCTACGGTGTGGAAACGGGCCCTTCGGCCCAACAAGTCCACACCGACCCTCTGAAGAGAAACCCACCCCCCTATATTTACCCCTGACTAATCCACCTAACACTACGGGCAATTTAGCATGTCCAATTCACCTAATCTGCACATCTTTGGACTGTGGGAGGAAACTGGAGCACCCAGAGGAAACCCACACAGACACGGGGAGAATGTGCAAACTTCACACAGACCATTGCCCGAGGCAGGAATTGAACCCGGGTCTCTAGCACTGCGAGCCACCGTGCCACCCAGTACTATGAATAAATATATGTACTTGTCCATGGAGGTAAGGACGACACCATTTCAAAGACCGTGTGTGAATAGAGACCCACAGCTTGAGATACCTGAGACCAACATAGTGTATAGGTAGCACAAAATGAAGCAGAGAGCATGAACGGCAAAAGAGGGATGGATGTATATTCAGATTGACTTTCTGCTGAACTTGTGATGATATTACATTACTTGGTTCCACTTTTGTTGGAATACAGAAGGGAGCATTTTTTAACTCCACTGGTGAGGGAGTTGGACAAGGATCTCACATACACCCTAGCCCATGTGTAATTCTTTCAAATTATAGGTTTGTTTCTTCCCCACACTCCATTCACCCAACACTCACTAACTCAAATTAACATATATTGCAACCAACCATTTTGTTCGAGCATTAGCAACAGGGTATGGTCATTGAAGTATAATTGAAAATTTGCCTGAAACTGCACTTGGATGTTAAGTATCAATGCACAGCTAATATTGGAAAGCTACAGGAAGATTTGTTTAAAAGCATACACTCTCACCTGGATGATTTCCCAAAAGTCCTTTAGATCCAAGCAACTCAAAACTTTTTGCTCAAACCTCAAAAATGGCAATGATAAGGAACTACAACAATTTGCATTTATGTAGCACCTTTATCCTGGTTAAAACATCACAATACTAACCATGCAAATGTAAAACTCTGCACTTGCTGGAACTTTGAACTAAAATACAGAGTACTAGAGTAACTCAGCAGGTCTGGTATATCTGTTGAGTGACAATTGAGTTAATGTTTCAGATGATAACTGACAACTGATCCAAGTTTTTGATCCATCAGTGTTGTCTAACAAAACTTTGTACCAAACCACATAAGGAGGTATTAGAATTAAAAATCAAAAAATGTCAAATAATCAGTTAGGTAGTAGTCACCCAGGAGAGTGTAACAGTTACCATTAGGGGATGATGGCCTGACAACAGAAGATATGAGGACAGATTACTAAAAGCTTGGTCAAATAAGTGGATTTTAAGACATTGTTTAAAGGAGGAAAGAGGAAGAAGTTTAGGAAACACAACCATGTGCTTAGGGCTGTTATGATCTTTGATGCCAAACTTATATTACAATCTGGCTAGAGAACAGTAAGATTGATAGTTTAAAGCAGATAAAGTTTGAAATCATAGATGCCTCCCAAGAAACTAAAAACATGAGATTCCATGTAATGTTTTCAACAAGCTTTGAAAACACAAAATTAATTTTGCCATGCAAGATCAGCAAAGCAAACTATCTATGACAAGTTACATTCTGTCATCCAGAATTAACATGAGGTAAATATTGGTTAACAGGCAATCTGTGGTTCGAACACTCTCAAAGGACATTAAATAAGAGATGTAGTCAAGATATATCACCACAGATTTCTTAGTAACTCACCAACACATTAGTGACACTGAGTAACTAAATCTCATTGAAAGTTTTCTGTTGCACAAAGGATTTCAAGATTTTAAAGATTAAGTCTTTGAATTTTGTCAATAGCTGCTCCAACCTGGACTGCCTCAAAGACTGCTTACCTCCTCAGTATTTGATATCTTTTCCTAGAGAGAAGGAGGGAAAAAACTGGGTGCCTCTGGATTCTCATGGCTGAATTCCAGAAACTGATCATGACTCAATTCTAATTCATTTGCAGTCAGCTAGTTTCACTATGTTGGCACTGCCCCCACTGTAGACCCTCCAGCTACATCAAGCCTCAATTCTCAGCAATCAAATAGTTCCTGGAATTTCAATGTGGCCCCAACACCTCAGAGTAATAGTAGTACTTTAGCTGTATGGAGACACCTGGTTTAGTTTTCTCTTTTGACACTAGCTCTGATTGAGACTGACTGACTGTGTGCTGTTCAGGTGAGCCTTAAATTGTTTTCAGTGACTGATACTGTCCCAGAGTGTCCCACTTTTATTATTTTAATTTAACATATTTTCCTAATCAACCTGTTCAGAGGTGTTATTACACTCCACTAGAGCAGGTGGGACTTGAACCCAGGTCTCCTGGACTAGGGGTAAGGACACGACCACTGCTCCACAGCCAGAATCAAATCTAAAGTGGAACATCCTGTGCTCAAATGTTTCAATCTGCTACAATTGTGCTATCAACACAAAGAATAGATTTTTTTTCACAAGGCCTAGGAAATTGAAAGAATGTCTGCTAATAATAGATCAAAGGAAAGTAGGAATACACGAGGTCAAAATTTTTTGTAGGAATGCAGATATCTTGGAGGGTATGATTTAGAAATAGTGAGGGTGTGTGGCTACGGATGAAAATTTACAGAGAAAGGAGTGAATAACAACACAAGTGAAAGCATGGTGGGGCTAATTCCTGGGAAAGATAGGTTTATTTGGCCTCATGAGATTTTCCTGTCCTGCTAAATTCTAATGTGAAAAGCATTACATTTATAATAGCATCTCTCTCAAACTTAGGATGTCACAAAGTGCCTTATAGCTCAAGAAATATTTTTGAAGTGTAGTCACTGTTTAACATAGGAAAGCAGCAATGTGATAATGATCAAATAACCTATTTTTGTGGGTATTTACTGTGGCCAAACGTCTTGTTCTTTGAATGGTGGCATGGGAAATGTTATATCCACTTCAGAAAACAGCATTCCCTCTCTATGCACTGGATGTGTCAGCCTTGATTTTTGAGCTATAGTTTCTGGAATGGGGGAGGAAGGGAGGGGTGAAGAGGTAGGAGTGAGAAGCTGACTGAGGGGATTCAGGGGCAGTCATAGCAAATTGAAGCTTATGGTACTTCATCCAAGGTATTGCAACGTGACAGCTCCAACTCCCAAGGATGAATGCATAGAAGCTGTTGACACAGAGCTGACCCCTAAATTCTGTGAATCATGCAACTGGTTCTGCTGAATATGTTCTCTAGCCTGAATGACGTAGAATGCATAATAACAAAACCTGTTCCTCTGACACCTGATACAGAAAGAGGCATGTTGCAATGTTCAGAGAATACCATTGTTTCTGAGTCATAGACAGATGGGAAGGGCAACAGGGAAAATCTGGGAAATTTCAGGCTGGTGGGCTTTATGTGAAGGGTAGGGAAATTATCGGAGAAGATTCTTCGGGATAGGATTCACTCACATTTGGGGAAATATGGTTTTGTTAGCAAAAGGCAACATGGCTATGTGCAGGGAAATTCATGCCTTATAAACTTGACTGAGGTTTTAAAAGAAGTAATAAAGATTAATGAGGGCAGGGTGGTAGGTTTTGTCTATATGGACTTTAGCAAAGCCTTTAACAAGGTCCCTCATGGCAGACTGATATAAAAGTTGAAGTCACATGGGATCCACAGTGAGCTGGTAAGATGGACAGAGAACTGCCTTAGTCATAGAAAACTGAGAGTAGCAGTGAAAGGTGGTTTTCAGATTGGAGAACTGTGACCATTGGTGTTCAGCAGGGACCTGTGCTGGCATGTAGATGGCCTGATTAGTAAGTTTGCAGATGACAAAATTGGGAGAGCTGCGGATAGTGAGGAGGATTGCCAGAGGATACAACAGGATATAGATAGGCTAGAGACTTGGGCAGAGAAATGGCAGATGGAGTTTAATCCAGACAAAAGTGAGGTAAGGCATTTTGGAGGATCTAATTCAGGAGGGAAGTATACAGTAAATAGCAAAACAATTAGTAGCATCAACATAGAGAAATCTAGGTCCAGGTCCACAGTTCCCTGAAAATGGCAACATTAGTAAATAAGGTTGTCAAGAAGGCCTATAATATGCTTACCTTCATTGGGTCATCATATAACTTGTTATTTACAATAATACCTCTGTTCACTCTGAGGCCCCAATCCTCCTCGACTATTCACCCATCCAACTCTGTATCAGAAAACTACCAGCTCATCACATTATCATACCTGCTTTCGAACCATTTTGGACTACGTTTTAGGCCTCCAACACCACTTTAGAGCTGATGGACATTTAAGACTTGCATGCTTCTTGCTTTCACTCTGAGTGCTGGGATAGCCGTGAATCTCATGCATCTACATAGGATGCTACTGCAGGGACAGGGGCACACACAGATTTCAGCTCTTAGATTGCTCTCTTAATGTTCACTGACTTTAGCATCACATTGCATGCAGCCTGCCTCTGTGGTTTAGCTTGCTGTTCTGTGCAGATGGAGAGTCAGGCAGTTCTGTGCCACACTGGGTAGGGCTGAAAAGTCAATCAGACAGGGGATGGTCATGTTGTTGTGCAGCACTATACCACATTGAAACTGCAGCTGCTCTGATGTTAAACAGTTTATATGGTAAACACACCACGTGCTTCAAGTAAATGACAATCTGTGAAAGTCAAAGAGGAAATGTCTTGTCTTGGTGGGTTGAAGGAGGACTATAGTCAGGCAGGGGATACCAGCACACTCTGTCAAGGGGCTCAAGCAACTGTAGTACAGCAGGTTGACCATCAGTAATCCTGCAGACTGAGTGCAGGGATCACAGGTAGCCTAGTCATGGAGACAGCAAGTCTGGGAGGTTTGGCTAGTTTTTCCTAGGATAGGATTAGATTGGATTGGATCAAATTGAATCAAATCAGGGAGGGATTGAGTATAATGAAAGGGGATGCAAGAGCAGTTAGATACCGTGAACAAGCAGGAAAGGTGATGAGTTGTCTCCATGAGTGAGTAAGAAGTACAAAGGGCATGAAGGGTTAGTAGTTTGGGAGAATGAGTGTACAAGATGCATGCAGTACAGATAGTTGTAGTCCACGAGCCTTGGTGAGATGCTTGTGTCATGACAGTGTAGACTAAATGGTTAACCTCAATTGTCAGGTAGCAGAGAGATGATGGTGGAACTTACTGTTGTGGAGCATAGAAGATCATTGACCTTCTTGTGACATTCCTGGGCATCCCTTTTCATTCAGGTTGCCTCACTGGCTAGAGGTATGATTTCTATCCAGGCTACTGGGTTGGTTGGTGTACCCTCCATTAGTGGTCAGCATGAAAACTACCACTCTCAACCAGCGTCTCTGGATCACTGTCTTGGAATGGAGAGCTAGCTTGCCTTTCTTCTGTGACATTGTGTTCAGGCACCGCAGATTATGAGGTAGTTCCTTGCAAATGTGTGTTGCTGGACTTTAAAGCACATAGATGTGTAAGCTGGAAGATCCCGCAGTGGCGTACACTTTAGAATCATGGAATCCTACGAGAGTGGGGGCAGGCCATTTGGCCCATTGAGTACACACTGACCCTCGGAAAGGTATCCCACCCAAATTCACCTTCCTATCCTATCTCTGTAGCCCTGCATTTCCCATGGCTTATACTTCTAGCCTGAACATCCCTTGACACTATGCGCAATTTAGCATGGCCTCATTCCTGATGAAGGGCTTTGGGCTGAAATGTCGATTTTATTTTTTTTTCCTGCTCCTCGGATGCTGCCTGACTTGCTGTGCTTTTCCAGCACCACCCTAATGTTGAGCATGGCTAATCCACCCAACCTGCTCATCTTTGAACTGTGTGGGAGAAAACCAGAGCACCTGGAGGGAACCCATGCAGACACGGGGAAAATGTGCAAACTCCACACAGTCGCCCAGTGGAATCAAACCCAGGTCCCTCATGCTGAGGCAGTCGTGCTAACCACATGCTGCCAAATCCTTTTCTTCTGACTTGTGCATCACCTATAGAATCATAGAGATGTACAGTATGGAAACAGACCCTTCGGTTCAACTCATCTATGCTGACCAGATATCCTAATCTAATCTAGTTCCATTTGACAGCACTTGGCCCTTTTCCCTTTAAACACTTCCTATTCACAAATCCATCCAGATGTCTTTTAAATGCTGTAATTGTACCAGCCTCAACCACTTCCTCCAGTATTGCATTCCAAACATGCACCACCCTCTGCATGAAATTTGCCCCTTAGCTCCTTGTTATATCTTTTCCCTCTCACCCTAACCCTATGTCCTGTAGTTCTGGACTCTCCCATCCCAGGGAAAAGACTTTGTCTATTTATCTTTTCAGCTACACAATTTCCTGGGAAATACATGCAACATCTGTTGTATGTTTAATGGCCAGAAAAGCAGAATATTGTGAGAAAATTTGTTCATTGCAGTGATGGACTCGACACCATGAAAATTGCTCCTCATCTTACTTTAAATGCAAATAGGAAAATCCTGGGGTGAATATTTGCTGAACTGAGTTCATGTTAGACTTGGAGATACCTTCAGACTCCAGCCCCTGAGACCCACAGGAAGCAGTTCAGCCAAAACATCAACTTTATTGTTAAGTGATGAATTCCCATACAGGCTTTTTGGAGTCTTCTTACAGATTAGGTCAGCTTTGGGTATGTCTCCATCCAGTCTGCACTTGGGTGTGCTGAATTGGCCAGAATATTTTTATTTTAAAGTCAACCATGCAGCTATCCAAATAATGGTAGGAGTCTTTCAAAACTGTTTTGGCATGCACGAGAACTGTGATTACAGCCAGTGAGTAAAGTCTGCCACTATATGTCTACCAGACCTGTCTCTGAAAGTTTTCTGCCCGCATCAGATTCTGGCCACTTATTTTAGCCATCATAGAATCCCTACACTGTGGAAACAGGCCATTTGGCCCAACAATTCCTCCAAAGAGTAAGCCACCCAGACCCATTTCCTCTACCCTATTACACTATATTTACCCCTGACTAATGCACCTAACCTACACATCCATGAGCACTATGGGCAATTTTGTATAATCAATTCACCTAATCTACACGTCTTTGGGATTCGGGAGGAAACTGGAATGCCCAGACATGGGGAGAATGTGCAAACTCCACACACACAGTCACCCAAGGCTGGAATTGAGCCCCAGGCCCCTGGTGCTGTGAGCCACCGTGCTGCTCACTTCTAATGTTTCTTGTTTGATATGAGCCTGGTGCCAATAACTCAAACTGCAACCACACTCCTCTACCAACATGTTGCATCAAGACTATAAGATTATTAACAATGAATGTTGGGCACTCTGCCAGAGAGGAGATGGTGAGGGGCCAGAATCGTTGAGCATGAATTATATTTAAGACTCTAAGTAGTAACCACAGTGAGAAGGCATTGTAGAAACAGGACTGGAGTTTTTAATCTTGTCAGATTTTAGAAGGCAAAGTGGCTTGTAAAATGCTCCCTGACCTGACTTCCATATTACTGGAATGGGTGCTCGAGGCATTGTGAGTCACCCGTTGAGATCCTTAATGGTTATGTAAGTGGTTCATCCCACCTCTGCCACTATTTTACTTAAGGAAAGAGGAGTTGCATGCAAAGTGGAAGCCTGGCATTTTCCACTGGGTTAGCTAGTGTCAGGCAAGGGGGAACTTCCCTTGTAGGCCATCCACGTCATATGGTCCCTTTGACTCTTTGCTCCTCCACTCCCCTTCTTGCCATATCTAACTTGCACCTTCACCCCTCTCACACATCCCATGTTCTGGGGATTGCCAACCAGTGTCCCAGTCTGGGCTCCAGATCAAGTGTCTGTAATCCCAGCAGTGACCACCACCTGAATGTAGCACTGTTGGGACTACACAATCCCCAACCTTGAACGTGAGGGTCTCACCCTTAATTGTTGAGTATCCCACTGAGGGGGACAGTTTCCAGATTGTCCTATTTGTCGGGGTAGGGTGTGATGTTGTCAGGGTGCACCATTCCTGAAATCCAATCCCTGAAAGCAGTGTTTGGGTTCAGCTTCAGCTACAGTTCTTTCACTGCAAACTCTGTCTGGAACCAAAAGTGCTGAGGCAGAGCTTTGTAAGACAAGACCTGACCACATCTGGACACACCAGCTTTTCCAGACATAAATCGCAGCTGCCTGCTCTTTATTGTCCAGCAAGGCACTATTTGGAAGGTGAATAAATTCCATGGCACATGCTACTGTGTAAAACCAGGAAAAGCTCCTGAAAATACAACTTAAACATAACTCAGGCCTTCACTATTGTAAAGTCCTTGGGCTGGGTCCAAATTCTTTTCTCCTGTGCGGTACTGGGATTTCTGAGGTGGACTCCTGAACTACGGTGACTGTGTTTTTTAAAAGTATATTATTCTCGGAAACTACACTGGGATGGATAGAGTTTTGATACCTTTTCAAAGCCCATCTGAGGAAAACTTGATAGGCAGTGGACAGATTGAAGCCTCATCGGATGCCCATGAATACAAAGTTTAAACAGTCTGGGGGGTCAGCCAAACTAGACAGAAGGAAAAAGAAAACTCCCATTTCATGACCTCCAGGCATTCCAGTGTGTTTGAACAGCCAACAAATACTTTTTATTTTCCAAGTTTAGTCACTTCCTCAAATGTAAAAATGTGGCAGTAAGTTTTACCTAGCAAGATCCTGGCAGCAGCAATGTGAAAGTGATCTTTCTCTAGCTGGACTTCTGTCAGGTACTGACTATATAATTCAGAGGGTCATATAAATTTACAGCATGGGTGGAGGCTGTTTGATCCATCGTGTTGCACAAACCGAGATATATCCAGTCCAGCCAGCCTAGTCTCACTTTCATTGGAACACAGGAAGAAGGGAAGACCATTTAGTCTGTCTAGCTTGCTCTGTTGATCATCTACCTCAAAAACACTGCCATAAAATCTCTACATCACGTGATATTGTTAGTCTCTGGAAATCCATTGAGTTTTGTCTTGCTCAATAGTTCAATAATAATAAAAAGAAATAATAACAATAAATAATTCCAGCTCTGGGTCAGTAGCCCTGTAGGTTATGGCTCTTCAAGTGCTTTGGAGAAAGTGAGGACTGCAGATGCTGGAGAGGGAGAGTCAAAGTGTGGTGCTGTTGCCTCTTGCCTCCTATTCTAAACAGATTAGGCCTTTATTCATTCGAGTTTAGAGGAGTGAGGAGTGATCTTATTGAAACATAGAAGATTCTGAGGGGCCTCACAGGGTAGATATTGAGGTGCTTCTACTGGTGGGAGAATTTTGAACTTGAGGACATAGTTACAGAATGAGGGAGCACTCTTTTAAAACAGATGCAGAGGAATTTCTTCTCCCAGAGAGTGGTGGAGGCTGGATCACTAAGTATTGAATTGAATTTATTGTCATGTATACCAAGGCACAGTGAAAAGCTTTGTCTTGCGAGCAATACTGACAGATCACAGAGTTAAGTAGCATAGATAAGTAAATAATAGATAAACAGCGGCAAAAACAAAAACACAGGTACAGA
The DNA here is from genome assembly GCF_004010195.1 of Chiloscyllium plagiosum. Lineage (NCBI taxonomy): Eukaryota > Metazoa > Chordata > Chondrichthyes > Orectolobiformes > Hemiscylliidae > Chiloscyllium > Chiloscyllium plagiosum. The sequence continues at coordinate 65,641,278 of NC_057726.1, read as the reverse complement.
TAAATGTTAAGAGTTTGAGTCCATTCAGTATTCTAACAGTAGGGTAGAAACTGTTACGAAACCAGCTGGTGCATGTGTTCAGTCTTTTGTACCTTCTCCCCGATGGTAGATGTTGTAGAAAAACATTGCCAGGGTGGGATGGATCTTGGAGAATGCTGGCAGCCTTTCCTTGACAGCGGGCCTGGTGGATGGATTCTATAGATGGGAGGTGGGCCTTTGTGATTGTCTGGGCCGAGTTCACCACTCTCTGTAACCGTCTCCGATCTTGAATGGTAAAGTTGCCAGGTAGTGATACATCCAGACAGAATCCTCTCAATGGTGCACCTATAAAAGTTGGCAAGGGTATTCGCTGTCATGCCAAATTTCCTCAGCTACCTGAGGAAGAAGAGATGTTGTTGGGCCTTTGTAACCAGTGCGTCCACATGAAGAAAGCTTGTTGTGGATGACCGCTCCCAGGAGCTCGTTCCACCTCTGTGCTGTTAATGAGTAGGGGGGCATGTGTAACATCCCGTCGAAAGTCAAAAATGAGTGCCTTGGTTTTGCTGGCGTTGAGACCTAGGTTGATCTCAATGTACTTGAAGAGGTGGATAGATTTTTAAAATGTAAGATAACAGCTATGCTGAGTTAACTTTAAATATGAGTTGAGGCCTGGCGCAGATCAACCATGATTTGTTGAGTGTAGAGTAGGCTTAAGGGCCAGGGGATGTACTCCAGCTCCTATTTCTTACATTCTTATATTCCATAGTTCCTGGCTGTGATCAAGGGCAATAAGGGCTTCCTGTCACACAATCTACATCTCTCATGTCAGCTACTCTTCAGCTTCTGTTACTAGTTCACAAGACAATAGTCTGGTTTGTACAGTGATTTTATGAATTGGGTGTAAGATGGTTGTCTGCAGGAGTGCATTTTGCAAATGTCACATCATTACAGCAAGCTGGGAAGCATATTAGTACAATTTCACAATATCACACTCATTGCCACGAAATAAATTTGCATACACTATCATTTATGATGAGAATTACTCAAGTTACCCAGAATGCCAACAACTATTCTATGAATAGCGAATAGTTTTGTTCGTTGTTCTAGGTAGTGTTCTCCTTGTCAGCTTTTCCTCCAATGGCAGGTTGGAATGATGCACTCACTAGTTTTGTTTCCAAATCTTCCCAGCTGATTCTGCTGATTCCCACTATTGCCAGAGAACCTCTTTCCTTTTAGTTGTATCCAGTAAGGCGGTCTTTTCATTTTGAGCTTGGCATAAGTTTCTTTTGTATTCCTGAATTTGGATCCTTTCTACCACACACTGTTTCATTGTGTGTTTGTCAGTCAGTGTGGCCTGTGAAACACTGTATATCTCTTCTAGTACATTTAATGTCTGAGCTGTCAACTTACTTCTGCTGAGATGAGTGGCTTTAACTTTGTGTCTGTGTCATCTTTCAGTTTTGTCATTGTGTTCTACTGTCAGACTAATTTGTCCTTTTGAGGTGAGCATCACATTTTTTAGAGTAGGTCTGTGAAGCTCATAGTGTTCCAGGAAGCACCAGTGTCCATCTGGCACTTCATTTTAGTTTGATATATTCTCTTGTCTTCATCACAATATTTACACTATTTCCTCCGTTATATTTGATGTTGCCAACCTGCTGTAAGGTGTAGACTGAATTGGCAGAATCTTTGTCCAGTCTCTCTCTTGGCCACACTTGATTTATCAGAATCATTGCCTGAAATTTCTGTAGCAATAATATAGTTTTTATAGGCTTATTTATTTTCTGCCCAGTGAAACACTTGTATGCAAAATATTTAGCTCCTTGTAGTTAAAACACTGTGTTTACCCTACATTCAACATGTATTAGAGTCATAGCGATGTACAGCATGGAAACAGACCCTTCAGTCCAACCTGTCCATGCCGACCAGATATCCCAACCCAATCTAGTCCCTCCTGCCAGCACCCGGCCCATATCCCTCTAAACCCTTCCTATTCATATATTTTCTTTTGCTTCTGTGGATACTTGTTGCTTTTCTCCACAATGTTGAGCTTGAAACAAATTGCCTGTTTTTCAACACAACGGATTGGTCTGGGTTCCTGATTAAAATAGGGTTAGGGTTAGGATTAAAATAATAATAGGTCTGGGTGCATAGTACACAAGACACATTTTTCCATATATGTGCGATTGGTTTATAAGCTCAGAGATTCTGCACATATTTATAACTAGAGCAGAGTGGTGTTGGAAAAGCACAGCAGGTCAGGCAGCATCCGAGGAGCAGAAAAATCGACCTTCCTGATGAAGGGCTTTTGCCGAAACATCTTTTGTTTTCTGCTCCTCGGATGCTGCCTGACCTGCTGTGCTTTTCCAGCACCGCTCTAATATAGACTCTGATTTCCAGCATCAGCAGTCCTTGCTTTTGCCTACATATTTATAACTACTTTGAGATTCAGTTTTCTTCTCTTGGTCAACATATCACAGTAGGATCTCTTCTGCCACAATAATTCTATTATCAATGAGATTAGCTTTCAAGTGCTCAAATTCAAAGGATTCTGTGAGCTGTATTAATACAGTCACATTTCTATCAATCTGCACTTTTTTCACATTTAGTTCTAATATGGAACACAAACTATTCACGTGTATCAGTCAATTTAGGTTCAAAGTTTGCCTTCAAAGCTTTCAAAATTTCTGCTTTTCTGTTCTTCAGAGACATTTAGGATGGAATATGCTTTGTAACAGTTGGTGTGCTTCTATCCACCTCTTCATCACTCTATCTCAGCTGCATCCTAACATTACACTTTCTTTAAGTTCAACTGTCTGATTTGTGCTATATCTGTCTTAAACTGTATGATTGCTGCCTGCCTCATGCTGAGATCACATGACTATGGCAAGCCAGGGATTACACTAGTACTTTTCCATCCAAATAGTCTCCTTTTGTTCCAAAGAAAATATACCTGGTATACAGCTAATTTTTGAACAGCCAATAACCTTTAGCAATTATTTCCATCATTGACTCCTAAAGAAATTTCTAAAATTACTGTAAAATAAGGTCGAAACCAGCACAAAATTATAATGCCATACATCAGCAAAAAGAAGTTTCAGAATAAAGAACTCATTTAAATCAAATAACTTAATAATCCATGTCACAAAACCACTTCACAAGGAGTGAACAGAGTGTTTTGGCCACAGGCTATTCAGCAAAACCTCTGAACGGGATTAAGTGATTTGGGAAAGATCAAACAAACTTTAAGAGGTTGTAAAATCTTTTGGATTTTCCTTCTGTTCAAAGTACTCTGCTATTGTCACAAAACCACTTTCCCCACTATGGCCATCTTGCACTTTAAAGCCTAATGTTGCGGATATACAACCCACTGCCTCCAGCACACCATCAAATCTTGGTACAGTTCTGTAGAACATAGCAGGGGTGTGATTCACCAGTAACCAGATTCTGAGATTCACCTCAGCCTCAAACATGGATTTACAGACAGAACGGCAGAGGTTGAAAGGTTACCTTTTTGACTAATGTAACATTTTGAGCTAAGCTAAAATAAACTGAATATTACTACAACATAAATGAGAACCAGAGGAAATAGAAGCTAATTAGTGAAGAATAAACTTTGTGTTCAATAATAAATATTTGGATGAATCGGCCAAGCAAAGTAATAGAAATAAGATGAGAAAATGCTGCAGAACTCAGCAGGTCTGCCAGAATCCATAGGAGAAAATCAGAGTTGATGTTTCAAGTCCACTATGACTCTTCTTTGGAACTCATGTGAGGGGCTCTCCGCTGTTGAAAATGCAGAAAGGATCAATGGAACCGGAGGGTGAGAGAGATTAGACACCAAGGGTGTTGTGGAATAAAATAAAACAAAGTGGAATAAAAGGTAAATAGAGTGGTAATTTAGTAGGTGAAGTGACCGAACCAAAGTAGGTGCTAGTTGTAGAATAATAGTGAGCTCTTAATGAGGCAAAAAATATGAAAACCTGATGTAGTCGGCAGAAGGGGGAAAAAAAGACAAAATGCAGGATAACCTTTTCATGTGAAGTTATTGAGCTCAGTGTTGCATTCTGGGTGCTGTAAAGTATGCAAAAAGAAAAATGAGGTGCTGTCCCTCCAGCTAGCACTGGGCTTCACTGGAACATTGCAGCAGAAATGTTATCATGGGATCAAGAAGACGTAATGAAATGACAGGGGAGAAACATTGATTGTTCAAACTACAACCAGACATCACAATTGGAGAGTGAGATAAAGGGCTGGGTTCTGTCAGGTTACAACAGTGCCTAGTGTTTCAGTTAATTGAGTTAGTCGTTGTATCAGTTTGATGACTATTATTTCATGCTGAATTTCAACAGAATTTAGGTAATTGTTCAATTTTTCATTTCCTATAGATTTCAGTCTGCTTGGAGTTCTTGCTGTTGTGTACTCACAGTGTGTCCATTTGTTGGAGTTAAATAGTGAACTACAGTATGGTCTGCGGGTCAGATATTTGGTAAGTGATGCTTTGCAACTTACATACATGGGGTCAAAGCCCCCAATGTTTTAGACTTGAAATCTTTCCGCTGGGGGAATGGTCCCATTCACAGGCCTCCCATAGAATTACATATCCTTTCTCCAAACACCTTCCTGATCTTGTGTCCTGATCCCTTGATGGTGTTTACTGCCAGGGTCATGGTTCTGTCATTTCACAGCCTTCCCAGACCTATCCTCATGTCCACCTTTATCTTGTGCTGGTGGGTCATTTAAAGATGGAGAGGGATATCAGAGCAGAATTTAGTCCTGAACTGCTGTCGCCTGGGTAAGTGGATTTTCCAGCTATGGTGGATTGGTTAGGGGCAAGTGGGAATGCAAGGGTTACTTCATTCCTTATCCAGTCTAACCAGTGAGGGTGAGAGTGAAGGAAGGAGTTTACTGAATCCAAATTCATACATGCCAGCCATCTCACTTCAAAAGCAGGCTTATTTCTTTAGTCCTTCTCACGAAGAGATGAGATGCTCATGAATCCCATCCCCTCGTTCTTTGCACAGAGGCAAGATTTGCATGGATATAAATTGGCTGTTTGAAATTCTATAAATTTGGAATGGGTCTTGAATTCCCTGATCTGTGACAAGGAGCACAGCTCCCAGAACACATGCTCCATGTTGTATGGACATATTTGGATATTGGTCTGAAGCAACCAAGGAGCTTCCTTTTCCAATCAAGTGCCTAGTTGCAGATGGAGGTTGGGCTGAGGTGAAAGATTTAGGTCTTGGGGTATTGGCTGTAGTGTATAGAAAAATCTAGAAACAAAATGAAGCACTTGCATGAAAGTTTTAATGATCAGTTCTGTTTTATTTACAGAAGGATTACTTTCCAGTTAACTATGCTGTGAAAGTTCACTATGAAGATATTTATAGAACAATAAATGTTACACGCATGGTAGGTTTGAATGTATCAAGTTCTTTTTTTCTGTCTTCATTCTTTTCTTTTAGATTTGTTCATGGGATGAGGATGTTGCTGACTAGGCCAGTATTTAATGCTCACCCCACATTAGCCAAAAAACAATTCAAGGTCAATCATGTTCCTGTGGGTCTGGAGTCATATATAGGCCGGACCTCATTATTGAGGTATGATTAGTAAACCAGAGATTTTTGACAATCAACTGTTTCATGGTCACCATTTGACTAGCTTTTTATTGAATTTAAATTTTCCCATCTGTTGTGGTGGTGTTTGAGCCTGGTATTGTGGGTTATGAGTCACGTGACCCTCCAACCACACCACTGCCTCTTCCAAAGCCAGGGTCTCCTTGCTTTGCTGTGTTCCTGAAAGGGTGAATAGTTCCCATTGGTACCCAGTGGTGACACTTCCCATATCTTCCTTTACCAACTAATCACCCCATTCCCGAGTCCAAAATGACATATTCAATTGTCCTCCACAGATGCTGCCAGACCTGCTGAGTTTCTCCAGCATTCTCTGTGTTTGCTTGAGAGGAGCTTGCCCACTCTGACAGGGGGAGGTTTGAACTTGCACAGAAGTAGAATTGGAAGAATTCATCAATATTTTCAATAGTCATCATGGCTCCATTAAATCTAAAGCTACCTCACAAAGGAAAGTTGTGTGATGCAGGCTAGGCCTATATCCTCTGGAGTTTAGAAGAATTTGAAGTGACTTAATTGAAACATGAGGGGACTGATGTGGGTGGATGTGGAAAGGATGTTTCCTGTTGGAAATTAATTTCCTAGGTACAGTATTTAATTTGTCACCAACAATACATGAAACCTGCTTTGTGGATGGAGAATGTCACATGTAAATGGTTACATGTTTGTCCATAACACAGTTACTGAATCTTGAATAATTCATAACATTCAGGCATGCGATGTGGGCATTGCTGGCTGCACTACATTTATTGCCCAACCTGAGTTTCCTTTGAGAAGGTGCTGATCAACTGTCTTGAACCACTGCAGTTGACCCACAGTGCTGTTTGAGAAGGAATTCCAAGAATTGGACCGAGAGACACTTGAAAGAGCAGTGTTATATCGTCCTTTCCCAACTAACCACACCTCTACTCCATATACCACTAATCCATTATTTCCAGTGGAGCATTACTGAGGGTGCATTATTCAATGCATTTCTTATTGTGACACAGAATGTGAGGGGACTGTGTGTGATGGTAATGACACTGAACTATAATAATCCAGAGGCCCAGACCAGAGCTCTCGTGGTCAAATCCAGTGGAATTTAAGTTCAATTTTAAAGAAAATCTAGAATTGAAAGCTAGTTTCAATGATGGTGACCAGGAAACTATCATTGATTGCTGTAAAATACCCATCTGGTGTATTCATGTGCTTTAGGGGAGAAAATCTGCTGGTTTACATGTGACTCCCAGCTCTTTGCAAGTCACTCAATTCAAGGGCAATTAAGGATGGGCAACATTTGCTAAGCCTTGCAACCCTCCTATCTTACCTCCAGGTTTGATCATACAAATGCATCCCTAGTTGGCCACCTGAATTCTAATCTCCATAGATTAGTGCTTAACCAGAACTCTGCTGCCAGAGTCCTTTTGTTTTCTTAACTATGGTGACAGTTGCATCTAATGCCATTAATCCATCATCCTTGTGCTCACTAACCTACATAGGCCACTATTTTAAACAAAGTCTCAATCTTAAAAAGTCCATGTTTCCTTTCAAATCCCCCACCCCCATCTCTGTACACTCAGTCTTACAACTCTAATTCTGACCTCTAGGGCATCCTCAATCTTGAGGGGTCCACAGAATGGCAAATAGCTCATGTAATTGCTTCATTCAAAAGGGGAGGAGACAGAAAGCATTCATCATAAGGAAATTATTATTAATGATGTTATAACAAAGCACTTTAAGTTCAAAGTTATTAGACCAAGCAAATGTGATTTTGTGAAAGGAAAATCATGTCTAATTGTTTTATTGGATGCCATAATGTGGAGGAGCCAGTGTTGAACTGGAGTGGACAATGTTAAAAATCTCACAACACCAAGTTATAGTCAAACAGGTTTATTCTGAAGCACTAGCTTTCAGAGCACTACTCCTCCATCTGATGATGGAGCAGTGCTCCGAAAGCTAGTGCTTGCAAATAAACCTATTGGACTATAACCTGGTGTTGTCATTTTAACTTTGATTTATCAGAGTTCTTTGAAGAAATATCTTGTGCATAGCTAAAGGGGAATAGTAGCCCACAAACCCACCAACATACTAAAACAGCAGCTAATGAACTTGAAAGACCCTATACAGACAATGAACAAAACTAATGTCATTTACAAAAAGGATCGTAACAAACACGACATTGGACAAACCAAAAACTAGCCACCAGGATACATGAATACCAACTAACCACAAAAAGACATGACCCACTCTCACGAGTATCCTCACATGTGGATGAGGAAGGACACCACTTTGACTGGGACAATACATCCATCCTAGGGCAAGCCAAACAAAGACATGCACGAGAATTCCTAGAAGCATGGCATTCCAACCGTAACTCTATCAACAAACACAACGAGTTAGACTCCATCTACCACCCCCTGAGAAAAGGAACAGGAAGTGACTTCACCACAAGAAATGACATCACCACAGGAAATGACATCACCAATCTAAAGAAACCTAAACGTATAAATAGAAAGCAGGATTTTTCAGCATTGCTTTGCATGAGGTCCACTGAAGATGTTACCTAGTAAGGTAATTAAATGTTTGGAAATGAACCTTTCAGCTCAGTGAGCAAACCTACATTCAAAACCTCAACCTGAGCTACAAATCTTCTCAAAACTCGTTGGGATAGTGGAAGTACTGAACTTAGATTTCCAGAAGGCATTTGATAGATACCATGCCAAAGGGTATTGTGGAAAATAAAAGCTTATAGTGTAGGGACAACATATGGCAGGAATAGGAGATTGGCTGGTTAACAGGAAGCAGAGAATAGGAATAAGTGAGTCTTTTTTAGTTTGGTAGAATGTCATGAGGTGATGTGTCAAAGGGTTAGTGCTGGGGCTGCAACCTTTTTACAATTGATTATAAATGATTGGAATGAAGGGACTAAAGGTACAGAAGCTTAATTTGCTGATGACAGAAAAATAGGCAGGAAAGTGAGTTGTAAAGAGGACCTAAGGAAGCTACAAAAGAATTTAGATAGGTGAGTGGGCAAAGATTGAACAAATGGACTATAAAGTGTGAAAATGTGAAATTATCTATTTTTGCAGAAAGAATAAAAAAGCATATTATCAAAATTGAGAGGGATACAGAGAGATCTGGGTGTCCTAGTGCATGAATCATAGAAGGTTAGCAAACAGGCACACAAGTCATCAAGAAGGCCAATAGAATGTTATGTTTTATCACAGGGGGAACTGAATGTAAGAGTAGGGAGGTTATGCTGCAGTTATACAGAGTATTGTTGAGACTGCATCTGGAGTATTATGTACAATACTGGTCACTGTACTTATGAAAAGATGTCATAGATGTTCTCTAAACCTCCCAGTTTAGAGAAGGTTTACTAGACTAATTCCTGGAATGAGCAGACTGCCTTCTGAGGAAAGGCTAGACATGCTAGGCTTATATTCTCTGGAGTTCAGACGAATTAGAGGTGGTTTATTTGAAAATGAGGGGAATGACATAGGTGGCTGTGGAAAGGATGTTTCCTGTTGTAGGAGAATCTAGAACTGAGAGTTATTGCTTAATATGAAAGGATCACCCGTTTAAGCAAGAGGTGAGGAAATATTTCTTTGTCTGAGAGTTTTGAGTCTTTGGAATTCCTTTCCTCAAAAAGCAAGGGATGCAGAATCATTAAATATTTTTAAGGCAGAGGTAGATTAATTCTTGATGACCAATGGGATGAAAGATTATCAGGGATATGCAGGAATGCAGAGTTGAGGTTAAAATCAGATCAGCCATGAACATATTGAAAAGTGCAGCAGGCTCAAAAGGCCAAATGGCCTACTTCTGTTCACTGACCCTATGACCCATCAACCTTCTCACTGACTGACCCCCTGCTGGCAACCTCTCCTGTTCACCAACCTCCTGCTGGCTGACCTTCCCAATCACCATCTCTCTTTCTTTCACCACTTCCATCTTCCTTTTCCTTGATGTAAGCCAGGGTGAGGCGCACCCAATGGCAAGAGGCAGAAAGCAGCTGAAAGAATTCAAGCAGTTTCAAGTTGCAGGATTTCAGGGTAAAGCCACGAGCTAGAGAGGCAGCAAGCAGAGGATTAGGGGGGAGGCTAGTTTGGGAGGGTCCACAAGCAGGAGGGTCAGAAACTGGGATAGTTAACGAATGGAAGAAGTGCCAACTGGGTCATAGAACCGTCCATCACAGCCAGCTTTTCTCCCTCTGTGCCGATTGTGTCTTTTTCTCCCAGTTTGTGTTTCTCTCACTCTGTCCCAGGTTGTATGTTTCTCTGAGTTTTCAGTAGGTCTGAATTGGCCATGATGTTGTTCTCACCCTTGACACTTACTAGGGAACCATTGGGGATCAGGCAATGTGGTTTGGGGACCAGTCACAATAGCTGCTTTACTCTATGTGAACTAAGGGACTGTTTCTCCTCAGCTGCCTGTGGAAATGCTCACGTGTACAAGCTGTTCATTACTACGGGGAAGGTGTTGAGGGGAGGTTTGGGGACTGTTCCCATCAACCTCTCCCAAAACTCTTTCAGTCAATAACAATTTGCTGCATGTAAAATAATTCTCATCTCCATGTTTGGCAATGAATTTGTTAAATGGGAGGGGAGCTGGATGGGTGACAGCAAATAATGACAAGTGAATCTGTCAAAATAAAAGAAAATTTATGGAGAAGAAAATTAGTTTTGAATTTGCAAATTTAATACCAAAGAATGCACCCAGTGCTGGACACAGGGTGACATTTTATATTGAAGAGGTCAGCAAAGTGACACCGAGACAGTTCACGTATGTATTATGGTTTGGTTTTCATATTCTCTCTGTTCCTGTTTAAAAGTATTTCTTTTTTAAATAAAGCCTTAACTACAAATTCTTCTGCACACTTGTGTGTAGTGACATTATAAATCAGTAGGATATTACTGGACAAGAAATTTAGAGGCCTGGATTAATGTTCCAGTCATGAAATCAAATTCCACTGGCAGCTGGAGGATTTTAAATTCAGTCGGGATTAATAAGCTGGCATCAGTAATAATGATCATGAAAATACAGAGTTATTGTAAAAGCCCATCTCGTTCCCTGATGTTTTTTAAGGAGGGAAATCTACCACCTTTATCCAGTTGGGCCAGTGACAAACATGTGGTTTACTCTTAACTGTCCTCTGAAATGCTGAACAAGCCACTCAGTTGCATCAAACCACTAAAGGGAAAGTATGTTGGTGAGGTGCTTTCTTAAGTATTTATTTTTGTCTTTATTCATTCATGTGATGTGGATGTCTTTGGCTAGGCCAGCATTTATTGATCATCCCTAATTGCTCAGAAGGCAGTTAAAAGTCAATCACCAATACGCCAGACCAGGTAAAGATGGCAGATTTCCTTCCCTAAAGAACATTTATGAACCAGATATGTTTTTATGACAATTGACATGGTTGCAATTAGGCCAATTTTATTTTTAAAATGATAGACTTTTATTGAATTCACATTTTCCCCGCCTGAAATTTGATTTGAAACCATTGTGTCCAGAACATTAATCTGAGCTTCTTGATTACTTATCCAGTGACATTAGGAGAGGTGGTGGTGTAATGCTAATGTCCTTTAGGGAAGGAAATTTGCCTTCTTCACCTGATTCCAGACCCACAGCAGTGTAGGTCACTTTGTACTGTTCTCTGAAATGGCTTAGCAAGCCCCTCATTTGTATGAACTGCTACAAAGTTTCAACAAACAAACCAGACAGACCACCTGGCATCAACCTAGGCACTGGATAAGACAATGGCAGAAACAGCCCTGGTGCCCCTGCAAAGTCCTCCTCACTAATATGTGGGTGCTAATGCCAAAATCAGGAGAGTTGTCTCACAGACTAGTCAACCAACAGCCTGACATAGTCATACTCATGGAATTTGGAGAAAGTGAGGACTGCAGATGCTGGAGATCAGAGTCAAAAAGTGTGGTGCTGGAAAAGCACAGCCAGTCAGGCAGCATCCGAGGAGCAGGAGAGTCAACCTTTCGAGCATAAGCTCTTTATCAAGAATGTTGATTCTGACACTCCTGGAATATACCTGACAGACAATGCCCCAGACACCAGCATCACTATCCATGAATTTGTCCTCTCCCACTGGCAGGACAGACCCAGCAGAGGGGGCAGAACAGTGGTTTACTGTTGGGAGGGAGTTGCCCTGGGAGTCCTCAACATTGACTGCAGACCCCATGAAGTCTCAATACAGCCTTCTTGATTGGTACCACATTCACAAACATCTAATCCCTCCTCCACCAATGCTCAGTGCCAGCAGTGTGTACTATCTACAAGATGCACTGCAGTAATTCACCAAAGATCCTTAGACAGCATCTTCTTAAACCCACAACCACTTCCATTTAGAAGAACAAGGGCAGCACAAGTTCCCCACCAAGCCACTCACCATCCTGACTTAGAAATATATTGTCATTCCTTCAGTGTTAATATTACAGAGCTTCCTCTCTAAAGGCATTGTGGGTCGACATACAGCACGTGGACTGTGGTGGTTCAAGAAGACAGCTCACCAGCACCTTCTCATGTGCAACTAGGGATGGGCAAGAAATGCAGTGCAGCCAGTGATGCCCATGACTATTTAAAAAAAAAAATTGTCAATAAATTCTAGTCTCGTTAATGACGTCTATATGCTGAAAATGAATATTATCCAAGAGTGTTTGGATTGTTCATTTAGATGTCCAATTAATTTATTTGCGATTGCTATATGTTTGAATCATAATGGTCACCAGGGCCTGGGGGTAGTGACTTCATAGCTTAACACTCACCCTGTTTTGGTCTCATACTCCAGATACTTTGGTATCACTTGAAGATGCAGTCAGGGTGGGAACATCAGTGAATCTGTCCTTAGCAAACTTCGGAATTTGAATTGATTTCAGTGGCTCGTCCCATTCACAACCCTGCACACTGACTCTGCAACCTTAATTGCCCATCTCAGTTCCACCCAAATAACTTCCCTGGATGTATTTCTGGGAATATCCTCCCTCAGTACAGCTGTAATGCTATCCCTTATCAAAAATACCACTCCCCCTCCTCTCTTGCCTCCCTTTCTATCCTTCCTGTAGGATTTGTATCCTGGAACATTAAGCTGCCAGTCCTGCCCAATCCTGGCCCATGTTTCTGTAATTGCTATGATATCCCAGTCCCATATTCCTAACCATGCCCTGAGTTCATCTGCCTTCCCTGTTAGGCCCCTTGCATTGAAATAAATGCAGTTTAATTTATTAGTCCTACCTTGTCCCTGCCTGCCCTGACTGTTTGACTCACTTCTGTTCACAGCTGTACCTGTCTCAGATCAATCTCTACCTTCAATATCTCCCTTGGTTCCACCCCCTCACCTTACTAGTTTAAATCCTCCCAAGCAGTTCTAGCAAATTTCCCTGCCAGTATATTAGTCCCCTTCCAATTTAGGTGCAATCCGTCCTTCTTGTACAGGTCACTTCTACCCCAAAAGAGATTCCAATGATCCAATAATGTGAATCCTTCTCCCATACACCATCTCCTCAACCATGCATTCATCTGCTCTATCCTCCTATTCCTGCCCTCACTAGCTCGTAGCACTGGGTACTACCAGATATTACTACCCTTGAGGACCTCCTTTTTAAATTTCTGCCTAACTCTCTGTAATCTTCCTTCAGAATCTCAACCTTTTCCCTTCCAATGTCGTTGGTTCCAATGTGGACAATGACCTCCTGCTCGCCCCTCTCCCCCGTGAGAACATTCTGCACCCTCTCTGAGATATCCTTGATCCTGGCACCAGGGAAACAACACACCACTCTGCTTTTTCTCTGCTGGCCACAGAACCGTCTGTCTGTACCTCGGACTACAAAATCCCCTAACACAATTGATCTCTTGGAAGCCGACGTACCCCTCATTGCATTAGAGCCAATCTCAATACCAGAAACCTGGCTGTTCGTGCTACGTTCCCCTGAGAATCCATCACCCCCTACATTTTCCAAAACAGCATACCTGTTTAAAATGGGTATATCCACAAAAGACTCCTGCACTAGCTTACCCTTCCTGGAGTTAACCCATCTATGTGACTGTATCTGAGGGCTTCCCCCCTTCCTATAACTGCCATCCATCTCGTACTGTTGCTGTTGCAAATTCCTCATTGCTTCTATCTGTCTCTCCAAACGATCCACTCGATCTGATAAGATTCGCATCCAACAGCATTTATGGCAGATATAATCCGCAGTAACCCTTAAACTCTCTTTAAACTCCCTCATCTAATAAGAAGTACATATCACTGCAAAGGCCATTTTTGCTCCTTCACAATCTACAGACCCAGAAAATAACACTGTCTTATTCCTTTTCAAACACTGCCCCAGGTTAAATTAATAGTTATGGCTTATTTTAAGTTTAATCAAGAGACTTATCTCCAAAAACATATAATCAAGAAAGAATCCACTATACTCACTACTGTAGCCTTTCTCTTCTTTAGACTGTGGGAAGAAACCAGAGCACCCAGAGGAAACCCATGTAGACAAGGGGGAGAATGTGCAAACTCCACACAGACAGTCGCCTGAGGCTGGAATTGAACCCGGGTCCCTGGCACTGTGAGGCAGTAGTGCTAACCACTGAGCCACCGTGCTACCCCAACCACTAAACCGCTGTGCCTTCTTGGTTTTTGGATCTCTTCATCCTTGAAAATACATGAAATATGATGTTGTTTTGGGGAGGAGCATGGTTGGTTGAACCTATTGGAATTCCTCCAGTTGGGCCCTGAAATATAACACATCAGTGAAATCAAGCTATAGTAGCTTCCTCCTGGCCGTCAGAGCTGATAAACTTAGCATGTAGGCACCACCTCGAATCAGTGCCATTTAACCCTTTAAGCTGGCCACTCTGTGATTCTAAACAGTGCTTCAAATAAAGGGTTGCCCCTTTTTCTATCTTCACACTCATTCTTTTTTTTTCTACCTTGGGGACCAGTGGAAGGTTTTTCAATTTGATTACCATCTTTCTGCCTGTGACATGAGAACTCTTGTTGTTAATAAATCCTGGTGCAGGGCCTTGAACCTGGAATTGCTGGTTCAGAGGCAGGGACACCAATACTGAGCCACATTACTTCCCATTTACCCTTGATCCTTGATTTGTATTGTAGAGGCAACAAATGAGGTGTGCATGTTCATCCCATAGCTTGGAATTTTGGTTACAAAATCTTCCTCATTGGACTGAATTTTCCAGCAAGGTCGAAGGTGCTTTCCCAACTTGTAATATGAACATGAGAATTCCAGGCCTTTCTTCCCACCTGACAGTTATTTTCATGAGTAAGAATAGTTGAGCCTTGAGGACAATATTGTATAAAGCATAAAGTATAAAGTTAGGAGCTGAAAGGATTAACTGACATGATAAGATAAATTCTGCCCATCAAGATATAAAGGACTGTTCCTCGGAGGAGGTAACCAGTGTTCAATCCTGTTTGTTACCAATGCTGTGTAAGAGTGTTTTAGTAGCTGTCATGTGATCTTATTCTTAAGTTCTGCCTGTCTCAAGAGACTATCATGTATCTCAGATGTAATGTAACCACATATTAAGTACTTACTATTAAGTAATTACCATTAAGTAGTATGCAATGAACATGATCTGTTTGAATAAGATCTATCACTCTCATTGAATAAGATCTAGCCTACCTTCTGCCAAAGACATTAGGTGGGCATCCTCCCCCACATGGTATCAGTAGCCTAGATTAATTCCAACAAGGAGATTGGTGTCAGTGAGTCTACCCAAGACATCCCAGGTGTTGCAAACAGGAACCAGTATCTTTTGCTTTAACCTCCCAGAAGTGTTGGCTTATCCCAAACCCTGCATTTGATCTGTCAGACACAAAATGTCCCAAGAAACAACACAATGAAGTATGTGTATGTGTATGTGTGAGATTATTCAGAAATTAGGGTGAATAAGAAGGTCAACACTGATACTATCCATTTATCTCCAACATAATGTCTTTCTTCTTTCACCCGATACAGCAAAAAAGAAGTTTCACTGAAAAGGACCTGAAATTGTTATGGGTTTATATCAATTCTCAAGTCCTAGAGACAGTCCTTGAAGCCCTCCCAAAAAGGCACCCATCCAGAGCTTACGTGGAGGGCATCTCCACTTTGTTTACTTATTTGAGGATGGATATGGAAGAAATGGTAAGTCTCACCTAGAAAGTAAAAGAGTTTCCTCTGATAATCTGCACTATGTACTTACACAAAGGGATCAGCATCTCATATCTTCTGTCAAAATGTTTGCTTCACATCTTCCAACTTGCACCAAGTCTAGCTGACCCATTGCCCTTGTGGTCTGGCAATGTCTCAAATTTAATATGTTTATCTGTGTATTTTTCTCTTTCCATTGCCTTGCTGTAATCTTGTCCAGGCCAGCCACAACTCTCTGAAATCTCTGCAATCCTCCAATTCTGGCCTCTCACCTATTCCCAAGTTTAATCACTGCACATTTGGCAGCCATGCCTGAAGATACCCAGGCTGTACACTCTGAGGCTTTCTCTGTAAACTACATCCCTCTCCACCTCCTGTCTCCTTTAAGATGCCTCTTAATCTTGCTTTGATCATCTGACCTAAAATCTCGAAAAGTTGCACAGTGTCCTAGGAATTTTGAGAATGCACCAGTGAAGCATCATGACATGATTTAATATATTAAGGGCTCTAAGTGAGTGCAAGTTGCTGTAAAATGCAGATTAGAAATCAAATGAAAAGAAGGTGAATGCTACCATAATTCCATAGACTGAAAGTCACTTTACCTCCGGTAAGGGACAAATTTGAGGGAATGTGACCTACGTGGTGACCTCAGCTATGCAGGAATTAAACTTGCATTGATGGTGTCACTCATCACTGCAAACAAACCATCCAGTCAGTTGAGCTAACTGGCAATAAGGAAATCAAGGTTTAAGCGATAAAGGCAAGAGAGTTGTGTTGAGGATTATTAGATCGGCCATAATCTCAAAGAATGGCAGGACAGACTTGAAAGGCCAAATGGCCTACTTCCGCAGGAGAAAGCGAGGACTGCAGATACTGGAGCTCAGAGTCAAGAGTGTAGTGCTGGAAAAGCACAGTAGGTCAGGCAGCATCCGAGGAGCAGAAGAATCAATGTTTCAGGCATTAACCCCTCATCATTCACTCCTGATGAAGGCCTTATGCCCAAAATGTCAATTATCCCGCTTCTTGGATG
Organism: Chiloscyllium plagiosum; assembly: GCF_004010195.1. Lineage (NCBI taxonomy): Eukaryota > Metazoa > Chordata > Chondrichthyes > Orectolobiformes > Hemiscylliidae > Chiloscyllium > Chiloscyllium plagiosum. The sequence continues at coordinate 65,624,497 of NC_057726.1, read as the reverse complement.
CTCCCTGACCTGCTGTGCTTTTCCAGCACTCCCCTCTCTGCCTACTTCTACATCCATATTTAAATGGGCTCTTGAGAATGGCAGGATATTTCATGGGAGGGTGTTTTAATTGGAAAATCTATAAGGTGGTGTGTGAGTTAATGGAAATCTTGGAGGTCACGAGGGGATAATATTAAGAAAGGAAATTCATGCATGTGTGAAAACTCTCAACAAGGTTGAATATGGTAGATTAAACTTAACAGAATGGTAACTTGAAGTTGAAGCTCTTCTTCAGGGCTAGGATGGAAGAAAAAGAACACCAATTTATACAGCATATTAAAATGATGAGTATTTAGGCCATGGGTTGGCATGGGGCTGCTGCAAGAACAGTCAATCTTAGCTCTCAGACTAGGCAGGCAGGGATTGGCACTGTTAGCAACCCCTTTATTCCCCAAATATTAAGGCACAATGTATACATGACTTCCTTTTGTCTATATAAAACAAACTCTTATTGTTCATGAATGTAGCTTTATGTGTAAAGACTGAAATTGTATATTTATACATTATACATAAATATCGATATCTCTGTCAATGCAGACATTGTCCAATACACCTTGTCACAAAAAAATACTGCTCCAAATCTGTTGCCTTTCAGATTTGGGCACCCATTTTATATCAGTGGATGCATGACTGAAGACTATACTGATGGAAATTTCTGGCGTGAGCAATTAATTTTCAGAATATAGATGTTGCGAGTGAGCCCTTTATTGTCCATTCCTAATTGCCCTTGAGAAGATAGTGGTGACCATTTTCTTGAATTGTTGCAGTTTTGGTACACCTTTGGGGTTTTGAAGGAGTTGAATTCCAGGATTTTGACTTGGTCATGATAAAGCTCCAAGTCAAGATGATGCATGACTGGCAATTGTTGATCCCTTGTTGTTTTTGATGGTCGGCATTGTCAGTTTTGTACATGCCACACAAGAAGCCTTAGCATGTTAATATACTGTGTTTCATAGGCCACTCACACTGCAACCACGGTATGCTGATGATGAAGGGAGTGGATGTTTAAGCTAATGGGTGGGGTGGCAACATCATAAGCCAGCAATAGGGATGTTGCTTAGGATTGCACAATGTTCAGAACTATTGGCAATAACTTAGATATTGAAGCAATCCATATCCATATGCAGCAAGACGTGGACAACACCTAGGTTTGGGTGGAAAATTGCTAAGGAATACTTGTGCCATCCAATGCCATGCAATGAACATGTTGAACAGTACAGAACCTAACCATCAACTGTTGACATTTAGTAGGGCGGCACAGTGGTTAGCACTGCTGCCTCACAGCGCTAGAGACCCGGGTTCAATTCCCACCTCGGGCAACTGTCTGTGTGGAGTTTGCACATTTTCCCCGTGTCTGCGTGGGTTTGCTCCGGTTTCCTCCCACAGTCCAAAGATGTGCAGGTTAGGTGAATTGGCCATGCTTAATTGCCCATAGTGTTAGGTGTAGGGGAATGAATCTGGGTGGATTGCTCTTTGGAGGGTTGGTGTGGACTTGTTGGGCCGAAGGGCCTGTTTCCACACTGTAAGTAATCTAATCTAGTGTTACTATTGCTGAAGTTCCCCACTATTAACATCATGGGAGGTTACCATTGACCAGAAATTACATTAATCAGCCACATAAATACTGTGGTAAGGAGGGCAGGTCTGGGAATTCTGCAGCAAGTAACTTACTTTCTAGCTCCCCAGTGCCCGTTCATCATCATCTACAAGACACAAGGTTAGGAGGGCAATGGAATATGTCGCACTTGTCTGGACGGGTGCAGCTCCAAAAACACTCAAAAAGCTTGACACCATCCAGGACAAAGCAATCTGATTGATATTCCAACCATCACTTTCAACATCCACTACTGACACACAGTGGCAACAGTGTGTACCAACTACGGTTCTGTTCTCATAGCTGTTTGCAAGTCAAATTGTACACAAGTCAGAACACAATGAAAAGGAGCTGCTCGTAAGTATAAGGAATGCTCATATGATGGGTCTTTAAAACCACAACTATGAGATTGCATTCATAACTACAAGCATTCGTAAGTTGGACATTTAGGGATCCCCTTCACTGCACCAACTCACCAATGCACCTTCAATAGCACTTTCCAAATCTGCAATCTGAACCATCCAGAAGGAGAAAGGCAAAGATGTTTCAGAACACTACTACCTGCAAGTTCACCTCCAAGTCATGCATTATCCTGACTTTAAATATATTGCCTTTCTTCACTACAACTGGATTATAATCCAGGAACTCCCTTCCTAACAGCACTGTGGGTGCCCATGAAACTCAAAGATTGTAGCGGTTCAAGAAGGTGGCTCACCAATGGTTTGTCTTGTGTTTTAAGCCAGTACTGGTGTGAGACTGACTATATCTGAAAATAAACTGACTCTAAGGCTGTTTTCTCCTTACCTGTTAATAAGACCTTTCAATCCCTTATGCATTGTAATGCTGCTTTAATTACATCTGTACGTGGTAAGTTGTCAAATACAGCTCTTTAGTGTCTAAGGCCTCTGACTTCACATACTCATTCTAGACTGATGTCATTTCTGATGTTTGAGTCATGTCATCAGTTACGTCATCATAATTTACATAAATCTAATTTCTACCACAATAAGCATCTTCCCAAGGGCAGTTATGGATGAGTTACAAATACAGGCCTTACCAGCACTATCTACATTTGATGATTAAAAAAGAAGTATTTAAAAATCCATGATAGTCTCAAGAATCTTGAGCACCAGAGAAAATGGAGAGCATTCCAACAATTTCCTGGCTTGAAGGTGGGAGAATGGTTTGAGAAGTGTGAGGGTGATCCATTCATCATAGGCCACAGTGTGTTTTAGTAGTCACTGCATTTACATGACCAAGTCACGTTAAGGTCCTGGTCCATAAGGCAACAAGATCATAAGACATAAGAGCAGACTTAGGCAATTCGGCCCATCTCTGCTCTGTCATTCGATCATAGTTGATATACTTCACAAACCATTTTCCTGCCTTCTTCCTTGATCTCCTCTACTAATCAAAAACCTGCCTATCTCTGACTTAAATATGTTCAATGACTTGGCCTTCAAAGCCCTCTGTGGCAATGACTTCCACAGATTAACCATCCTCTGGCTGAAGAAATTCCTTCTCATCTAAGTTCTAAAGGGTCATCCTTTCACTCTGAGGCTGTGCTCTCGGGTCCTAGTCTTTCCTACTATTGGAAACTTCTTCTCCATACTCACTCTATCCAGGCTTCTCAGTGTTCTGGAAATTTCAATGAGATTTCCCCCCCCATATCTTTCTAAACTCCATCAAGTACAGACCCAGAGTCCTCAACAACTCTTTATATGTCAAGCTCTTCAACCTAGAATCATTCTTATAAACTTCCCCTGGGCCCCCTCCAATGCCAACACATTTTTTCTGCGATACAGGGCCCAAAACTGCTCTCAATATCCCAAATGCAGTCTGAAGAGTGCCTTACCCAACCTCAACAGTACATTTCTGCACTTGTATTCTAGCCCATTTGAAACGAAAACTAACATTGCATTTGTCTTCCTATTTGCCAGCTGAACCTGCATGTTAACCTTAAGAGAATTCTGAACCAGGACTCCCAAGTCCATTTCTGCTTCACCTTTCCAAAGGCTTTTCCTGTTTAGAAAATAGTCCACCCCTCTATCCTTCTTACCAAAGTACATAACCTCACATGTTTCCGTGTTGTATTCCACCTACAACTTCTTTACCCACTCACCTAGCCTGTCCAGAGCCTTTTGCCACTTCCTCATTACTACCTCTCCTCCACCTATCTTTGTGTCATCTGATAACTTAACAGTGCCCACAATGCCTTCATCCAGATCGTTAATCAACAAAGTGACTAGTTGTGATCCCGTCACAGATTCCTGTCAAACTCCAAAAGTCACTAGCTGCCATCCTGAAAAAGTCTCCTTTATTCACACTCTTTGCCAGCACTTTGCCCCGAACACCATGGGCTCTTATTTAGCAACCTCTTGCATGGCACTTTGTCAAAGGCTTTCTGGAAGTCAAAATAAGTCACGAGCATTGGCTCGCTTTTGTTTAACTTGCTTGTTATCTCCTCAAAGAATTCTAATAGATTTCTCAGACATGGCCTCCCCTTGACAAAACCCGAGTCAGCATTATTTTACCATGCCCTTCCAAGTACTTACAATCACATCCACAATAATGGATTTTCAACGTTATCAACAACAAAGGTCAAACTATCTGGCCTACAATTTCCTGTCTTCTGTCTCTCTCTCTCTCCCTTCTTAAATAGGAATTATACATTAGCCATTTTCCAGTCTTCCACAACCCTCCCTGACTACAGTAATTCCTGAAAGATCACCATCAATGCCTCCACAATCTCCTCAGCTATCTCCTTCAGAAATCTGAGGTGTAGTCTATCTGGTCTGGGTGATTTAATCACCTTCAGACCTATCGGTTTCCCTAGCACTTTCTCCTCCATCAAGGCCACTACACTCACCTCTGCCCTTTGACGCTCTCAAAGTTCTGGTATGCTTCTGGTGTCTTCCACTGTGAGGAATTCCAGAATGTTGATGGTGTGTGACTCTGCAAAGATAAGAGAACTGGGTGTTTACATTAATATTGTCCAATACATTAGCCACAAGCTACATCTGGAGTCCAGATGTAGATAATTACATTTCTGGTTAGTAAATAAAAGTTAATAATAAACTGCAACATTGAGCTTGAGAACTTAATGCTAACACACACATGGTGTTTGCATATAAATTTTAATCTTACTTTGTAAGTTTGCTGGTAAGTTAATTACCACTAAGGCTGGACTGTCAATCTAGTCCCACTACTCCGTGGGTCACATCATTAGGGCCTGATGTTAGGGAGTTGCTGCTGGTGCCAGTGTGAAATCCAATTGCACATTGAAAGAGGTGCTAATTTGTCTGAAATCTGATTGTTATGTGTCATCACCTGGTAAAAGTGATGAAGAGTAAATTTGATTGGAAAACCAACGAGAGAGAAAAAAACAAAATTAAAACACTGCTTAAATGTGGTTTAAATATTGTTCAATTTCACTGCTGCTGTTTGGTGAATCTTTCCTTGTCTTTTCTATTGAATGTTGAGATTGATGATATTGAAGATGAGCGAGTGGAGGAAATACTATACCGTATAAGTGACATGGATGAGCAAAGTAAGAACAAGTCCATTAGGCCCAAGGCTTTATTTGATAACTGTTATCGGGTCATGAAGCAACTCTTCCACTGTAAGTAGTGACGGAATTATCCTCAATCCAACATTTTAACTTGTGAAAATTATTGTTCAAAAGACTGAAAATGGAGACCAAGTGTTTAAAATTGAAAACCCACACAGGTTGTTGTTTAACCACACTTGGAATTCAGTATCCAGTTCTGGTCTTCCTGCTAATAAACTGACACTGAAAAAGAATTCTCAAGGATGAAAGCAGAACTGAGAGATAATACCTACCAGAAAGGTTGAACAGGCTGGTGCTCCCTTCTCAATAAATGAAAAAGCTAAGAGGCTGCTTGATAGAGGTCTTTATTATTAGAAGGGGTTTAATAGAATAAACATGGAGAAGATGCTTTCATATGTGGGGTGGACCAAAACTAAGAGGGTCAAAAATATATGGTAGTTGCCAATAAATTCAATAGAGAATTCAGGATAATCTGCTTTACCCAGAAAGTATTGAATGTGGAACTTGCCAACTCATTGAATAGTTGTGTCAAATTTCATAAACACCTTTTTAAGCTAGCTAAGTGCACAAGAGAGTGAAGAATAGGATATGCAAATCAGATCAGGTGAACTACAGAGCAGGTTCAGGGATTAGTAGGAGATGTCTGGTTTGCAAAATACACATAAGCATGGAGTCTTTTGGGTCAAAATGCCTGTTTCTGGCTGTAAGTTCCATGTAATAGCGGGGGAGTAAGGGACTTTAATAAGATAACTCCATGTTAGATTAATTTCTGGCAATAGGATCATGCACGAGGACATGGTCCTTGGAGCATTTTTTGTGACATTTCAGAATTACAGAATTGTTACGGTGCAGAAGGAAGCATTTGAACCATGATGCGTACCAGCAGACTTGCAAAGACGATAGATTAGATTAGATTCCCTACAGTGTGGAAACAGGCCCTTCGGCCCAACCAGTCCACACCGACCCTCTGAAGAGTAACCCACCAAGACGCATTTCCCACTGACTGATGCACCTAACACTATGAGCAATTTAGCATGGCCAATTCACCTGACCTGCACATGTTTAGATGTGTAGCAAACTTCCAAAGCCAAGTACTCAGAAACTCGAAGTGTGGGAGTGGGGTGCATCCTGTGGTATTGTGCACCTTGGGAAATCCAAGTCATGAACGACTGGAAGATATGAAGGTGCTCAACTGTGGGGAGCTTCGTGGTCAAACCTATTCCTTCCTTATTGAAATAGATCCATACAAATTCACACTCTCTCAGGAACTGGAATTTTTTTTACATTTTAATACAATAAATCCTGTTGGGTCCATTAATCCATTGCCCAAATTCCCAGTAGACTGGAGATGCTACTGATGTGCCTGAAGTCCATATAAGTCATGATCAGCAGATGATATTCCATAAGAAATAAACATAGAAATTGCTGGGAAAATTCAGTTCTGAAGAAGAGTGACTGGACCTTAAACATTAACTCTGCTTTCTCTCCATAGATGCTGCAAGAGTTTCCCAGCAATTTCTGTTTTTGTTTCTGATTTCCAACATTTGCAGTTGTTTGGAATTTTATTTATATTCCATAAGAAGCAGGTGTGGGAATGTTAGCTAGTTTTTCATTCACCCTCCACCAACCTCAATGCAAATCCAGGATATTGACACCAAACTGGGAACAGAAACCTGAAGTCAAATACATTGTTAAAAAGCACAATTGCATTTATAAAGCAATTTTTATGATCTCAGGATAACCACCTTTCTTTACCCTTCAAATATAGTCTCCATTTTTATGAAGGAACCAAACCAGCCAACTGTGCACAGCAAGCGCCCACAAACAGCCTTATGATAAACACCTGATCATTTCAAAGAATAGAATCCCAATAGCGTGGAAACAGGCCACTTGGCCCAACAAGTCCACACCAGCCCTCTAAAGAGTATCCCAGCCAGACACATTCCCCTACCCTATTACTCTACATTTCCAATAACTAATGCACCTTGCCTGTACATCCCTGAACACAATGGGCAATTTAGCTAGCCAATTCACCTAACCTACACATCTTTGGACTGTGGGAGGAAACTGGAGCACCCAGAGGAAACCCACGCAGCAATGTTGGGTGAGGGAATAATAATAACCAGGACACCAGTATTACTTGCCTTATCTTCTTCAAAATAGTACCATGAGATCGTTTACATTCTTTGAGAGGTCAGGCATTCTCATCTGAAAGTTGACATCCACTCACAGTGCAGCACTTCCTCAGTACTCCACTGGTATATCAGCCCAGTTGCAGTGTTTGAGTGTCTGGAGTGGTGCTCTGAGGTGGAAGCACTACCAAATAAACCACTGCTGGCAATGAATCAACAAAGAGACGGTGCAGCTTGCAGCTTGTGTGTAACAAAACTACACTTTTCACAAGGTTATGCTATCCTTGGCTTCTTTTTCAGAGCGGTTGTAAAAGACACAGCCTCCGAAAAGTCTGGAGGTGAAGTGTTTTTGGGCCAAGTTGATAGTAGCTAACAGAGACTGCCTCAGGCAGAAGGCTTTCAAGTTAAAAAAAACTTGTACAGCGAAAGGATTTGGCCAGATCTACCAGCTCAGCTTTTCTCTGGTTTGGATGTTTTTAGCAATAGTGCTAAAAAAAAGGCTGCTGGACCCAAAGAAGCAGGTTCAGGCTGGTACTCTCTCTCTCTCTGACTTCTATCCTGTAAGAACTTATATTTGATTTTTCCTTTTGTGCCAAGGGGTGTTTATGGGGATTGTTGCAAGAATTTGGAACAGCACCATTAAGTTGGGATGATCTGTTGGGTTTTCAGAGAGGTTAAGCTATTCAGTCTTCTGTTTTCTGTTTGTGTTTCATTCAGTAATCTTTTGAACAAAACAGAATTTATTTATAATCAAGTGATTTGACCAGCTGATCTCTCCTGGAATAGTCACATTACACCTGCTTAAAAGAACTAGCAAAGTTAAGGCCTGAGCTACCTTCTTGAAATGTTTTGAGGGGTCTGGCCTTGTTCATAAAATGTGGATTCGAGGGTTTTTCTGTTTAGTAGATTTTGTTGACATTTTGAAAGCACTGGGACCTTGATACTGTCTGTGATTTGAATTGAATTCTTGCTGCTTGCTGATCAGGTTGTCTTTGCTGTGGTCCATTGTTACAGGTAACTGGAGAACTTGATCACCGGTGTACTCATGGTGAATGGTTTCATCATCATCGCCTGTCGCTAACAACAATACCCACTTCTCCACGTGCATGCACCTCCCTCCTTGTGACTGGAAGCATCTGGAACAGTATCACCCATTCTCATCCAGCTCCTCTGCGTTGAGATGTAGAATGCACTTGCCACTGGCTGGAGGATTAGAATGGACCTCATTGAAGCATACCTGCAGACAAAGGCCACCGGCTTGCTATTTATTCACTTCTCTCTGACATGACTGTGCGTGTTGTAATTGACTTCAGTGAAGCCTTTTCTCCTGTTTTGCCCCCACCCCATTCTGTTTACTCCCATTCCTGCACCCATTTACTGGCTTTCCATTTGACTGAGAGTTCAATCTGGGTAGTGTCCATGCTAATGTCTTTCCATAACCCAGGAACATTGAGCTGGAAATCTTCAACTCTCAACTCTGCACCATAACCATCCCCCTGGGCGCACCCCCCCCCCCCCCCCCCCCCCCCACACCATACCCAAACCCAACCAAATATCCATTATTAACTAGAACAAAAAAAAATCTGGCTGCATATTGTGGCTGAAATCTTTACAGTGCACAATGCAAGGAAGAAAGCAATGAGGATGTGAAATGCATCTGTCTCCAAGAGGGGATAATGTTGAAAATTTGGATCAGACAAGTGCAAGACAACCATATATGTGCTAGAAGCAGCTCTTATTTAAAAAGGACCCTCCTGCCCAATCATTTATTGGGAGAGAAGCTACAACATGGAGGAAACAGTCAATCACTTGAAGTAACTATCTCTAAGGAATAGGTACAAAAACAAATCAGACAATGCATTGAAGTTATTTTTATTATTCATTCTTCAGCACTGATCTCTATTATGCCTCCACCCCTCCCAACTGCCTCCAACAAGTTTAAACACATAACCAGGAAATTCCATGGAAATAGTTTAATCTTATGGTGATAAGGATATCAAATTTGTATCACTCCTCTCTCATTACCACTTCTACCATAAAGGTTTTGCCTTGGGCATCAGAGACCAGGAAATAATGTGTGCATGTTTAACTGACGTAAAAAGATTTCATTAATTATTCTTCTTCCTACTTGTATAGGGTGATCAGGCAAAACACTCAATAATAAATGTTTGAATACTTTTGGTCTATTCCATTCTCTATTAAACTTTGTAGCTGTAACTTCAATCTGAGGTGCAGAACAAGAGGAAAAATTATGACTAGATACTACCTCAAGGAAACACTTGTCCATGCAGTACCGAGTTAGACACACTCTAATAGCATACTCTGCTGACTCCTGTGAAATGGCTGGATGGACGTTTACGCATAGGGTCTATCAATGAACCTGTCCCATAGGATGACTGGATGGTCACTAGCGCTGAGGTTTACTGGAGATAACTAGCCGTAGGGTTACCTATGACCATACGAAATAGAAGCAAGTGTGTAGGTCATTTGGCCCCTTGAGCCTGCATTACCAGTCAGTAAGAATATGGTTGATCCAATTGTAGCTTTAACTCCTCTTTCCTGCCTGGCCCCATAAACTTTGTCTATCTAACTTAATTACAGATTAAGTTTGTAACTTAATCTTGAATATATTCAATGGGATAGCCCATACTGCTCACTCCAAACGGACCCAACCACCAAAGATATATTCCCTCCCCACCCCTATCAGTGTTCCAGACAGACCATTCCATCCGTGACTCCCTCGTCAGATCCACACACCCCTCCCCACCAGTACACACCCCACTCCTGCACCTTTCCCTGCCACTGCAGGAAGTGCAAAATCTGCGCCCACTCCAGACACCTCACCTCCGTCTGAAGCCCCAATGGATCCTTCCATCTTCATCATAAATTTACCTGTAACTCTACCAATGTCCTCTACTGTATCGTTGTACCCGATGTGGTCTCCTCTACATTGGGGAGACAGGACACCTTCTTGTGGATCGTTTCAGAGAACATCTCTGGGACACCCGCACCTACCAATCCCACTGCCCCATAGCTGAACACTTCAAATCCCCTCCCACTCCGTCAAGGACAAGCAGGACCTGGGCCACCTCCACTGCCAAACTGTTATCACCCGACGCCTGAAGGAAGAATGCCTCATATTGGGCCTTGAGACCCTGCAACTACACAGGATAAATGTGGATTTCAACAGCTTCCGCATTTCCCCTCCCCCACTTTATCCCAGTCCCAAGCCTCCAACTCGGCACCAGTCTTCTGACCTGTCCACCAGTCTCCCCTCTGACCTATCACCTTCTCCCTCACCTTCATCCACCTATCACTTTCTCAGCTACATTCCCCTCCCAACCCCCCAACCTCACCTCCCTCCCATTTATTTTGCAGCCCCCGGCCCACAAGCCTCATTTCTGATGAAGGGCTAGTGCCTGAAACGTCAATTCTCCTGCTCCTCGGATGCTGCCTGATCTGCTGTGCTTTCCCAGCAACACGCTCTTGACTCTGATCTCCAACATCTGCAGTCCTTATGTTCTCCTGCTCACTGGGGTAAAAACTTTCAAAGACTAAAGACTCTTTCTGAGAGAAGAAATTCCTTGTCATCTTGTCTTAAGTGGGAGACACTTACTTTGAAACAGTCCCCTCTTAGTTCTGATTCCCCAAGAGGGGAAACAAGCTTGCAGCATCTACCCTGTCAATACCTCTCAGAATCTAATATATCCATTAGGAAATCCTCTCATTCTCCTAGACTCCAACCTGATCAAACTTTTCTTTTAAAAAAACCTTCATCCCACGAATCAACCCAATAAACCTTCTCTGAACTGCTTCCAATCAGTGCAAGTATATCAACTTGCACTCCAGGTGTGGCCTCCCCAAAGCACAGTATAATTGCAGCATGAATTCCTTGCTTTTATATGCCACCTACCAGTGAATAGAGGTCAACATTCCATTTGTCTTCCATCATCTTCCTGAATGGACATGTTAACATTTTGAGATTCATTTATTAGGACACCCAAATCCCTCTGAACTGCAGTATTCTGCAATGTCTCCAGTTAAATAGTATTTTGCTTTTCTAATTTTTCTGCCAATCTGGTCGACCTCATATTTTTCAAGTTATGCACACACAAGTAAAGCAGCAGGAAATCACTTTATATGCTTGTTCTCTGGTCAAATATGGTCAGTGCAAACAATTCTTATAAGACAACAGAGTGACTGTAGTTAGCATAATTTGTGCAACATCTCCCTCAGTACAGTCCATGAACTGGAAGTTCAACCCCAAGCTAATTCACTGTTGCTAGATTGCAAAATTTGGCAGATCATGGTCACCTACACCACACGATGTGGCATTTAGACAATAATGACAATTCTCCACCTGCCAAATTTGTCAACATAGGTCTGAGAAATGCCAGCCCTCAGTCCCCTGCTTCAACAGTCATTCATTGAGGATCATATTTGAGTTGACATTGTGGTTGAGGAGAGAAGTTGAGGGTGAATTTTTCAGCAGAGAATTTTTGGAATGTAGAATATTTCACAACAGTGTGTGGTGATGCAGATAATTTTAAATTTTTAAAGATAAAATTGCATAAATAACTGAAGCATTGGAAGATAAAGGGTTAAGGGGAGAGAAATGGGCCAGCAGAGTGCTCTAGCAAACAGCTAGCCCACTGGCATGAGCCAAAGAACCTCCTCCCATACTGCATGGAGTTTCTGTACAGAAGGAACTGTTGAAGTGAAGGCATCAAATGGTGCCATTGATAAAAATTGTTTTCCAGAAACTCAGGGAGTGAATCCAGAATTATAAATGCTAGCGATTTTATTCAGCACTGTTAGTTGAGGTGACTTCAGTCTATCTCTGCCCCACCCCCACACACTGCCACCTCACAAAGCCCAGGATACAAAGACTGCAGACTAGTCATTCAAAAGACAAATAACCACCGACATAATCGTTCTTTAATTGTCGGTGCAGCATCTTCCAATTTTCAAAGTTATTGAAACCAAATGGGTTGATTTTGCATGATGAATCCCTGATGTGCAGATTAACTCGATTAATGTCTCCCAGCAGAAACTCCACATTTTTAACACAATCGTTTTAACATGCGGTCTGAATAACGAACCCTGCTCTTTAACCCTTATGGTGGTTGAAACATTCGCTCCCTCAGTTGCTGAAGTGGAGGGTTCAGGTTCGGACACATCTAACTCAGCAACAAAAGTAATAGTTTGTAATGTTGCTAAACACTGAAAAGTGGAATCACCCAAACACTAGTACAAACCATAGACAGAAACACAAAGATCTGTAGTTAAAAGCTTGTTTAAAGAGAGATGCTTTAAGAAGTGACTGAACAGAAGAAAGGGAAGCAGTGAGGGGATTCAGAAGTTTAGGAGTGAGAAAACATGGGCACCATGGGGAATCACAAGCTGCAAGAGTTCGATGTAAACTGGTATCTCGTACAGTTGTAGTACTGGTGGAGGCTACAGAGTAAAGAACGATTGATGCTACGAGGGATTGAATGTAATGAGAGGAGTTTTAAAAATGCTGGTTAGTGAGCTGGAACCATGGAAAATCCACTCTTCAAGTACAAACTAAAATAATAAGTATTGGTTGTAAATGGGCCATGCGCATACTCAATATCAATTATGCCATGGAGACTTGGAGGACATTAGAAGCAGGAACATGAACTGACTCTTCACAGGTTCAATTCCTGCATCGGCTGAAATCACCAGGGAGGCCCTGTCTTTTCTACCTTGCCCTTGCCTGAAGTGTGGTGAACCACAAGTTAAACTCACCAATGGTTGATTCTCATAGAGATGTACAGCATGGGAACAGACCCTTTGGTCCAATTTGTCCATGCCGACCAGATATCATAAATAAATCAATTCCCATTTGCCAGCATTTGCCCATATCCCTCTAAACGCTTCCTATTCCTATACCCATCCAGATACATTTTAAATGTTGTAATTGTACCAGCCTCCATCACTTCCTCTGGCAGCTAGCTCCATACATGCATCATGCTCTGCATGAAAAAGTTGCCCCTTAGGTCCCTTTTAAATTCATCCCCTCTCATCTTAACTCTATGTTCTCTAATTTTTGATTCCCCATTCCAGGGGATTCATGGTTTTATAAAGCTCCATAAGGTCACTCCTCAGCCTCTGACACTTCTGGGAAAATAGTCTCAGTCTATTCAGTCTCTCCCTATAACTCACACCTTCCAATCCTGGCAATATCCTTGTAAATCTTTTCTGAACACTTTCATGTTTCACAACATCCTTCCTATAGGAGGGAAACCAGAATTGCATGCAGCATTCCAATAGATGCCTAACCAATGTCCTTTATAGCCACAACATGACCTCCCAATTCCTATACTCAATCCTCTGACCAATAAAGGAAAGCATACTAAATGCCTTCTTCACTATCCTATCTATGTGAGATCCTACTTTCAAGGAACTATGAATCTGCACTCCAAGTCTCTTTGTTCAACAATACTCCCTGAGACTGAACCATTAAGTGTATAAGTCCTGCCCTAATTTGCCTTTCCAAAATGCAGCTCATTGTATTTATCTAAGTTAAACTCCATCTGCCACTCCTTGGTCCAGCTGATCAAGATCCCATTGTACTCTGAGGTAACCTTCTTTGCTGCCCACTACACCTCCAATTTTGGTGTCATCTGCAAACCGACGAACCATAGCCCTTATGTTCACATCCAAATTATTCATATAAATGACAAAAAGCAGTGGACCTAGCACCACCACTGGTCACAGGCTTCCAGTCTGAAAGGCAACCCTCCACCATCACCCTCTGTCTTCTACCTTCGAGCCAGTTCAATATCCAAATGTCTAGTTCTCCTTGTGTTCCATGTGATCTAACCTTGCTAACCAGTCTACCATGAGGAACGTTGTTGAACATGTTACTGAAGTCCATATAGGCACTGCTCTGCCTTCGTCAATCAACTTAGTTACTTTTTCAAAAAACTCAAGTTAGTAAGACATGATTATCCACACACAAAGTCATGTTGACTATCCCTAATCAGTCCCTGCCTTTCCAAATACTTGTAAATCCTGTCCATCTGGATTACCTCTAACAACTTGTCAAGCGCATTAGTCTATAGATTCCTGGCTTTTCCTCACCACCTTTTTTAAATAGTGACACCATTTTAGCCCTCTTTGCTCTCCTGATTTCCCTCCTAAGTATTGGTTAGCACTGCTGCCTCACAGCGCCAGGGAGCCAGGTTCGATTCTGGCCTTGGGCGACTGTGTGAAGTTTGCACATTCTCCCTGCATCAGTGTGGGTTTCCTCCGGCTGCTCCGGTTTCCTCCCACATTCCAAAAGATGTGCAGGTCAGGTGAATTGGCCATGCTAAATTGCCCCTAGTTTTCAATGCATTAGTCAGAGGTAAATGTAGGGAAATGAGTCTGGGTGGATTACTCTTTGGAGGGTCGGTGTGGATTTGTTGGGCCGAAGGGCCTGTTTCTACTCTGTAGGGAATCTATACTCCTCCTGTCTTTATACTCTTCTAGGGATTCACTCGATCCTGCTGTCTATTCCTCTGGGAGTACAGCGGGTTTCAATTTCATTCCCCTCTCTTCACCCAATGGAGAAAGAGGCTGATTCTTTCACCTCCTCTGCCTGCCCAGCAGGCTGAGATCTGGGTGATTAAGGGCTGTGTGGCTCAGTGGAAAATGTTCTTTTGTTACATGCCAAATGCTTCACATATTGCGTTCTCCGTTGTTTTGCTCTCCTCTGGTAAAATTATGGCTTATTACTAGGATCAGTCTGTGCCATCGTAAGGGTTTCTGAAAGAGTCTGATGGGAAGATGCAAATTTGCCCTTTGACTTTCCGCCCTTCTTTTCCTTCTTGTTTGACAAGTCTATCTCCTTTACAGGCTGTTCAAGTTAGGAATAGGGACTGTTACTACACCAACAGTTCCCCATCCTTCCCCTCTGTGGCCAGTAACCACTTCCAAGCCAACCATTTTCCCATGTTTGTCTCCTGAGACAAAAACAGAAATTGCAGACGAAACTCACTGCTCTGGCAGCATCTGTGGGAAGAAAGCAGAGTTAATATTTTGGGTCCAGTGACTCTTCATCAGATGGTCTCTGTTTTGTTTCCCTCTCCTTCCTTTACCTGCTTCAGTTCCATGAGACCAAGTGGTCACTATTCATGTATAAGCTGGCCAACTATCCCAAGTGTGGAGGGTCTCACAGTTGAGCCCAGTCATGTTCTTGTGAACATCACACAAAAAATAAATCTTCAGGTGACACTGGGGTACTGGAAATCTGTCCAATTTTCCCTCATTAGCTGAGGATATCAGGGCAATTATCCTGGTGCACATTGTGGAGGGCAGATGTGACATGTCCGTACAGCCTGAGAATTGGAACTTGGTCAGTTATTGCCTCATCTTTCCAGTTCCAACTTTGCAATGCAAACAAACCTTCTACATTTGTGAGAAAGCAATGTGTCCTGTCTGAAATAACACCAGCCAAGAGCAGAAAAATGCTATCTGGAAACATTCCACATTGTATTTGTTAACTTGAAACAATGCCAGT
This sequence comes from Chiloscyllium plagiosum, assembly GCF_004010195.1. Classification (NCBI taxonomy): domain Eukaryota; kingdom Metazoa; phylum Chordata; class Chondrichthyes; order Orectolobiformes; family Hemiscylliidae; genus Chiloscyllium; species Chiloscyllium plagiosum. Next base: position 65,608,631 of record NC_057726.1, on the reverse strand, counting down.
AAATGGGAGGTGGTGTGGAATTCTTAGTCTGAATCAAATTTATTATTAAATTATTCAACTGGATTATACAACAGAATGAGAAGTGGGTGTGTCCGGAGGAGTGGGTTACAGTATACTGCCCCACTTCATATCTAGCCCAAATCCTCTTTTTTTCTCTTTCTCTCTCCTTCACTCTCAAATGTTTTTTGTGGTTTCACTTAGTTTCTCTCTTGCACTCTTCTCTCTCTCTTTCACCATGCCTTTCCACCCAGTATCAATATGAGATAAATTGTCCAACTGGGTTGAGTCCAACTAAAAGAAACCCAACAGAAATGTAACCTTTTCATATAATCAGTGAGAATACTTTTGAACGAGTGGTATAAATACAGGATTATATTGTTAAGATCAATTTATAGAGTAGAATTGATCACGTGAATTGTCACGTGCACTCGAATGAGTGTAATGAAAAGTTTATAATGTTGCCTCTTAACAACATTTTAGGTACAGATACTTTATGTATTGTCACAGAATTGAAATAGAAAAAAAAAAGTCTAGTATGGAATACAGCTTAAAAGTCCAGAATGGGAATAAAAAGTATTTTTAAAGTACTCAAGTTGTAGTCCTTTTTCATTGAGTCCATGCCCATTGGGCTTCAGATGCGCTGGCCTCTGTCCCGGACTTGCTTCCAGGACTTGTTCCCCAGCTAGCCCTGGATCACTCTGCACCCGTTCTGGCCGTGACTCAGCTCACAGCTCAGCCCATACACGCTCTGCTCCTGCTCCGGCCGAGATTCGCTTCTGGGACTTGGCTCTTGCTCACAGTGCTCCTGCTGGGACTCATCTCCTGAACTGGTCTCGGATTCCATTCTCCATTCCCTCCAGGTATGGTACTTTAAGAAGTTTACTTTACAAAGTTAGGGCATGGGGGCAGAAAAACTGCAATGAGGGGAAAAAAGAAGGAAAAGGAGCTAGCAAGCAGAGGAGCTCTGGATGGAGGGTCTTACTCTGCCGCCATCTTAATAGCAGAAACCAAGTGTTTTTCTCTATAATATCATTCATATAATATCAAAGTGCCTTCCTGCCAAATACTCTTTAACTGCTGTCATTGTTCTTTAATACAAAATATGGCAGATCATTTGTGCACAGTGAGATCCCACAAGCAACCATTTGATCATGACCAGGCAATCTATTTTAATCTTAAACTGGTTGATTGTCCAGAACAGCTCTGCTCTTTTTCTTGATCAATTTCATGGGGTCATCTACATCACCAAAGAAGGTGGATAGGGCCTATGTTACATATCTGAAAGACGGCATCTCTGATAGTGCAGCATTCCTCCAGGATGTGCCAGCCATGATCCTGTACTCAAGTCTCTGGAGTGAGTCTGGAACTCACTCTGGAGTGAGTCTGGAGTGGGTCAGAAATCTGGGTTGTCTGATGGCACTTCATCCAGGAATTCTCTCCCTTATCCTTTGCTCTTGTTGGTTGCTGTGGTTCCAAGCCACAAGTGGAGGTCCTACACAAGTTCCCCTCAACACTCTCTTCCTTACGTTTTCACTCTTTCCCTCTTTGCGGGGGAAAATGGACTTGTCTGTTTCCGTGCTGTACATATCTATGACTCTATGACTTGTCCTGAGAACTCTGACCAAACAAAAATTTACGGACACTCTTTTAAAGGGGATTGTCAAAACCTGTCCTGACCCCTGAGAATGGCAATCGTATAAAGGAAGAAGCATTTATACAAGCAATAGAAACCAGATCAAAGAGAAATATGAAAATGGAATGCTAAGAAGAACACATGGAATTATGTATCAGGAAATCTTTCCAATAATAATCCTAAAACAACTTCCAGATGGAAATCATTAACAAAGAGATTTTATTGACAAATTGCCTTAATTCTATTGTAACAAACTGGATTTTTCTGGTAATCATTTACTTTCTGATTATTAAAATTGGAACATTGGGACTCCATCATAAACTCAGGTATCAGTTTTAATTGTCGGGAATATATTTACAGTGAAAGTATAGAGAGAGAGAGTGGGAGGGAGGGAAACATAGATATATTGTAAGATTGTTGGGTGGGGATTTATTTTCAATGCAGGGGTGGGGGAAGAGACAATGAACAGTGGCAGGATTGTGGTCAACCTGAAAGTGCGCTTGGGGTGGGGGGTAGTGGAATGTGAGGGTGGGGGAGGGAAGGAAATCATGTTAGCACTGAATCATAGTGTGTAAGAGGTAAGAGATCAGACTGGGGGTAGTATGGAGATAGAGGTTCATCATTGTGAGGCAGAGATCTTTAGGCACAATTAGAGTTTGGGGGGAGGTGGGTTACTGAAGTTACTCTATTGCTGCTCCTGGCCACAAACTGTGCTATAAGTCTCTTCCTAACTGATCGAGACCAGTTTGTTTTCAGTTTCCTACAAGTTTTTTAGTTGCTCTGGAAACCCAGAGAAAATACATATGAGTGTAAATATGGAGGTATAGAGGGCTACGCAGACTCACCTCGAACTCTGAGGACAGGTAATGCCATTATCTGCAGGACCCATGGTGCATTCTTCAATGCTGAAAGCTACAGACCATGGTGTTACAATCACAATGCTGTCTGCCGTGGGGAACTGAGGTTAGGCTATGTAGTTTGAAGCACTACTACATGCCCAATATACTTTACTTAATCATGAATGCCAGTTAGCTCATTGGCTAGATGACTAGTCTGTGCTGCAGAATAAAGCCAGTAGTGTAGGTTCAATCACCAAAGGAGTAGTTCATTGGGGCCCTGCCTCCTCATTTTACTTCACATTTGTGTAGTGATCCCCTCAACTATACATAATCATCTTCTTAAATGGAGAGAGATGCCACAAGTCCTTGTGGATTATGGTTCATTATCATCAGCATGAATGTAAGCATCACAGTCAAGACCAGCATTTATTGCCTATACCTAATCATCTTTAAGAAGGTGGCGATGAGCTGTCTTCTTGAACTTCTGCAGTGCATGTGGTATAAATACACTCACAGTAATATTAGGGACAGAATTTCAGGAGTTTGGCCCAGCAACAGAAGAGTAATGATATAGTTTCAATTCAGGATGGTATACAACTTTGACAAGAAGTTGCAGGGTCTGATGTTCCGATGTATCTTCAAGATGGTAGAGATCATGGGCTTGGAACATACTGTCAAAGGAACCTTGGTGAATTTCTGCAGTGCATCTAGTACATAGTATACATCTGTGCAGCTGGAGTGTGGGGAGTGAATGTTAAAGGTGAAGAATGTGTTGTCAATCAAATGGGACTTCTTTGTACTGGATGGTGTTGAGCTTCTTGTGCGTTGTTGTAGAGTGGCACTCATTCAGGCAATGGGGAAGTGTTCCATGAGGATTCTTAACATGACAATGTGTCACATAGTATGGGGGTGAATTTAAATTCTGATCGCCTTTCCTCTCTTAAACCCAAGACACTGAGGCTTTGTTTGATTAAGTCCTTTCCTTGTTTATTCCTGCCCTTTAGTGAGGCAGGCCAAATTTGTTCCCCAAATTTTTAAAAAACACACAGCAATTTCCTTTAAAATGAAATCAAAGTCAGAATTTATTCACAAAACAGTTAAGATGCAGAGGAACTACTTGACACACACAAACAAGGACTCAGGAAATTAATTAAGACAGGATAGGTAATTTACAAGTTCTGATTCCAGAAATATTAAAAAACATTTCATGCCAATTACAACTTCCTGGAGGACAGTGTCAAATAATATTGGTGAGCTGGGCCCAGTAGTTTTCCTTCTCACAGGCAAAGTATAGGTTTTTTTCCAGGTAGCAACTTGGAGACAGAGATGGATAGTCTGTGGCAGGCTGTCAACTCTGCCTGTAGTCCTGCTGTCTCTTTGGAGGTCAAACAGCAACTAACTTAGAATTCCATACACATATTTGCCTTCTATATTGTATACTTTAAGATTCTATGATTCACCATCTCATGGAATTATCAACATTCTGTGGTGGATTGCAGAGTTAGAACATCAAAACCTGAGGCTATGCACAGGCAATGAGTTGGTCTGATGCTTAAGTTGTCATCTGAAGTTGGCTTGATGCCCTCCATCCATGCGCAACTTTAGGAAATATTGCCCATTTAGGTATTGTCTCATAAGCCCAGATGTACAATAACAAATTTAGCTTTGGGTTCCGAGTTAACTGTTACTATTTCAGCTGGGTTATTACTGTATTGTTTTGAATTTGTTTCTCCATCACAGCACGCAAGCTGAAACTACTGGTTACAAATGCTTGTGAGACTGTTGCTTGTGAAAAGCTGCGAAGTTTGAGGATTAATATGCATAATAAAACACAACATGATGGATAGACACAATATCCTGCAGTACATTTAAGTTCAATTGAGATCAATGGTAAAGCTAACGGAAATATTTATGATTAAAATGCTCCCCTGACTTAACACTGGAAAATACGAGCATAGGAGACCATTTAGGCCTTCGAGCCTGATCCATCACTCAATTAGATTGATTTCAAGCTTATCACAATGTGACTGCTTTTATATTTCTGGATAACTTTACAAAACTAAAACCTGTCAACCTTAATCTTGAATATTTTAACTGCATGACAAATACAACTTTCTTGAGAGAAAGGGCTCCAGATCTTCACTGCCTTTCAAATCACAAAGTTCATGCTGACATCACTCCTGAACAGCTTAATACAATTTGACATTTATGCCCTTACCTTCTTGATTCCCTATCCAGAGTCATAGAGTCATAGAAAAGTACAACATGGAAACTGATCCTTTGGTCCAACTCGTCCATGCCAACCAGATATCCCAACTCAATCTAGTCCCATTTGCCAGCACTTGGCCCATATCCCTCTAAACCCTTCCTATTCATATACCCATTCTCGGCTATTTGAAATAGTGCCAGGGATCTTATACATTCACCAGAGAGGATGGATAGGACCTCAGTGTAGTGCCCCTTCTGGCAGAAGGCACCTCTTTACTGTCCTCGCTCTGTACCAGTCTGGAGTTCCAGGCAGGATTTGTGCTTAGATCTCTGGAGCAAGGCTGGAGCTGTCAACCTTCTGACACAGAGGAAAGGGCTGTCTGCACCCAACCATGCTTGATAGCTTTGAATGTAAACTCTCTGCTTATGTTAATTCGCGCTGTTAGTCTTGTGTGTTCTGGGCTTCCTCAGTGGTCCAATCATTTGTTTCCCCCATCTACCAAATGATTTAGCTCTTCTCCATGAGTTTTCTTTTCTCCAACAGCCTTGGAGATTTTGATTTCTCTTCTCTGTTGTACTTGTGCCAATGACAATGCTCCAAGAGGAAAAAATCAGCCAAAGCTTTGACTATTACTGACAGTTTACAAAAAGAACAGAGTCATAGAGATGTACAGCCCGGAAACAGAACCTTTGGTCCAACTCATCCATGCAGACCAGATATCCTAATCTAATCTAGTCCCATTTGTCGGCACTTGGCCCATATCCCGCTAAACCCTTCCTATTCATATACCCATCCAAATGCCTTTTAAATGTTGCAATTGTACCAGCCTCTATCACTTCCTCTGGCAGCTAGTTCCATATCCTCTGCGTGAAAATGTTGCCCCTTATGTCCCTTTTAAGCTTTTCCCCTCTCACCCTAAAGCTATGCTCCCTTGTTCTGGACTTGCCCACTCCAGGGAAAAGATCTTGTCTATTTATCCTATCCATGCCCCTCATGATTTTATAAACCTCTGTAAGGTCACCCTCAGCCTCCAATGCTCCAGGGAAAACAGCCCTACCCTATTCAGTCTCTCCCGATAGGTCAAATTCTCCAACCCTGGCAACATCATTGTAAATCTTTTCTGAACCCTTTCAAGTTTCACAACATCCTTCCGATAGGAGGGAAACCAGAACCTGCACATTATATTTCAAAAGTAGCCTAACCAATATCCTGTACAGCTGTAACATGACCTCCTAACTCCTATGTCCGTCAAGTTAGATCCAGCTGCCACCAATCATTTAGTTATCTATGTGTGGCCACTAGGGAAAGCCAATGGCCAATAAAGATATGAAAATTCACTAATACAATGGGGATCTCTGTATTGTGAAAGAAGATGAAGCTCTCTGTCATGAACATGTGATAAGTATATATGGGCAACAGAAATGAACACATGGGGTAAAGCTTTATCATGAGTTGGGACTTTGATGTCAGTCCAACTGAGGCTCCCAAAAAATCATAAGAAATGTGTATTTAATCTCAATTCCACATTTTCACCCTCCCCCCTTATCCCAAAAAAACCAAAATCTGTCTATGCCAGCCTTAAATGCATTCAATGATGGAGCATTTGCAACTCTGTAGGGTAGAGAATTCTATAGATTTACAATGCAGCAGGAATGACTTGGTGGTATTACTTGCTTTTCAAGCAAAGAGGCCTGATAGCTTCATAGACTCAGCAGTCATGGGGAGAGGTAGACCTGGCTGAGGGAGGTCAGGAATTATGAGAGTGCCTCAAGATGGAAATGATAGGGAGGAGTTGGTGGTGGCTTGTTGACAGCCAAAGTGTTTTCCATTTGCAACCAGTGATTGTTCACCCCATATTGTGACAGGGTTATCTTACACCTAGATCACTGCACATTGGATACACTCTTTCCTTAGCTGCAATGTTAATGGATACAACTCTGGTTTCTGATAAACTGTATATCAGCAGCTGCAAGCCAAGAGGAGTAGGCCAATTGCTGTTTAAGGCATCGTGCTGGCTGTAAGGCCAAGTAAGAAACTGTTCCAAGAATCTGCAGACAATCAGACCCTTGGCTGGTCTAATACCTTCAGTTAGTGTACAAATACATTATGTTGCACATTAAAGTATTGGAGCTGTTACCAGTCAACAGTTTCTTTGTTGTTTGCTTGAGAAAACGAATGGCTTTTTTAGATGTCTTTATAGCCATAGAAACCTCCATGCAATGGGACAGCTCAGTTACAACAAGGCCTAGGTCACACTCTACTTTTCTATGAATGTTAAAATAATGATCCCATTTCATGATGAGGCTTTATGTTGCCATTTGACTTTGGAGTCAGAATCCACTTTTGTGTTCATCGCAGTTCTGCTGTGTGATGGGGGCCTGAATAGGTAGTAGGAGCAGGATGGGACCTGGGTGCTTCAGGCCTGAAGAAAAAGGATGAAGAAAACAAGGAAGAGAGAAATCAAGGTCAAGGACATTGGGATGTTCCTGCAACTGAGAGTCACTTCCTGTGATGGCATCAGCTGCTACAGATTGTCTCCTTTCTAAGGAACTAATACTTTGGTACTACCATAGTGGGAACTGACTGCATCATTTTGCTTCCTGACACCTTTTTTTTGTTTCATTTTCATGGAATCAAAAATCTATACAAATGAATATGATAATATTGTAGCTTTATGAGGTGTGTTTTGTCCTGGTTACTTTTAGAGAGAGATTGAGGGATAGGCACCAGACAGTCTAAGAAGATAAATAACTTGTGAAGCCTCGTATATATTTTTTAAAAGTTGGAACAGCCTGAATGGATGTGGTGAAGCTCCCACCCACTGAACCAGGGATTTTGGGTTTAGCTTTCAGCAGTTGCTTGCAGGGTCTTGAAGAAGTGATAGTTGCTTCTTCCCTCTCTCAATTAGAGCTGAAAACTAGAGTTCTCTCTCTATCAGAGTCGTCTTTTGATGTTCTTTCCTCTAGGATTGGAGAACTGCATGTGAGACAATCTGTTTTTTTTTTAATTTGCCTTTTCCAAGGGTGTGTTTATCAGATGTTGCTCTATTGGAACAGATAATTAATAATAGTTACTGTATCTTTTGTTCTGTTAAGTTTTCCAACAGAGTTAAGTTATTCCAATTTCTTCTTTCCTTTGTTGTATTTTAACTATAGTGGATGATCGAAATGTGTTTTGCTTTAAATCTAGTATTTTGACCAACTGAATTGCATCTGGAAGGCAAGATCTTACATTTACCTTCAAAATAGTAAAAAGTTAGGGTCTAGAATATCTTTTTGAGGGGGTTTGGTCTGGTCCATATTATGGACCATATTGCACAAATAGTCAACAGCCTATTATATTAATAATCAAGTTTCTCTGGCTAGGGTTTTGTCAATCGAAATGAACAGTGCCGTCACATCGAATGATATCATGGTTTCTTCTTTGTCTATGTGTATATTTCTGATGATGTCCAAGAATTCCTGTGTTGATTGTATAGAGTGTTTGGATCAGACAACAACTCACCAGAACGACGGACCCGATACCCAACATGAGCAAAACTAATGTAGTGTACTTATTTCTTATGGTCTTATCGATTCCAACAATTTCCTAACATCACACGTTAATCTAACCGGAAGCGGCAGGGACAGACCACTCTAAACACTGGAGGAAACATCAAAGAAGCGCTTCGCGGGAGGCTCCCAAGCACTGATGATGTTGCCTAGCCAGGGGACGAAACGTTTGCAACAAAAACTTCCAGCTCGGCGAACAGAACCACAACAACGAGCACCCGAGCTACAAATCTTCGCACAAACTTTGTATACATTAATATTTTTTAAAATCAATTAATAGTCATGACCCTATTACATTAAATATCATTATTCTACATTAAGAATTGAAATACATTGATAATCCATTATTAATCCACTTAACTCAATAGCCGAAGCCCTCCTACTCATAGGTTCAGACTCATACAGTATGGAAACAGGCCCTACAGTCCTACCAGTCCATGCTGACCATAATCCCAAACTAAACTAAACCCACCTTCCTGCTCTTGGTCCATATCCCTCCACATATTCTTAATCATGTAAATGTATAAGTAAATCTAGAAATAATCTCAGGAGCAGCTGCAAGATCCACACTACTCTCAGTCCACCTTTTTAGAATCTAAAACAATATTCATAAACCTCCAACCCAATATCACATTTTTGGGGAAAAGAAAGTATGAGGCATTAAATTGGGAAACACATCCCTATGTGACCTGGCAAACAGTTTCAGCTTGGATTTTCAGAATTATTATTGACTATCTTATATTTATGACCCCTAGTTCTAGTTTCCCCTGCAAGAGGAAACACATACTCTAGGTCTGCCTGAAAGAATCAATGTGGTTTCCTGAGGATAAAACATGCTACCAGGTTGATATGATCTGAGTACTTCCATCCAACATCCTTCCAATAAGAGGGAGATCAGAATTGCACACAATATTCCAAAAGTGGCCTAACCAATGTCCTGTACAGCCACTGAACTCTTTCAAGTTTCACAGCATCCTTCCGATAAGAGGGAGACAAGAATTGCACACAATATTCAAAAGGTGTTTTAACCAATGTCCTGTACAGTTGCAATATGACCTCCCAACTCCCATACTCAATACACTGACCAATAAAGGAAAGCATACCAACATCTTCTTCACTATCCTATCGACCTGTGACTCCACTTTCAAGGAACTATGAACCTGCATTCCAAGATCTCTTTATTCAGTGGGTGTTCAGAAAAGATTTAGAACATAGAACATAGAAACGTACAGCACAGAACAGGCCCTTTGGCCCACGCTGTTGTGCCGAGGATTAATCCTAATGTAAAATCAAATAACTTAACCTACGCACCCCTCAATTCACTGCTATCCATGTGCATGTCCAGCAGTTGCTTAAATGTCCCTAATGAATCTGCTTCCATCACCACCGCCGGCAACGCATTCCATGCATTCACAACTCTCTGCGTAAAGAACCTACCTCTGACGTCCCCTCTATACCTTTCTCCTAATATCTTAAAACTATGACCCCTCGTGCCAGTCAATCCTGCCCTGGGGAAAAGTCTCTGGCTATTGACTCTCATTACCTAGTATAACTCGATCAGGTCACCTCTCTTCTTCCTTCTCTCCAGAGAGAAAAGTCTGAGCTTAGTCAACCTCTCTTCATTCGGGCAAGCCCTCCAGTACAGGTAGCATGCTGGTAAACCTTCTTTACACCCTCTCCAAAGCCTCTATATCTTTCCTATACTAGGGCGACCAAAACTGGACACAATATTCCAAGTGTGGTCTCACCAGGGACTTCTAGCAAAACCTCGCGGCTCTTAAGCTCGATCCTGCTGTTAACGAAAGCCAAAACACCATATGCTTTCTTAACAACCCTATCCACTTGGGTGGCAACTTTGAGGGTGCTATGTACTTGAAACCAAGATCCCCTCTGTTCCTCCATACTGCCTAGAATTCTGTCTTTAATTCTATATTCAGCATTCGAGTTTGACCTTCCAAACTGCATCACTTTGCATTTATCCAGGTTGAACTCCACCTGCCATTTCTCAGGCCAGCTCTGCATCCTGTCTATATCACGCTGCAGCCTGTAATAGCCCTGGATACTATCAATGGCACCTCCAACCTTTGTTTCATCTGCAAATTTCCTAACCCACCCCTCAACCTCCTCATCCAAGTCATTTATAAAAACTACAAAGAGCAGCATGGGACACTAATCAACACTGACCTCCAGGCAGAATACTTTCCATCTACAATCACTCTCTGTCTTCTGTCAGCCAACCAATTCTGAATCCAGACAGCCAAATCTCCCTGTATCCCATACCTCCTGAATTTATGAATGAGCTTACCATGGGGAACCTTATCAAATGCCTTGCTGAGGTCCACATGCACCACATCCACTGCTCAACCTTCGTCGACCTGTCTTGCCACCTCCTCAAAGAACTCAATAAGATTTGTGAGGCATGACCTGCCCTTCACAAAGCCATGCTGACTGCCTTCAATCACACAATGCTTTTCCAAATAGTCATAAATCCTATCCCTCAGAATTCTTTCCAAAACCTTGCTGACCACAGACATAAGACTGACTGGTCTGTAATTGCCAGGGATTTCCATATTACCCTTCTTGAAAAGAGGAACAACATTTGCCTCCTTCTGATCCTCCAGTACGATTCCCTTGGAGAGTGAGGAAGCAAAGATCTTCGCCAGCGGCTTAGCAACCTCCTTTCTCGCTTCCCGGAGCAGCCTAGGATAAATCTGGTCTGGCCCTGGGGACTTATCAATCTTAATGTTTGCCAAATTTTCCAGCACATCAACTTCATCAATCTTGATCTGTTCAAGCCTGTATCAAAACTCCTCAAAGTTCCCATTCACAAGGTCCCTTTCCTTAATGAAGACCGAAGCAAAAAACTCATTTAGGGCTTCCCCCATCTGATCAGACTCCATTCACAAGTTCCCTATGGTATCCCTGATCGGCCCTACCTTCTCCCTGATCATTCTCTTATTCCTCACGTATGAGTAAAATGCCTTTGGGTTCTCCCTAATCCTTCCTGCCAAGCCTTTCTTGTGCCCCCTCCTGGTTCTCCTCAGTCCATTTCTGAGCTCCTTTGTAGCAAGCCTGTAATCCTCTCAAGCTGTGCTAGATCCTTGCTTCCTCCACCTTATGTAAGCTGCTTTCTTCCTTTTGACGAGAAGCTCTTCTGTTCTCGTCATCCAAGATTCCTTAATCTTACCCCTCTTACCTGTCTCAGAGGAACAAATTTGTGCATCACTCGCAACTGCTCCTTAATCAGTCTCCACATGTCTGCTGTGCCCTTTCTGTGGAACAATTGCTCCCAACTCCTGTCTGTTTTCATCATAATTTCCTTGCTCCAATTAAATATCTTCCCTTGGTAACTGCTCATTTTCCTCTCCTTGGTTATGGTAAATTTGAGGCAGTTGTGATCACTTTCACCAAAGTGCTCTCCCATCGTGAGATCTGACATCTGTCCTGGCTCACTGTCGAGCACCAAATCCAACATGGCCACTCCCCTCGTCGATCTGTCTACATACTGAGTAAGGAAACCCTCCTGAACACACCTGACAAAAACATCCATCCAAACCATCTGCACTAAGGAGGTTCCAGTCGACATTGGGAAAGTTGAAATCGCCCATAACAACAACCCTGCTACATCTGCATTTTTCCAAAATCTGCTGGCCTATGGGTTCTTCAATCTTACTACTGCTATTAGGGGGTCTGTGGAAAACCCCCAAGGAGGTGGCTGTTCCCTTGCTGTTCCTAACTTCCATCCATACTGACTGAGTAGACAAACCTTCCTCAACAACCTTTGTTTCTGTAGCTGTGATGCACTCTCTGATTAGCAATACTACACCCCTCTTTTTCCACCCTCCCTGTTCTTTTTAAATGTTCTAAACCCTGGAACATCTAGCAACCATTCCTGCCCCTGCGAAATCCACATCTCCATTATGGCCACAACATCACAGCCCCAAGTACTGATCCATGCTCTAAGTTCATCACTCTTATTTCTGACATTCCTTGCATTAAAGCAGATATACTTTAACCCTTTGTTTCATCATGGGAGAAATCTTCCCGATAGATTCATGCATCCTGTCACTGTCCCGTCTACAACTGCCCCTCTCTGAGACATGTGGCTCTAATTCCCACCCCCTTGCCAAACTAGTTTAAACCCTCCCACCACACGAGCAAATCTCCCACCCAGGACATTTGTGCTCCTCCAGTTCAGGTACAACCCCTCCTTCATGTACGGGTCCCACCTTCCCCAGAAGGCATCCCAATGATCTAGGTATCTGAAGCTCTCCCTCCTGTATCAGCCACATGTTAAGCTGCATTTGCTGACTGTTCCTCGCCTCACTATCTCATGGCACCGGTAGGCAAACCTGAGATCGCTACTCTACTCGTCCTGCTCTTTAGTTTCCAACCTAGCTCTCTGTAGTCACTTTTCAGATCCTCAATCCCTTTCCTTGCTATATCATTGGTGCCAAGATGTACCACGATTTCTGGCTGCTCACCCTTCCCCTTCAGAATCCTGTAAACCCGATCAGCGACATCCCGGACCCTGGCACCAGGGAAGCAACATACCCTCCGGGAGTCCTGTTCCTGACCACAAAATCTCCTGTCAATCTGTTTAACTATTGAGTCCCCTACCACTAGCGCTTTTCTATTCTCCCCCTTCCCTTCTGAGCCCACAGTGCCAGGATCAGTGCCACAGACCTGACAACTATGGCTTCCCCCGGTAGGCCATCCCCACCAGCAGTATCCAAAACGGTATACTTATTGCTGAGGGGAGTGGCCACAGGGGATCCCTGCTCCATTTGTGGGTTCTCTTTCCTCCCGACTGTAACCCAATTGTCCTTATCCTGTGTCTGAGGAGTGACCACTTCCCTGTACATCCTCTCAATTTCTCCCTCAGCCTCCCGGATGATCCGTAGTTCATCCAGCTCCAGCTCCAGTTCCCTAACTCTGTTTTTGAGGAGCTGGAGTTGGGTGCACTTTCCGCAGATATGGTTGGCAGAGAGATGTGTTGTGTCTCTCACCTGCCACATTCTGCAGGAGGAACATGCAACTGCCCTAACATCCATACCCCACTACTCTCAAAGCCCGCATAGGACTTAACAAAGGAAGAGGAGAAAAGTTCAAAAAATGAGGAAACCTGAAAACTTACCGAGTTTACAGACTCTTAGTAAGGTGAGAGGAAGTGGGTGGGAGGGAGGCCCTAAGGTGTAGCGTGTCGGGTTTAGATCTCACCCACTTAAAAACTTCCTGACAGCCCTAGTTTCTCTCCGCCCTCTCTCCTCGCCAGTCTGTTCAAAAAATTTTGTTTTTTTTACACACTGTCCCAGCAGTCCTCCACTCCTCTCTTGCACCTCTCGACAAATGGAGGCCCTGATGCCTGAAGTAAGTATTTTAAACAGTTTTACTCACCTTCTCAGCAGCTCTCTGCTCCTCCCTCGCACATCTCGGCGAAATTTACAAGGATGTTGCCAGAGTTGGAGGGTTTGAGCTGTACAGAGAGGCTGAATAGGCTGGGGCTGTTTTCTCTGGATTGTTGAAGACTGAGAGGTGACCTTATAGAGGTTTATAAAATCATGAAGGGCATGGATAGGGTAAATAATAGTGTCCTTTCCCTGGGGTGACGGAGTCCAGAACCAGAAGGCATGGGTTTAAGGTGAGAGAGGAAAGCTCTAAAAGGAACCTAAGGGGCAACATTTTCACGCAGAAGATGGTGCATGTATGGAATGAGCTGCCAGAGGAAGTGGTGGAAGGTGGTATTATTATAACATTTAAAAAGCACCTGAATGGATTTAAAGGGACACGGGCCAAGTGCTGGCAAATGGGACTAGATTAATTTAGGATATCTGGTCAGCATGGGCGATTTGGACTGAAGGGTCTGTTTCCATGCTGTACATTTCTGGACTCTATGTGCCGCTTTTGAGGCAGCATAGTGACTCTATGGTTAGCACTGCTGCCTCATAGCACCAGGAACCTGGGTTTGATTCCACCCTCGCGCTGCTGTCTGTGTGGAGTTTGCGCATCCTTTCCCCGTCTCCGTGAGTTTCCTCTGAGTGCTCTGGTTTGCTCCCATAGTTCAAAGATATGCAGGTTAGGTGGACTGACTATGCTAAATTGCCCATAATGTCCAGGGATGTACAGGCTAGGTGGATTAGCCATAGGAAATACTAGCATAGGGGGAGTGGATCTGGGTGGGATGCTCTTCGGAGGGTCAGTGTGGACTCGATGGGCCGAATGACCTGCATCCACACTGTAGGGATTCTATGATTTGGTATGTATTAGTTCATGCAACAAATACCATACAATCTGGATTCTTGTTGACACAGACTCTTTGAGGTTGATTAATATCACCAACTATGGGCATAGACATAATATCCCTTAACTAAAGTTTGAGTTCTATGTCTATTTATGGTACTGTTACATGACATACATAGCTGACTAATTGATTAATTGATTTAACTGAGGGTAGAATGGAGATCTTTTATAATAAAGCATTATGTATCTTTATTAGCTCACTCACCAGCTTGCTATATTCATTAATACCAGGTTCCTGTTCATTCATTCATAACCTTTTACAAACCCATTATTTACTATAACATGGTGTCATTCATTCATTCATAAAACCATGGTTCTGTAGTATATTTTACTACCCAAATTTAAAACAACCCTTTCATACCCATTACCTCATTTTCACACCGTATCAGCCCTTGCTACCAGCGGTGTTTACCTCTGAATAAGTGTAACATACAGAATAGTACCACCCCCATCAAGTGTCCACGAAACATTATAATATTAATTAGCTCCTACTAACCATCTCCCGGACCTGAATAGCTCCCCCAATTAATAAATACCTGCTAAATACCTTTTAACTGGGCCATTATCACTTTAAAAAATTGACAAAACAGTGCTTCCATGAAATTGCACGAATGAATGACACCCATACCGGCAAATAATAAATAAATCTCACAACCCAGCTGCAGTAATCAGTTTAATATCCTTTATTCTTTTATTAATTGCAGGTACAATTTCTAACTTATTTAGAGCATATAGGCCTAGTGTTTTTACTAACATTTATCAACTTAAAAGACAAAAGGACTACCACCTTCTAATTATGTACGCAGACTGGACAGGCACTCTTAATCCCATCTGAACTAGCAGTCAGCATTTAACACGTTTTAACCCATCTCCTGTCTTCCAGGACAGAAGCCTCTCAAACCTTTGTGTACTCTGGATAAAAAATGTAACACCATAGTAATGGAATTTTAATATGTGTAAGAAATGTATTTTGGGATTCTATTGCTACCTCAAACTTGGGCTGTGATTGCTGAATAAAAATCACACAACACCAGGTTATAGTCCAACAAGTTTATTTGGAAGCACTTGCTTTCAGAGCGCTGCTCCTTCATCAGGTGGTTGTGGAGTATAAGATCATAAGACACAGAATTTATAGCAAAAGTTTACAGTGTGATGTAACTGAAATTACACATTGAAAAATACTTTGATATGTTTGTTATGTCTCTCATCTTTTAGAATGAACATGTTGGTTTCAGTTCTTTCATATATAAATCGCTGTTACATAGGGCACAGGGGTTATGAGTGTCTGTGAGAGAGTGTGTGTATGTGTGTGACTGTGAGTGTAAACGGATATAAGTCTGTGAGAGGGTGCATGTGAGAATTTGGGAATGTATATGTGAGCTTTTAAGAGAGGGTCTGCGTGAGTGTGTGTCTGTAGGAGTCTGTGCGTGTGTGTGTAGGAGTGTCTGTGTGTGTATCTGCCTCTGTGTGTGTGTGTGTGTATATATATACACAATGCAATGTGGTCACCTGTAGTATGACATGAACCCAAGGTCCCGGTTGAGGCCATACCCATGGGTACCGAACTTGGCTATCACTTTTCGTTGTTGCCTGTCCAAAGGGTACTCTTTGTTGTCCAGTACTTCCCAGGAGCCGAAAAACTACATCATGTTCTTCGCAGTCTGCAACACATTATAAATGAGGATGAGCATCTCGCCAAGACCTTCCTCACACCTCCACTTCTCACCTTTAAACAACCACCAAACCTCAAACAGATCACTATTTGCAGCAAACTGCCCAGCTTTCAGGATGATGCCATACAACCTTGTCACGCTAGATGCCGCAAGACGTGTCAGAATGTCAACACAGTATACCACCATTACGCGTCGGGACGCCTCCCATCTTGTACGTGGCAGGTACTCGTGTGACTCAGCCAACGTTGTCTATCTCATACGCTGCAGGCAAGGATGCCCTGAGGCATGGTACATTAGCGAGACCAAGCAGAGACAATAGCAACGGATGAACGGACAACAGTCAACAGACAGGAGTGTTCCCTTCCAGTCGGAGCTGGGACATTCAACCTCAGACCTTCGGGTGACTGTCCTCCAAGGTGGAACTTTGGGACAGGGTACAACGAAAAGTGGCCGAGCAGAGGCTGATAGCCAAGTTAGGTACCCATGGGGATGGCCTCAACCGGGACCTTGGGCTCATGTCACCTACAGGTGACCCCATTGCACTATACACACACAGACAGATGTGCACGCACAGACAGACGCACACACATAGACAGACACTCCTACACACACTCCTACAGACCCATACACTCACATACTCTAGCATGTACCCTCTCTAGCATGTACTTTATACCCCTTTACACACACACTCACTCTCTCACAGACACTCATAGCCAACCCCCAAACACACACCCACATGCACACATACACATATAAGTTTGTGGGGTGAATTTGTACTTGCAGAATTACATTTTATATTGCTCAAAAACTGCATGAATCCATGTAAGATTCTGTAAATCCATCTTTTAGATTAGAATCAGTCTGACCATTGTGGCACAGACAGTCTCACACAGGGCAGCTCACACCTTCAATGCATTATCTGGGCTGACATGACACCAATTGTTAAAGTTCACTTGAGAATGTAACTTTCATATGTAACAGCGATTTACATATGAAAGAACTGAAACCAACATGTTCATTCTAAAAGATGAGAGACCTAACAAACAATCAAGGTATTTTTCAATGTATAATTTCAGTTACCTCACACTGTAAACTTTTGCTATAAATTCTGTGTCTTAAGATCTTATACTTCACAACCACCTGATGAAGGAGCAGTTCTCCGAAACCTAGTGCTTCCAAGTAAACCTGTTGGACTATAACTTGGTGTTGTGTGATTTTTAAGTTTGTACACCCCAGTCCAACACTGGCATCTCCAAATCATGAATAAAAGAGGCTATTTTCATCACTCATTGATTCCGGTCATTATTTAATACAATCCCACAACTTGGCGTAGTCGGCTGGATTGGTACGGACGCCATCTAGCCGACTGGCCACTGACAGTTCTTCAAGGGTAAGAAGCTTTCTTCTTAGAGTCGTAATCTAGTCCTGATCGCGATCCCGGACCTTTTGTGAGTTGGATATTTCATTTTAAATCCTTTGCATCTAGACCTCAGATTAGCTAACATAGTCTACAGAAGGGAATTACCCACAGCAGGGAATTGGCCATGACGCATGTGTGACGGTCATCATGAGTGACCCTGAGAAACTGCCTACAACATCCAGAGGCAGGTTAGCCCTCCTGACATAACTGAGGAAAAAATGCTGCGACAGTTGCAGAACTACCTTGAGTTGAAGTTCTCGTTAGGGGAGACCCTAATCAAAATTGGCCAGAAGTATGATGTGCCCCAAAGACAGTGGACCCTAGTTGACATGAAATGGGTCTGGGGAAAAAAACTACTTGACAAAAAAGTAAAGTCAGGATTAAATGGTCCCTTGCATTAATGTGACAAATTCACCAGAGAAATGAAGTCATGTCCCATTCAGCCCATGATCATGCAGTAACCCAACTTAAACAACAATTAAAAGCAGTGCGTGAACTGCTGCAGAAAGAATGATTCAGACAGGAAACAGCTCACCTTAAAAATCAGGAACTTGACAAAGGGAACAACTAACTGAAGGATGAGATAACAGTGCTGTCAGTTTCTTCCCCGGTTCCCAAGCCCACACAAAATTTGTACCCGACCACCTGAGACATCCAGGAAGGGATTCAGGAAAACAAAGCTGTTGCCCTTGGGAAACAGAGGGACTGTAGCAGTGAAAGCGATGAGGACTGTATATTTCTGGTACCATTTTTATGGCGTGGTTTTATGAATGAATGAATGAAACCGTGTTATTGTGAATAATGGGTTAATAAAGGGTTATGAATGAATGAATAGGAGCCCAGTATTAATGAATAAAGCGAGCTTGTGAGTTAATAAAGATACCACAATATCTCATAACACAATATCTCACATATATCATAATGTAATTTAGCTGCCTTAAGATACAGTGCCTTTCTGAGCTTTGTGCAATAATTTAACAGAACCCTGTTAGAACCAGAAGTTCTCTGAAGAGATTAGTCTTTAGTCTTCTCTTTTATAAGAGAAAAAGCCCTATCCAGCTTACTCAACCTTTCCTGAAAAAGCCTACTGGTTCTGGCATCATCCTAGCAAACCATTTACGTTCCTGGGCAGCACGGTGGCTCAGCGGTTAGCACTCCAGACTCATAGGGCTAGGGACTTGGGTTCAATTCCAAGCTTGGGCATCTGTCTGTGTAGCGTTTGCACATTTTCTCCATGCCTGCATGGTTTCCTGCCACAATCCAAAGATGTGCAGGTCAGGTGGATTGGTGATGCCAAATTGCCCATGGTGTTAGGTACAGTGGTCAGAGGGAAATGGGTCTGGGTGGGTTACTCTTCGAAGGGTCAGTGTGGACTGGTTGGGCTGATGGGCCTGTTTCCACACTGTAGGGAATCTAACCTAAACATCTTCCCAATAGCACTATATTGTAGGACTAGAAAGAAAATTGACATTTTATGATTAATTTATTTTAGTTAAACTCAGGCAAAATATATTAATTGATTAGTCTATTATATTATTCTGATTAACTATAACTTTTTAGATTTTAGTACTCTAATGTCATGTGATTCTGATTACCCTCACATGGCAAATTAATGCACCATGTGATTGTGAACAGAATGAAGATAACGCACTTGCGTGTTTCAAAGTTATAAATAAATGCCTGAGGCCCTTGCCTAGTTAATTTCTATTTCCCAGAGCCAGATTTCAAGAATATGTAATCTTCAAGACTGAATAAGGGAAGTTGTACATCCCCCTAGATTGTTAAATCCTTTGTTTACTTTGCACCAATGTGTTTAAGTTCATAACTGTATAATCAATCAAAACTTAATTACTCAAGATTAAGTATTGACAGTTATGGATCAGACCAAACTCCCTCAAAATAAATCAAGGAGTTAGCTTTGACCTTCACTTCTATCTAATTTAAAGGCAAGTGTAAAGTGCTGTGTTCCAGATGTAATTCGATTGGTTACATTACTCCACTTTTAGCAAAACACACTTCATTCTTACTCTGCAGTTAAAATATAAACAAAAGAAGAATTGGCATAACTTAACTCTACTGGAAAACGTAATAGAATAATAGAGTATTGAACTACTAAAGAGCAAACGTTCCAATATAAAAACATCCCATAAATGCACCCTTGACAAACTCAATAAAATAGATGATCTCACATGCAGTGTTTTTCCAGTTCAGAAGGAAAATATACCAAGAGAAAATTCTGGGGGAGAGAGAGAAAGAGACAGAACCCAGGTTTTTATCTGTATCAGCTTCCACAACTGGCTTCAAAAGCCCAGAAAATAATGAAAGCTAAACTAACACCCCTGATGCAGTGGGAGCCTGAGTCCACCCATTCATGCTGTTCAATTGTCCCAATTTTAAAACAAACCCCAAGACCTCACAAGATGTTTACATTATCAGCTTTGAATAGACAATTTAGCACATATACCTCAAAATCTCTCTTCAAAAATAAGGTCAAAATATACCACTTAAAGACATAGATCATCACATGACAATGTATAAAGATATCTAACTCATTATACACATTCTGTACAACTTAAGTATTACCTTATCATACATCGTTGGTCATGTTATCGTACAGGGTTGGTAGTGCTGAGAGACCTAGGGGAGACAGATAGACTAGGGGTTCAAATAGTAATTCATTGATGTTTGGATCACATTTAGATATAGTGGTGATGAAGGTATTTAGCACGCTTGTCTTTATTGCTCAGACCTTTGAGTAGAGGAGCTGGGAGGTACATTGGTTAGGCCACATTTAGAATATTGCATGCAATTCTGGTCTCCTTCTGATTGGAAACTTGAAAGGGTTCAGAAAAGATTTACAAGGATGTTGCCAAGGTTGGAGGATTTGAGCAATAGGGAGAAGTTGAGTAGGCTGGGGTTGTTTTCCCTGGAGCATCGGAGGCTGACGGTTGACTTTACACAAGTTTATAAAATCATGAGGGGCAAGGTTAAGATAAATAGACAAAGTCTTTTCCCTGGGATGGAGGAGTCCAGAACTAGAGGTTATAAGTTTAGGGTGAGAGGAGAAAGATATAAAAGAGACCTAAGGGGCAACATTTTCACACAGAGGGTGGTGTATGTATGGGTTGAACTGCCAGAGGAAGTGGTGGAGACTGGTACAATTGCAGCATTTAAAAGGCATCTGGATGGATATATGAATAGGCAGGGTTTGGAGGGATATGGGCCAGGTGCTAGCAGGTGGAAATAGATTGGGTTAGGATATCTGGTCGACATGGACGAGTTGGACCAAAGGATTTGTTTCCATGCTGTACATCTCTATGACTCTATGACATTGATGAGGCCTCTACTAGACTACTGTGTCCAGTCCTGGTTGCCCTGTTTTGGAAGGATATTATTAAGCTATAGAGGTTTCAGAAGAGATTTACCAGGAGGTTGCCAGGAATGGAGGCTTTGAGTTATAAGAAGAGGCTGGATAGGTTGGGACTTTTTTCACTTATACATAGGAGGTTGAAAGGTGACTTTATAGAGGTTTATGAAATCATGAGGGGTATAGATAAGGTGTTTGGCAGGTGTCAATCCCTAGGGTGGGGTATTTTTAAAGTGAGAGGAGAAAGATTTTAAAAAGACATGAGGGGCAATTTCTTTGGACGGAGAGTGGTTCGTGTGTGGAATGAATTTCCAGAGGAAGTTGTGGATGCAGGTATAGTTACAATGTAAGTACATGAATAAGAAATGTTAGGAGGGTTATGGACCAAGCTTGGGTAGATGGACTATGGTTGAGACTATGGTCGGCATGGACTGGTTGGACTAAAGGGTCTGTTTCCATGCTGAATGACTCTAATACTGTAGTTTTGGAGTTATAAATAACTTTTCCCCTATATCCTTTGTCTGAAAAAATTTGAAATTTGATTCAAACATCCACAACAACAGGGCAAAACATATCACATAGCTGGTGGACTCTAAGATAAGCCTTTGCTGATAATGCGTTTGATTTAATGAGGGACTCTTCCCAATTAAGTGAAAATTGAGACAATATGTTCAAGACTATCAATCATGGGTACTTGACAGAAAACATTGCCCTACTCAAAATAAATGGGTAAAAAAGAAAGCATACAATATCCACTTAACTTAGCTAGATATCATAAAGGCCACAAAAACATATCATGATGAAAGTTAAAAATCACACAACACCAGATTATAGTCCGACAGGTTTATTTGGAAGCACTAGCTTTCAGAGCGCTGCTCCTTCATCAGGTGGTTATGGAGTATAAGATCGTAGGACACATAATTTATAGCAAACGTTTACAGTGTGATGTAACTGAAATTATATATTGAAACAGACCTGGATTGTTTGTTAAGTCTCTCAACTTTTAGAATGGGCATATTGGTATCAGTTTTTTCATATGTAAATCCCAGAACTTATTTAAAGTTACATTCCTAAGAGAACTTTAATAATAAGTGCCATGTTGGCCTAGATAATGCATTGAAGGTGTGAGGTGCCCTATGTAAGGCTGTCTGTGCCCAAATATTCAGACTGATTCTAATCTAAAAAAGACATTTACAGAATCTTACATGGATTAATGCAGTTTTCTGAGCAAAATAAAATGTAATTCTGCAAGTACAAATTCACCCCACAAACGTACGTGCATGTGTGCGCACGCTGGAGGGTATAAGTGTCTGTGAGAGAGTGCATGTATGTGTATGTGTGTGAGTTGAAAGGGGTATAAGTCTGTGAGAGTGTGCGTGTGTGTATGTGAGAGACAGAGTGTGTGTGTGTGTGGGTGAGAGGTGCAGTCGGGTCACCTGTAGTGTGACATGAACCCAAGGTCCCGGTCAAGGCCATCCACATGGGTACTGAACTTGGCTATCAACCTTTGCTCAGTCACTTTGTATTGTTGCCTGTCCCGAAGTCCACCGTGGAGGATGGTGAAACGAAGTGTTCTCCAACTGGGAGGGAACACTCTTGTCTATTGATTGTTGTCCATTCATCCGTTACTGTAGCCTCTGCTCTGTCTCACCATTGTACCATGCCTCAGGACAACCTTGCCTGCAGCGTATGAGACAGACAACGTTGGCTGAGTCACATGAGTGACTGCCATGTATATAGTAAGAGGTGTCCCCATGTATAATGGTGGTATCCATGTCGACACTGATACGCCTTGCAGCATCTACTGTGACAAGGTTGTATCATATTGTCCTGAAAGCAGGGCAGTTTGCTGTGAACAATGATCTGTTTGAGGTTTGGTGGTTGTTTAAAGGCGAAAAGTGAAGGCGTGGGCAAGGTCTTGGTGAGATGCTCATCCTCATTGATAATGTGTTGCAGGCTGCGAAGAACAGACATAGCTTTTCGGCTCCTGGGAAGTACTGGACAACGACGGGTATCCTATCGGTTGTAGCTCGTGTCTGTCTCCTGAGTAGGTCATTATGGTTTCTTGCTGTGGCACGTTGGAACTGGCGGTTGATGAGTTGAGCATCGTACCCAGTTCATATGAGGGCATCCTTGAGTACTTCCAAGTGCCCGTCACGTTCTTCCTCATCTGAACAGATCCTGTGTATGTGTGGGGCTTGTCTGTAGGGGATGGCTGTTTTAATATATTTCTGGTGGAAGCTAGAGAAGTGTAGCATTATGAGGTTATCCGTGGATTTGTGGTAGAGTGAGGTTCTGAGGTGCTCATCCTTGATGGAGATGCATGTGTCCAAGAATGAGACAGATAGTAGAGAGTAGTCCATGGTGTGTTTGATGGTGGGATGAAACTGATTGATATCACTGTGTAGTTGTTTCAGTGACTCCTCGCCATGGGTCCAGAGGAAGAAAATATCAATATACCTTGTATACACTGGGACACAGACAGCCTCACACAGAGCACCTCACACCTTCAATGCATTAACTGGGTCGACATTGTACCTATTGTTAAAGTTAATTTGAGAATGTAATTTCTAAAAAAGTTCTGGAATTTACATATGAAAGAACTGGAATTAATATGCCCTTTCTAAAAGGTGAGACACTTAACAAACAATCCAGGTCTTTTTCAATATATAATTTCAATACATCACACTGTAAACTTTTGCCATAAATTCTTTGTCCAACGATCTTGTACTCCACAACCACCTGATGGAGCAACGTTCTGAAAGCTAATGCTTCCAAATAAACCTGTTGGATTATAGCCTGGTGTTGTGTGATTTTTAACTTTGTACACTCCAGTCCAACACCGGCATCTCCAAACTATAATGAAAAGGATGGATCTATGGATAAATGACAGCTTAAGGAACAAATAGGAGATCTTGAAAGGTGGTATTAGTTTATGTCCATCACCTTTAAATGCTGCTTAGAGACTGATCATGTATCCCTTAACCAATATGAAATGAGCTTTGCGAAACCCAGGCCAATTAGAACATACTGACATAATTAATCATGTGACTTGTGGCTTAGAAAGAATTTAAGCAGCAGATTTCAGTGACAAAGCATGGGCCAAATTTGAAACTGAAGTTAGTATGGTCTACTATCTAATTGGAAGCATAGAACATAGAACATAGACCGTTACAGCACAGTACAGGCTGTTCGGCCCTCAATGTTGTGCCGGCCTGTGAAATTAATCTGATGCCCATTTAACCTACGCTGTTTCATTATTAGCCATATGTATGTTCAATGGCCATTTAAATGCCCTTAATATCAGCGAGTCTACTGCTGTTGCAAGCAGGCCATTCCAAGCCCCTACTACTCTGAGTAAAGAAATTACCCTGATATCTGTCCTAAATCTATCACCCTTCAATTTAAAGCCATGTTCCCTCATGTTAACCTTCACTATCCAAAGAACTCACTGTCCACCTGATCTAACCCTCTGATTATCTTATACATCTCGATTAAGTCACCTCTCAACCTTATTCTCTCCAATGAAAACAACCTCAGTTCCCTCAGCCTTTCCTCATAAGACCTTCCTTCCATACCAAGCAACATTCTAGTATATCCCCTTTGAACCCTTTCCAAAGCTTCCACTAACAGAGTGACTAGAACTGCACACAATACTCCAGGTGTGGCCTTACCAATGTCTTGTACATCTGAAGCCTCGTGACTCCAAAACTCAATTTCCCCTACCAATGAACACCAACATACCATATGCCTTCTTAACTTTCAGGGACTTATGCACCTGGACACCGAGATCTCTCTGTTCATCTTCACTGCCAAGAGTTTTACCATTAGCCAAGTACTCTGCATTCCAAAGTACTTCTTCCAAAGTGAACTACCTCTTCCACATTATACTCCATTTGTCACTTCTCAGCCCAGCTCTGCATCTTATCTATGTCCCTCTGTTACCCACAACATCCTTTGGCACTATCCACAACTCCGCTGACCTTAGTGTCATCCGCAAATTTACTAACCCATCCTTCTACGCCCACATCTCGATCATTTATAAAAATGACAAATGGTAGTAGCCCCAAAACAGATCCTTGCGGGCACACCGCTGGTAATTGAGCTCCAGGATGAACATTTCCCATCAACCACCACCCTCTGTCTTCTTTCAGCTAGCCAATTTCTGATCCAAACCGCTAAATCAGCTTCAATCCTGAAACTCTGTATTTTGTGCAATAGCCTACGGTGCAGAAGACTCCAAATGTGCTGGAGAGAGTTAAGAGATGTCAATGACCTTGCAAGCTAAGCTGATCTGGAAGGTAAGAACCATAGTATGCTTGCAAAATCATTGCTTTATTTTGACATGGATTACTTTACAACCGAGGTAAGATTTGCTTAGTTACCTCACCAGACTGCCTCCTGATGTCTTAATGGTTAAAGTGTGAAGTAAGCAAATAGTTATTTGAATTTGAGTTTAAATTATAACTTGAAACCAACACTATACTTTCAATAATGCAGAGACCAAGACTGATCATAATGTTCCAAGTGTGGTTTAAGCAAAGTTCAAAACAAATTTCAACTTGTTAACTCCATCTGTCTTGAAATATAGCTGAAAATGTGTTGCTGGAAAAGCGCAGCAGGTCAGGCAGCATCCAGGGAACAGGAGAATCGACGTTTCGGGCATAAGCCCTTCTTCAGGAGAAGGGCTTATGCCCGAAACGTCGATTCTCCTGTTCCCTGGATGCTGCCTGACCTGCTGCGCTTTTCCAGCAACACATTTTCAGCTCTGATCTCCAGCATCTGCAGACCTCACTTTCTCCTGTCTTGAAATATAGTCTCTTGTTATGATGGGACCAAGATGAGGCTGGGTTCTTGGTGAGACTTAATAGAGACTGGTCAAGTTAAAGGTCTGTGCAAAGTTTCCTTTTAATTCATTGTTTTGTGAACAATGTACATTGAGACTTAGCATGAATTTTGACACTGAAGCATTCTCTCCTGAGTATGTCATGTGATCACCTATAACATGGTTGATATAGGGGAATGTTACATCTTTGAGCATTAACCCTTTACTCTTATTTACTATTCCTATTAACTTGTGTATCTGTAGTTACAGATCCCTTTTGTTCTTAAAGCACAATTACTTTCCAAAATGTGCATCTGCCTCTATTTATTTACTTATTATAGGGGAGGCAATGGCCTAGTGGTATTCTCTTTAAACCATCAATCCAGAGACCTGAATAATGTTCTGGAGATATGGCAGAAGGTGGAATTTGAAGTCACAAAATCTGGAATTAGGAGTCTACTGATAACCATGAAGCCATTGCTGATTGTTGGAAAAACTCATCTTGTTCACTAATGTCGTTTAGGAAAGGAAACTACCATCCTTACCTGGTCTAGCTTATATATGACTCCACACCCACAACAATGTGGTTGACTCTTAACTGCCCTCTGAGCAATTAGGGATGGGCAATAAATGCTGGCCTGGCCAGTGACCCACACCCCTGTGTGACTAATCTGCAAGTTTATTAATGTTGCCATGTACCTTACCACAGTCTTCCTCTGTATGAGCTACACTCTCTTATTTGGTGTTGCTCAGATAAGCATTGTGGTCAGTTCCAGAGTTAAGACAGCTTAAGCAGGACAGTCCAATCATGGATCCTGATAGCCACGCATCAGCATTAGGGGGCAGCAGCCACTGTCATGGAGTGCTTCAGGCCTGGGAGGCATGAACCACCTATCACACTCACCACAAGTATTAACCTTACGTACTCCACTGTATAACAAATATTACACATCAATTTATTCACTTACATAGCCAACGTCAGAGTCTACCTATTCACTTAATTTCCTTCTACAGCCAATATCACATCACTTATGAACATTATCTACTTTCTACCTTAGATAAAATTTGCATTAAAAACAGCCAGAAGGTATTGAAACAGTACTCCCAAGATGTTCATTACTCCTCACATTGCCTACCTGGTTTAGTGCAACCAGAATATCTCTTGTAATGCACCTCCTCCTATTTCCTTACTTCAGAAGGCTTGACGTTTATACCATTTGAAAATTTCCATTTCTTGGCAGATTCACTGATGGACATGATGTTGAACATATTTTATATACACACACACACACAAATGCTACTCAGCTTAATTCCAGGTCTCCCACTTTGCTGCCCAGCTATTTGTCTAAATTTAACCTCTAAATGACTTTGCTCCAATTTACTGGCTCACTGAGCCGAAAGCACCCTCCTTGGTGTCCATCTTTTAGGCTTTAATTCCATCCCTCCCTTCCCAGCTGGATCAGATTGACCTTGATGGGGATGTTTTTCAGATTGACTGTCTGGAAGTGCTGCTGCAAAGACCTAGTCATTGTCAAAACATCTACAGGGGAAACCTCGATTATCCGAATGAGATGGGCAGCACTATTTCATTCGGATAATTGATTATTCTATTAATCGATTCAGTGCCTTTCCTCTGGGGCTCAGACTATTCCATTATGTCTGCTCCCCCTTCAGGAGACTAGCAGCAGCATAGCGTGCGCGTGCAATCCCTTGACCGCCCCCAACACCACCCCCCCCAAACCCATCCAACACTGCCCTCACCTGCCCCCTCTCCGTGGCAACCAGCCTGGACACCAACAACAAGATGACTGCTGCTGCTACTGCCTTTTGGGGGGGGGAGAGGGCCAGTCTCCAAATAGTTCCACCTCTGCCCTGTACAGGACAGTGTTAAAGAGATTATCTGGGGAAGGGTGGGGGTGGGGGGGATTTAGGGTACACGCCTGTGTAGAACTCCAGGGAAAGTGTGGGAAGAGCGAGAGAGGGGTGGGAGGTCAGTCATTTAGAGACAGAGCCAGCGCTCCCATCAGTCCAGGGAGTTCTTGGCAGCACTTTTAATCACTGTAAACAAAAGATGCGATCAGTGTTGGACACACGTCTTTGATGTAATGTTTCTGTTGGGACCTCGAGATCACCTTCAAATAATCCGATTTTCAGATAATTGGTTTTCGGATAATCGAGGTTCCCCTGAATTTCCCCTCTGGAGCACCAGACATCTCCATTTAACTCTCACTGCTGCTGAAACTCTTATCCAAAACTTCATATCCATATTTAACTATTGCATACTCATAGTTGCTTGGCAGTACAAAGTTTGAGTATTGCTGAGAAACAGACATGTTGTTGAAGCTTTTTGCCTTGCATTCATCAGGATAGAATCAGAAGAACATCAAATTTCAATGTATATTGCATCAAAAAAAGGTGTTGATTAGTTAGGAAGTTGATTCCAATTGGTTGCTGCATCGCCACAGGTTAGGGTTGATAGCATGATCTATTCACAGTGGAGAAAATCACTCATTGCTATTGTAGCAATGGGAGACAACTAACTTCACTTCTTGTTCAAACTTTAGAATCACCTTCCCCTTCCAGGGAAATTTGAAATCCAGTCCTCCTCTAACGTTTTCATCCCTGGATTGTGACATGAGTCTGATATTAATTAACATAGGATCAAACAGATTACAAACATAAAAATATGCCTTAAAGGGGGGAGGGAAGAATGGGTTTCAATTCATTGTGCACTGGGGCCAGTAGTGGGGAAAAAAGATAGGATGGATTTTCCTAACTGAGCTGGGATCAGACTGGGTAAATTCCACAATAAGACCTGTGGATAGGGTCTTAAACTATAAAGGAGAGGTCGAGTAAGGTGAGGGGATTTGGGTTAAAGGCAAACAGAATGGGCAAGATGAGGAGCTCAAAGGTAATTGAGCAACAGTAAATAAAGTCCATATAAATGCTTAAATAATAACATAATGCAAAAGGCATTGTTGGCCTTCATGGCAAGAGGATTGGAATACAAGAACCAGATTGTCTTGCTGCAGTTTTATCTGGATTTGGTAAGAACATGAGTGGAATCATTTGCGTAAATTTAGTCTCCATATCCAAAGAAAAGATATAGATACATTGGAAGCAATACAGTGATTGGTTCCTGGGAATGACAGGTTGTGTAAATTGGGCCTGTATTCTCCGCAGTTTAGAAGAATGAGAACTGATCTCAATGAAACAAAGTTTTGAAGAGGTTTGATTGACCTGACACTGAGAGGTTAGTTTTCCATGGCTGGGAAGATTTGAACATGTTGCACAGTTTCAGGGCAACAAGATGATCATTTAAGACTGAGGTGAGGAACTCTCTTCAGTTAAATTGTTGTTAATCCTTACAGTTCTCCATTCTGAAGATTATGGATGTTTCACAACAAGGAGACAGATGTTTGAACCCTGAGGAAATCAAGGGAATACGGACAATGGAAAGGAAATAGAGTTGAGACAGAAGATCAACCGTGATTGTAGTGAATAGTGGAGCAGGGTCAAGCAGCTCCTATTAAGATCTCCTGTCACCAGCTGCATTACTCTGATGTACTTATGTATGGTATGATTTCCCTGGATAGCATGCAAAACAATACTTCTCTGTATCTCTGTTCATGTGATAGTCAAAATTTTTATTTGATTTGATTTATTACTAAAACTTCATTGCCTTTATCCTGTTTCTCGGTTTTTCTCAAATGATCATCTCTACAGTAGCCTTAGAGTCATAGATGTACAGCACAGAGATAGACCTTTTGGTCCAACTTTTCAATGTTGACCATTTATTCTAAATTAATCTAGTCCCATTTGCCAGCATTTGGCCCATATCTCTCTCAACCTTTCCTATTCATGTACTCATCCAGGTGCCTTTAAAGATTGTTATTGTACCAGCCTCCACCACTTCTTCTGGTAGTTCATTCCTTCCTCTGCGTGAAAGAGTTGCCCCTTAGGTCCCTTTTTGATCTTTCCCTTCTCACCTTAAACTATGCCCTTTAGTTTTCAACTCCACTACCGGGGCGGGGGGGGGGAGAGAGACAGAGACTATTCACCCTATCCATATCCCTCATGACTTTATAAACTTCTCTAAAGTCACCCCTCTGCCTCCGCTCCAGAGAAAATAGCCTTAGCCTATTCAGCCTCTCCCTATAGTTCAAATCTGGCAACATCCTTGTAAATCTTTTCTAAAACCTTCAAAGTTTCACACTGGGCGGCACAGTGGTTATCACTGCTGCCTCACAGCACCAGAGACCCGGGTTAAATTCCCGCCTCAGGCAAATGTAGAGTTTGCACATTCTCCCTGTGTCTGCGTGGGTTTCCTCCGGGTGCTCCGGTTTCCTCCCACAGTCCAAAAATGTGCAGGTTAGGTGAATTGGTCATGTTAAATTGCCCACAGTGTTAGGTGAATGGGTAAATGTAGGGGAGTGGGTCTGGGTGGGTTGCTCTTCGGAGGGTCGGTGTGGACTTGTTGGGCCGAAGGGCCTGTTTCCACACTGTAAGTAATCTATCCGGTAATCGGGTGACCAGACTTGAATGCAGTATGCTAAAAGTGGCCACCACTAAAAGTGGCCTAACCAATGTCCTGCACAGCCACAGCCACTTCATGACCTCCCAATAAAGGCAAGCATACTAAACACTTTCACTACCTTGTCTACCTGAAATTCCACTTTCAAGGAACTAAGAACCTGCACTCCAAGGTCTCTTTGTTTGGCAACACTCTCCAGGACCCTACTTTCAAGTGCATAAGTCCATCCTGATTTACCCTACCAAAATGCAATACCTCACATTTATCTAAATTACACTCCATCTGCAACTCATTGGCCCATTTTATCAAGATCTTGTTGTACTCTGAAGTAACCTCCTTTGCTGTCCACTGCACTACCAATTCTGGTGCCACTTGCATACCTACTAACCCTATACCTCCTATATTCACATCCAGATCATTTATATAAATGACGTAAAACAGTGGACCCAGCAATGATCCTTGTGGCACACCACTAGTCACAGGCCTCCAGTCTGAAAAAAAAACAACTCTCCACTGCCATCCTCTGTCTCCTCACCTAATAAAATCATATAACACCAGGTTATAGTCTAACAGGTTTATTTGGAAGTACAAGCTTTCGGCATGCTACTTCTTTGTCAGGTAACTAGTGGAACAGGATAATAGGACACAGAAGTTACAGCAAAAGATCATACAACTGATGTAACATATTGAACAAACCTAGATTGCTGTTAAGTCTTCCATCTTTTAAATTGGGTTGCGGGTTTTGTTTCATTAATCTGTAAATCCCAGAACTTCTTTCAAGTCACATTCCTGAGATAACTTAAGGTTTTATTAAAAAAAAGTGACATCTCAGCTCAGTGCATTAGAGTCTGTATGTATTCCAGTTTTGAATCAGACTGGTTCTCTTTCCAAAGTAAGAATTTATAAAATGTCGCATGGATTGATTGCCTACAGATTGTGTGTTTTTTGAACAAAATAGAACATATCTGTAAATACAAATGTGCACATTCACCCTATACACCTATGTGTGTGTGAGAGATATAGAGATAGAGAGAGAGTGCGTGTGTGTCCTAACTTTTAGCCAGTTATGCATCCAAATAGGTAGCTCTCCCTCTTATCTTTGTGATCTAACCCTTTCTCCCAGACTACTGTGAGGAACCTCGTCAAACACCTTACTGAAATCTATATAGACTATGTCCACTGCTCTGCCTCCTTCAATCCTTTTTGTCACTTCTTCAAAAAACTTACACACAAAGCCATGTTGACTATCCCCAATCAGTCCTTGCCACTTACAATATTTGTAAGTCCAGTCCCTCAGAATCCCCTCCAACAACTTTCCCACCACTGATGTCAGGCTCACCAGTCTATAGTTCCCTGGCTTTTCCTTACTACCTTTCTTAAATATTAGCCAACCTCTAGTCATCTGGCACCTTACCCATGGCTATCTCAGCGAAGGACCCAACAATCACCTTCCTAGCTTGCCACAAAGTTCTAGGATACACTTGTTCAGGTTCCAGGGATTTATCCACCTTTACGCATTTTGAGACGTCCAGCACCACCATCTCCGTAATATGGACACTTTTCAAGATATCGCTATTGCATACCTGCTTCTAATGCACCAATTTAGATTAACTTATTGTCATGTGTATTACAAATGCAGTGAAAAGTTTTGTTTAGTGTAGCCACTATCTGGCGCCATTTTGAAACACAAGCATATAAAGCCAAAAAATAAAACAAATGTTCATCTTCACATTTACTTCTTGTTGTGGCTCACCACAAACATTACCTCTACTGGCACTCCATGGGCTTCTCCAACTTGTCATGGGCCTGGAGTTAACTGCTACCTCGTAGCCATGCATCCTGCACCAGGCCCACCAACATCATTGCTGTTGCCAATGGCTGACTTGCTGCTGCCACTGAGTTCAGCGCCCAGACTCCTAACACTACTGCCAAAGCCACCATCCTCTTCCAAGCCCTGCTAATGCCATCTTGGAATCTGGAATTGAAAAAATGCTCCACAGGTCAGACCTTTGTTTTCTCCTGATCCTCCTCACACTCTCCTCCTCTGCCGGGCTCCTGGTAAAGCCTTTTTCAGGTCCTGCCTGCCTGTTGGGATTTTCATTGGTTAGCCTCATCTACAAATCCTTCCACAGTTTTCCTTTTCCCTTCCTGCTATCCCCCACCTCTGCTACACAGCCTTGTCCACATATCAGCACATACATTGATTCAGGCCTCCATTGCATATCTGCAATCCCTCTGGCTTCAATCTGAGAGCTTTCAAACATGTCATTAGCCCTATATGCTAGAATCTTCCTAAACTTTACACTTCACTCATATATCATCCTCTTAACCATTCCTTCACTGTTAAAGTTGCGGAATTCCCTTCTGAGAAGCACTGTGGGTGTCCCAACACCACAAGGACTGCAGTGGTTTATGAAGACAGATCACCAATGCCTTCTGAAGGGCAACTAAGGATAGGTAATAAATGCTGGTCCCCACTAGAGACACCCACATCCCATGAACAAATAAAAGTAAAACCATCTCTCTGACTATACCTCAGGCCACTTATCTATCTCAGCTCAGCCAATGGCTGAGATAAAGACATCAGCAACTAAATCGATTTTCAAATTTCTGTTTTCTCGTGAGTATAATCTTTAATTTAGTCCTGGAAACTTTGGATATGTGATAACAACTGGAGAAATAAATCAAAGTATTGCATGAATCCTGTGATTAATGTTTATTGTGGATAAAATGCTATAAAGGAAGTCACCGATTTGATCAATTTCATGAAAATAAAGCATTAAAAAGAACAAAAAAACAAAGAAAACTTACTGCACAGGAATAGGCCCTTCGGTCCTTCAAGCCTGAGCTGACCCAAATCCACTGTCTAAACCTGTCGCCCATTTCCTAAGCATCTGTAT
Organism: Chiloscyllium plagiosum; assembly: GCF_004010195.1. Taxonomy (NCBI): domain Eukaryota; kingdom Metazoa; phylum Chordata; class Chondrichthyes; order Orectolobiformes; family Hemiscylliidae; genus Chiloscyllium; species Chiloscyllium plagiosum. Next base: position 65,575,380 of record NC_057726.1, on the reverse strand, counting down.
CCCTCTACTCCCCACCTACTCATGCATCTGTCCAGACGCATCTTAAACAAATCTACCATGCCTGCTTCTATCACCTCTGCTGGCAATGTTTTCCTGGCACCTACCACCGTCTGTGTAAAATACTCCCCACATGTATCACCCTTAACCTTTTCACCTCTTACTTTGAAAGCATGACCTCTCGTTATTGAATCCTTCACCCTGGGTAAAACCTTATCTCTATCTATCCTGTCTATACCCTTCATGATTTTGTAGACCTCAGTCAGGTCCCCCTTCAATTTCCTTTTTTCTAATGAAAAGGAACCTGACCTACTCAACCTCTCTTCATAGCTAGCTCCTTCCATACCAGGCAACATCCTTGTAAACCTTCCCTGCACCCTCTCCAAAGCGTCCACATCCTTTGGTAACGCGGCGACCAGACTGACCGCAATATTCTAAATGCGGCCGAACCAATGCTGTTTAAACAATTTTAACATGACCTGCCCCCTCTTATACTCAATACCCCGTCCAATGAAGGCAAGCATACCATATGCCTTCTTGACCACTCTATCTACCTGTGCTGCAACCTTCAGGGTACAATGGACCTGAACTCCCAGATCTCTCTGCTCATCAACTTTTTTCACCAAGGCTCTTGCATTTAGTGTATAATTCGCTCTAGAATTAGACTTCCCAAAATACATCACCTCACATTTACCTGGATTGAACTCCATCTGCCACTTCTCCGCACAACTCTTCAGTCTATCTATATTCTCCTGTATTCTTTGACAGTCCCCTATGCTTTCTGCTACTCCACTAATCTTCGTGTTATGTGCAAATTTGCTGATCATACTAACAGTGCCCTCTTCCAGATCATTTATGTATATCACAAACAACAGTGGCCCTAGCACTGATCCCTGTGGAACATCACTGGTCACTTTCTCCATTTCAAGAAACTCCCTTCAACTACTACTCCCTGTCTCCTGTTGCTCAACCAATTCTTTATCCACCTAGCTAGAACACCCTGCACACTATGTGACTTTACTTTTGCCCATTAGTTTACCATGGGAAACCTTACCAAACGCCTTACTAAAGTCCATGTATATGACATCTACAGCCCTTCCTTCATCTATCAACTTGGTCACTTCCTCAAAGAACTCTATTAAGTTGGTAAGGCACGATCTCTCCAGCACAAAACCATGTTGCCGATCACTGATAAGCCCATTCTTTTCCAAATGTAAATATGTTATCCCTCAGTACCTTCTCCAGCAACTTTCCCATCACTGAAGTCAGGTTCACTGGTCTGTAGTTACCAGGGATATCCCTACTCTTCTTGTACAGGGGGACAACATGAGCAACCCTCCAGTACCTCACCTGTGTTTAAGGATGCTACAAAGATCTAGAGTGGTGCTGGAAAAGCACAGCAGGTCAGGCAGCATCCAAGGGGCAGGAAAATCAACGTTTCGGGCAAAAACCCTTCATCAGGAATGAGGCAGGGAGCCTCTGGTGTGGAGAGATAAATGGGGTTGGGCTGGGGAGAAGGTGGCTGAGAGTACAATAGGTGGATGGAAGTGGGGATGAAGGTGATAGGTTGGAGAGGAGGGCAGATAGGTGGGAAGGAAGATTGCAGGTAGGACAGGTCATGAGGATGGTGCTGAGCTGGCAGGTTGGAAGTAGGGTAAGATGGGGGAAGGGGGAATGAGGAAACTGGTGAAGACCACATTGATGCCCTGGGGTTGAAGTGTTCTGAGGCAGAAGATGAGGCATTCTTGCTCCAGGTGTTGGGTGGTGAGGGAGTGGCGGTGGAGGCGGCCCTGGACCTGCATGTCCTCGGCAGAGCAGGAGGGGGAGTTGAAATGTTTGGCCACAGGGCGTTGGGGTTGATTGGTGCTGTCAGGGCTCCAGCTATTTCCTCTCGTGCCTCCCTCAGCAACCTGGGATAGATCCCATCCAGTCCTAGAGATTTGTCCACCTTAATAACCTCTAGCTTAGCCAACACATCTTCCCTGCTTATGTCAACGTGATCCAGAGTAATCAAACTTCTATCTCTAGTCTCATCATTCATCATGTCCCTCTCCTCAGTGAACAATGATGCAAAGTAATCATTCAGAATCTCACCCATTCTGTCAGGTTCAACACACAGCCTTCCTTCATTATTCTTTAGTGGACCAATCCTTTCTCTAGTTACCCGCTTGCTTCTTATATAAGAATAAAAGGTTTTGGGATTCTCCTGAATTCTGCTCACTAAAGCTATTTCATGACCCCTTTTACTCACTTGATTCCTCGATTAAGACTGGTTCTACTCTTCCGATATTCTTTCCGTCTGTTCTTAGCTTCATGGACCTTATGTACGCTTCCCTTTTCTTCTTGGCTAGTCATACGATTTCTCCTGTTATCCATGGTTCACGAATCTTGCCTTTCCTATCCTTTGCTTTCAAAGGGACATGCCTATCCTGCACTATCTTTGAAAGCCACCCACGTATCAAATGTGGACTTCCCTTCAAATAGCTGTGTCCAATCCACATTTCCCAGCTCCTGCCTAATTTTGATATAATTGGCCTTGGCCCAGTTTCGTACTCTTCCCTTAGAATCACTCTCATCTTTGACTACGAGTATTCTAAAACTTACAGAATTGTGGTCACTGTTCCCAAAGAAATGCCCCACCACAACTTCTACCACCTGTCCTGGCTCATTCCCCAACTCCAGGTCCAATATGGCCCCTTCCCTCGTCGGACTATTGACATACTGCTCTAGAAAACTCTCCTGGACGCTTCTTACAAATTCTGCCCTATCCAGATCTCTGACACTAAGAGTATCCCAGTTAATGCTGGGAAAATTAAAATCCCATCACTACCACCCTGTTGCCTCTACATCTTTCCATAATCTGTTTACCTATTTGTTCTTCTACCTCACGCTTACTGTTGGGAGGCCTGTAATACAGCCCCAACAATGTAACTGCACCTTTATTTCTCAGCCCCACCCATAATGCCTCACTACTTGTCCTCCATAGTGTCCTCTTTAGCACAGTCGTGATATCATCCCTGATTAGCAATGCAACTCCTCCCCCCCTTTTACTTCCCTCCCTGTCCTGTCTGAAGCGTCTATATCCTGCAACACTTAGTTGCCAATCATGCCCTTCCTTTAACCAAGTCTCTGCGATTGCAATAACATCATACTTCCAGGCACTGATTCAAGCACTAAGTTCATCTGCCTTACCCACTATACTCCTTGAATTAAAGTATATGCACTTCAGGCTACCAGTTCTTCTGCATTCATCTGCTCTCTGCCTACTCTTCCCCTTATTAATGCTATCTTCATGATTCTTACAGAGTCCAGTTTCCACCTCGTTGTCTACTTGTCTTCTCTTCTGGTTCCCAGCCCCCCTGCCACATTAGTTTAAAACCTCCCCAACAGCAGTAGCATAAACTCCCCCAAGGACATTAGTTCCAGTCTGGTTCAGATTAAATTAAGTTAAAAAAAATTACTTTGAATAAGATACACTATATTTGGTACTTGAATAAATGCCACAAAACCTGTGGAAAAAACACCATACAGAAAGGCACAAGACTTTTAGGAACCTTGAAGCGCAGACAAATACCTGACAGAAGCCAGACAAGGAGACTAGTTGAATCATAAGAATTCATGAACCAGTATAAGCAAAATGATAAAGACATATTTTGTGGTCATACAATGGACAATGAAAGCCCATGGAAATGCTGCAACACAAGAAAAAAAGTGAGCAGTCATCATAGGGCCCAAAGAGTTGAATTCTAAAAGAACTCCCTTTATTTAAAATTTAAGGCAAAGACAGTGTAAAGAAATTATACTGAATTGTGATTATAGTTTTCCTTAAATCTTAGTTGATTGAATAAGCCAGTTGTTTTTAAGATAAATTTGAACATTAAGGTAGATCAATCATATTTAAACTACCTTTGATATTCTATGACAGTATTCATTCTTATAATGCAATTTAGAATTGATTCTTACAGTTAATATTTATAAGCCATAATAAAAAGTTGCAATCCCATTCTAAGTATTGATATTGGTAAATTTTTAAAAAATGTTTCTGCTATATCCTACCTGTAGATTTATTGTACCTGGAGATAACTTTGCTAGTTTGAAAAATCCTGGGTGAAAGGACATTTCATTTCTGGATCCAGACCAATGGGGGGTAAGATCCTTCAATGATTTGAAATTTTTCTTAGTTGATATTTTAAGCTGATAATAAATTTGACTGGGTATCTTGCTGCGTTCTGAAATTAGGAGAACCATTAACAAAGTTGATCAAGTGGACTGCTTTGCTCTGAATGTATCGAGCTTCTTGAGTGTCCACGGAGAAATGGATAAAACATTGATACACTGGAACTGCAGATCGTGAGCGACAAACGATGATTGTGAAAATAGCTTTAACTATATCTGAAAATGGCACTATGTTGGCAACTCTCCTGGCACCATTCCACGTGATTGTTGACAACATCTTTTCCTCTGCATCAAACTTTTAGAGTCAACACACAAGAGGCCTTAGTGTTTGGAACAAACTTTATTTATATAATGTAGCTGATTAATCGATATGGTGCAAAGGGTTGCAAATTGGACTCTCTCTTGCTCCAAACATCTAACTTAGCCCTGCAACCACATTCTCTTTAATTGCTTGTCTACTGCAGATAGTGTTACATGCGTACACAACTAGCAACTCCTACACCCTTATGTGTTATCTTTGCTTTCTGACTGTAATGCTCGTTTATATAAAAGCGGCTTTACTGTGGACTGTGGTTCTATAGTAGTAACATTGTCAATATCTCTTCTAGTGTGCAAATTTTTACATTCTCTGTAATAATTCAATGTTGAATTTGACAACTAGAAGTTTAACACAATTGAGATTCAAGGTTTTAGCAAAGTTAACCGTAATGGGATTAAATAGAGACTGACAAGTGCAAACTGGTCCAAATAATATTGAATAAGATTATAGATGAACAAATATGGAATCTTATCAAAGGCTTTGCTGAAATCCACATAAACTGCATCAACTGCACAACCCTCATCTTTGTTCCTGATCACCTTCATGATATCAAAATCAAATTCAGGAGGCATGACCTATCTTAACAAAGCCATGCTGATTATACCTGATCAAACCTTGCTTCTCCAAGGGGTGAATAATTCTCTTCTTCAGAACTTTTTCCAATAATTCCCTACCACAGATTTGAGACTCATCGGTCTATAATTCCCTAGTTTATCCCTACCACTCATCTTGAAAAGTGGAACCACATTAACTGTTCTCCAGTACTTTGGCATCTCCCCTGTGGGCAGAGAAAAGTTTAACAATTTAGGTCAGAGCCTCTGTAATTTCCTCCTTCACCTCCCACAATAGCCTGGGATACCACCATCTGGACATGGGGATCTGTCCACTTTTAAGCCTGTCAAAACCTCCAATATCTCCTCACTCCCTATGTCAATCTGCTAAAGAACTTCACAGTCCCACTCTGAGTTTTGTTCCAACATCCTCTTTCTCCCAAATGAAGGGTGGAACAAATGTGAAGTATTTATTTAACAACCACCAATATCCTCCACTCTAAACACAGATTGCTCCCTTCATCTCTAATGGGCCTACTCTCCGTGGTCATCCTCTTTCCCTTAACATACTTATAGAATAGCTTGAGATTCTCCTTAATTTTACCCACCACTATTTTATCACTATTTGGTCAGATCCTGCTTTATTTTACTGAAATCTGCCTTCCACCAATCCAAAGCTCTTTTTGGCAGATCATTTTTTTCCTTCTCCTTAACAAATTTTAATGATATTTTATGGTCACTATCAATGAAATGTTTCCCCACTGCCACCTCAACCATCTGTCTGGCTTGTTCTCCAAACTTAGGTCGAGCCCTGCATCATTTCTTGTTAGACCTTAGTGATCTAGGATCACTATCTAGTTATCTAGTGATCTGGGTAAAATACATAGCACAGCAAAGAAAGATAATACAATGTGCAGAAGATGAAAAGAAACTTGAGGGACTTTAATATAAGAAGATTTGTACAATAATATTAAAAAGAGAGAGTTGTCAAGGATAATAAATTTACCCTTTTAAAAACAGATGGGGGACCAATGTTTTAAAGTATGGAAATTGAATATGTATTAAATGTAATCTTCCAAGTGTTCTTGCATGAGGAAGGGTCACTTTTGAGATTGGAAAATTATAAATGCAACTCCACTATTTTAGTAAGGTGAGGGAGAAATTGAAGCAATTATAGACCTGTTAGTCTAATAATTGTTGTGGGGAGATTATTAAAATCTATCATTCAAAGTCTGAGGGCCAATAGTGCTTAGAGCTGATCAGAAAGAGAAGTGATATAAGTTTTTAAAGATAGGTCACGTTCACAGAATCTAATTGAATACTTTGTGGAAGTAGCAAGTGAGAAATCCATGGATATTGTTTATAAGAACTTTCAGAAGGCATGTGATTAGGTTCCACACGGGAGACTTAAAATCCTAGAACTAATGGCAAACCATTTACCGGTTTAGGATATTATTTTTACAGTGAAAAATAGAGATAAGGGGTGCACTCAAATGACAATGACACAAAGACAGGTGCAAAAGGGCAAGAGCAGAGCTATGCTGGACAGACTGGAACAAAAGGTTTTGACAGGAGAAAAAAAGATATCTGAAAAATGGGCTACCTTCAAAGAGGAGATGGTTTGGTTGCAGTCAAGGTAAATTCCCTTAAATTAGGAAAGTAGGGCAAACAAATCCAGAGTGCTCTGGATGGAAAAAGAGGTAGAAATTAAAATAGGGATAAAAATGGAAAGAACTGTGGGTGCTGTAAATCAGAAACAAGAACAGAATTTACTGGAAAAGCTCAACAGGTCTGGCAGCAATTGTGAAGAGAGATCAGAGTTAACGTTTTGGGTCTGGTGATCCTTGTTTAGAACCCTGGCTTTTCCTTATCACCTTTGTTAAATAGTAGCACCGTGTTAGCCAACCTACAGTCTTCCGGCACCAGTAACTATCGATGATACAAATATCTCAGCAAGGGACCCAGCAATCACTTCCCTAGCTTCCCACAGAGTTTTAGGGTACACCTGTTTAGGTCTTGGGGATTTATCTTCCTTTATGCATTTTAATACATCCAGCACTACCTTCTCTGTAATATGGATATTTTAAAAGATGTCTTCATCTATTTCCCCACTTTCTGTCTCTTCCATGTCCTCCTTCACAGTAAACACTATCTCCCCCATCTCCTGTGGTTCCACACATATACTGCCTTGCTGATCTTTGAAGGGTCCTATTCTCTCTCTAGTTACCCTTTCTCCTTATCTCTATTTGCCAAAGTTATCTCATGTCCCCTTTTTGCCCTCCTGATTTCCCTCTTAAGTATATTCTTACTGCCTTTATACTCACCGAAAGATGCACTTGATCTCTGCTGTTGATACCTGACATATGCTTCCCTGTTTTTTTTAAACCAAAACTTAATTTTCTCCAGTCAACCAGCATTTCCTACATCTACCAGCCTTGCCTTTCACCCTAACAGGAAGATACTGTCTCTGGACTCTCGCTATCTCATTTTTTTGAAGGCTTCCTATTTTCCACCCATCCTTTGCCGGCAAACATCTGCCCCCAATCAACTTTTTTGAAAGTTCTTGCCTAATACCACCAAAATTGGCCTTCCTCCAATTTAGAACTTTAACTTTTAGATCCTGTCTATCCTTTTCCATCACTATCTTAAAACTAATAGAATTATGGTTGTTGGCCCCAAATGCGCCCCCACTGATACCTGAGTCACTTGCCCCGCCTTATTTCTTGACCGGGTCAAGTTTTGCACCTTCTCTAGTGGGTACATCCACATACTGAAATTCCTCTCTGTCTAATTAGCACACATTACAACCCATCTCCTGTCTCCTAGGACAGAAACCCCAAGCACTGAGGATGTCACCTAGACAGGGGACGAAACGTTTGCAACAAACATTTCCAGCTCGGCGAACAGAACCACAACAACGAGCACCCAAGCTACAAATCTTCACCCAAACTTTGAACCCCTCAAACCTTTGTGCAGTATAGATAAAACAATGTAACACCATAGTAATGGAATTTTAAAATGAAAAAATGGGTATAAAAAAACCTTAGAGTAAGAACAGTATTTTAGGATTCTATTGCGCTGCAAACTTCTGCTACTGTGGTTGCTGACTAAAAGAGGCCATTTTTGCCACTCACAGATTTCGGTCGTTATTTGAACAAGATTCTACAACTATGTCTTTGATTAACTTAAAGGGTAACACCGTTAATGTTGTGTATATGGACTTTCAAAAGGTGCTCAACACAGTGCCAGACAATAAACTTGTGAGAAAAGTTATAGCTCATGTGATAAAACGGACAATAGCGATAGAAAGTTGAGACTAAGAGTGAGAGTAAACAGAGTCATGGTCAATAGGTATTAGATGGGGGGGGAGGAAGGTTTGCAGTGGAGTTCCCCAAGGGTTGGCGTTGGGATTCTTGTTATTCCTGATTATATATTAACGATCAGTATTTTGATGAACAGGGAACAATTTCAAAGTTTACGAATGATATGAAACTTCGGAGCATTGTGAATGGAGGAGAAAGCATACAACTCCAAAAGTACATTGAGAAATTAGTGGAGTGGGCAGATAGGTAGCAGATGAAGTTCAATGCAAAGAAGTGTGAGGTGATGCATTTTGGTATAAAGAACAGGTACATTTAATATAAAATAAAGGGCACAATTCTAAAGAAGATGCAGATGTTGAAGGACCTAGTGAAGGACCTAGTGTATATGTGCACAGATCATTGAAGGTGGCAGGACAATTGAGACTGCAGTTAATAAAGCATATAATGTTCTTGGTTTTGTTAATAAAGACATAATCTACAAGAGCAAGGAGATTCCACAGAACGTAGACAAAACACTTGTTAGATCTCAGCTTACTATAGGAAGGATGTGAAAGCATTGGACTATAGATGTTTATAGAAACGGTTTCAGGCAATGGAAACTTCAGTCATGGGGATAGATTGGGACTTCTCCTTGGAGAGAAGATGATGAAGAGATCTAATAGAAGTTCTCAAAATCACAACAGGTTTGGATAGAATAGATTTGGGAGCAACTATCCCAGACATAAAAAGAATCAATAATTAAAGGACACAGATTTAAAGTGATTTGCCAAAGTAGCAAATGTGATGAGAAAAAAATCTGTCACATGACGATTGGATTGGGATCAGAATGCACTAACTCAAAGTGTGGACGAGGTAGGTTCAATTGAGGCATTCAAGACGACATTGGATAAGTTTTTGAATAGAAACAATATGCAAGGATTTGGAGAATGGGCAGAAGAATAAACACAAAGGCATAATGCTCATTCAGAGAGCTGGTGTAGATATGATGGGCTGAATGTATCTGCACTGTAACACTTCTGTAATTCTGACATGGCAGCTGGTGAAATTTTAAATTCAATGCGTTTAAATCTCAAATTGAAAGCTAGTCTCCATAATTGTACTACGAAACTACTGTCGATTGCTATGAAAACCTATCTGGTTCATGAACATCCATTTTAAGGCAGGACACCTACCATTCTTACGGTCTGACGCATATGTGATTTCAGACCCACAACCATGAGGTTGACTCTTGTCTTCTGCAACAGCTTAGCAAACAATCTGTTCAAGGGATATATTAGTCTCCAGATGTTTGCAGCACACATTCATTTGGATGTAACCCGGGGCTCGATGGTGTAGATTATGTAAAGAAATTACATAAACTAGATTTGTATTTCGTAGAATATAAATGGGTAGAGGATGATTTAATTGAGATTTTCAGGCTGTTGAAAAGAATTAATATAGTAGATTGAGCAATATACTGCATTTGGCTAGACATGAGGCCAGTATTGTATATTTTCCATTATATTTGATTGATTGCATGCAGTGATGTCACTACTTTTAAGTCGACACAACATTTATTTGCAATACTTTAAAATATCGTTTCAATTACAGGATTTCCACTCATGCTCTCAGCCTAGATTCTGGAACATTCAGCATGGTGTTATCTAAGTTCTCTAGCTCCACTCACAGGTTTAAGCAATTAAGTACAGTGAATACAGATCAGAGACAATCCTGCTCAAATATAGATCAATCAAACCATTGAACGCTACAGGAAAGACAAAGAGACATACCTTAAAATCACAGCCAAGCTATTCTCAGGAGAGAAGTTAGGAAATAAATTGTTCTTTGCATGAAGAGTTAGGTGTTAAACTATATCCCACAAAATGAAGTAGATACTAGCTAAATTAGTCATTATTAGATTAGATTAGAATACCTACAGTGTGGAAACAGGCCCTTTGGCCTAACAAGTCCACACTGACCCTCTGAAGAGAACCCCCCCCCATATTTACCCTTGATTAATCCACCTAACACTACGGGCAATTTAGCATGGCCAATTCACCTAACCTGCACATCTTTGGACTGTGGGAGGAAACTGGGGCACCCGCAGGAAACCCACACAGACATGGAGAGAATGTGCAAACACCACACAGACAGTTTCCCGAGGCGGAAATTGAACCCGGGTCCCTGGCGCTGTGAGGCAGCAGTGCTAACCACTGAGTCACCATGCCGCCTCTAAATTAGAAATCTGATATTGAAACACTTTTGATAGCTAGTGGTAACGATGGATATGGAGGCAAAGTTGGTGGTTGAAGATAAGATGCAGATCATCATTTTTAATTAAACAGCAGTTAAAGTTAAAAGGATGGAATTTTTTACCCCTGTTTCTATCACATTTGAAGTGAAGTAGGAAATCTGTTCATGTTTCTCCATTCTTGTGTAAAGACATAGCCTTGATTTTTCTGTATTTTGATTGTAGACTTAACTGAAACAACTGTTTTAAAACCTGAGGACTGTTGAATGATTGCTACATGTCTTGAAAGCAAATAATGTGACAGTTATTGTAAACAGTTAAAAGATCACACAACACCAGGTCATAGTCCAACAGGTTTAATTGGAAGCACTAGCTTTCGGAGCACTGCTCCATCAGGTGGTTGTGGAATACACAATTGTAAGACAGAATTTATAGCAAAAGTTTACAGTGTGATGTAATTTAAATTATACATTGAAAAACACCTTAATTGTTTGTTAAGTCTCTCATCTGTTAGAATGACCATGTTAGTTTCACTTCCTTCATATGTAAATCACACAACTTTTTTTAAAATTACATTCTCAGTTTAACATTAACAACTGAATTCTGGGTATTCCAAGATGGAGGATGGGAAAAATTTCTAGCTTTCACAGCTGCTCCTTTTTTTGAGGTATTTTAGGTGTTGGGGGTGATTTCCACGAATTCCAGGAGCAGCAATTACTGTTTTACATGCTGTTGCATGTAAACTTTGGGGAAAAAATGTCAAAACAGCAGCAGTTTTAAAAGGGAGAAGGAACAGACAAAGGAAGCACATAGAGAGGTCAGTGTAGGAGAAAGAAACTGACACCACAGTATACCTGCACAGTTACTGCCTTTGCTGTTTTAATTCATGTATCGCTGGACATCAGACTGTGTCTGGGAAAATTAACAAACAGTGAAATTCACAACTGATCTTGGAGGAAATGTTTGGGCGAAGTTCACAGCACAGAAACAGATATGTGAATTGTTTTAAGTGTGGCCTACAGAAAGTCTGTAGTAGTCAGTAGAGTGGGTTCTTTCTTTATTATATGTTTTTAGAGATAAGTCTCTTGATTAAACTTAAAATATAAGCCATAACTATTAATTTAACCTGGGGCAGTGTTTTGTAGAGGAATAAGACGGTATTATTTTCTGGGTCTGTAGACAGTGAAGGAGCAAAAATGGCCTTTAATAGAGTGATATGCACTTCTTGTCAGATGTGGGAGTTTAAAGAGAGTTTAAGGGTTATTGCGGATTATATCTGCAATAAATGCTGTTGGTTGCAAATCGGTTGCGATTGAATGGATCGGTTTTAGACGCAATGAGGCATTTGCAACGGCAATAGTATGTGATGGATGGCAGTTATAGGAAGCGGGGGTGGGGAGTCTCAGATACAGTCACATAGATGGGTTAACTCCAGAAAAGATAGGAAAGGTAAGCGGCTAGTGTAGGAGTCTTCTGTGGCTATCCCCATTTCAAACAAGTATGCCATTTTGGAAAATGTAGGGGGTGATCGATTCACAGGGGAATGTAGCACGAACAGCCAAGTTTCTGGTATTGAGACTGGCTGTAATGCAATGAGGGATACGTTGGGTTCCAAGAGATCAATTGTGTTAGGGGACTCTCTAGTCTCTAGTATGAATAATAGGGTGACCAGAACAGACGTTTCTGTGGCCAGCAGCGAAAAATCAGAATGGTGTGTTGCTTCCCTGGTGCCAGGATCAAGGATGTCTCAGAGAGGGTGCAGAATGTTCTCAAGGGGGAGAGGGCCCAGCTAGAGGTCATTGCCCACATTGAAACCAACAACATAGGAAGGGAAAAGGTTGAGATTCTGAAGGGAGATTACAGAGAGTTAGCAGGAATTTTAAAAAGGTCCTCAAGAGTAGTAATATCTGGATTACTCCAAGTGCAATGAGCTAGTGAGGGCAGGGATAGGAGGATAGAGCAGATGAATGCATGGCTGAGGAGCTGGTGTATGGGAGATGGATTCACATTTTTGGAATCTCTTTTGGGGTAGAAGTGACCTGTACAAGAAGGACGGATTGCACCTAAATTGGAAGAGGACTAATATACTGGCAGGGAGATTTGCTACAGCTGCTCGGGAGGATTTAAACTAGTAAGGTGGGATGGGGACCCAGGGAGATAGTGAGGAAAGAAATCAATCTGAAACTGGTACAGTTGAGAACAGAAGTGATTCAAGGAGTCAGGCCAGGCAGGGACAAGGTAAGGCTAATAAATTAAATTGCATTTACTTCAATGCAAGGGGCTAACAGGGGAGGCAGATGAATTCAGGGCATGGTTAGGAACATGGCACTGGGATATCATAGCTATTACAGAAACATGGCTCAGGGATGGGCAGCTTAATGTTCCAGTATACAAATGCTACAGAAAGAATGGAAAGGGAGGCAAGAGAAGAGGGGAGTTTGATAAGGGATAACATTACAGCTGCACTGAGGGAGGATATTCCTGGAAATATATCCAGGTAAGTTATTTGGGTGGAATTGAAAAGTAAGAAAGGGATGATCGCCTTTTTGGGATTGCATTATAGACCCCCTAATAGTCAGAGGGAAATTGAGAAACAAACTTGTAAGGAGAACTCAGTTATCTATATGAATAATAGGGTGATTATGGTAGGGGATTTTAACTTTCCAAACATAAAATGAGACTGCCATAGTGTTAAGGGTTTAGATGGAGAGGAATTTGTTAAGTGTGTACAAGAAAATTTTCTGTTTCAGTATGTGGATGTACGTACTAGAGAAGGTGCAAAACTTGACCTACTCTTGGGAAATAAGGCAGGCAGGTGACTGAAAGGTCAGTGGGGGAGAAATTTGGGGCCAGCGACCATAATTCTATTGAAGTTCTAAATTGGAGAAAGGCTAATTTTGACGGTATTAGGCAAGAACTTTTAAAAGCTGATTGGGGCAGATATTCGCAGGTAAAGGGATGGCTGGAAAATGGGAAGCCTTCAGAAATGAGATAACAAGAATCCAGAGAAAGTATATTCCTGTTAGGGTGAAAGGAAAGGCTGGTAGGTATAGGAATGCTGGATGACTAAAGAAATCGACAGTTTGGTTAAGAAAAAGAATTAAACATATGTCAGGTATAGACAGGATAGATCGAGTGAATCCTTAGAAGAGTATAAAGGCAGTAGGAGTATACTTAAGAGGGAAATCAGGAGGACAAAAAGGGGATATGAGATAGCTTTGGCAAACAGAATTAAGGAGAATCCAAAGGGTTTTTACAAATACATTAAGGATCAAAGGGTAACGAGCAAGAGAACAGGGCCCCTCAAAGATCAGCAAGGCGGCCTTTGTATGGAGCCGCAGAAAATGGGGGAGATACTAAATGAGTTTTTTGCATCAGTATTTACTGTGGAAAGGATATGGAATATTTAGAATGTAGGGAAGTAGATGGTGACACCTTGAAAAATGTCCATATTACAGAGGAAGAAGTGCTGGATGTTTTGAAACGGTTAAAGGTGGATAAATCCCCAGGACCTGATCAGGTGTACCCTAGAACTCTGTTGGAAGCTAGAGAAGTGATTGCTGGGCCTCTTGCTGAGATATCTATCATCGATAGTCACAGGTGAGGTGCTGGAAGAATGGAGGTTGGCTAACGTGGTGCCACTGTTTAAGAAGGGTGGTAAGGACAAGCCAGGGAATTATTGACCAGTGAGCCTGACATCGGTGGTGCACAAGTTGTTGGAGGGAATCCTGAGGGATAGGATGTACATGTATTTGGAAAGGCAAGGACTGATTACGGATAGTCAACATGGCTTTGTGCGTGGGAAATCATGTCTCATAAACTTGATTGAGTTTTTTGAAGAAGTAACAAAGAGGATTGATGAGGGCAGAGCGGTAGATATGATCTATATGGACTTCAATAAGGCGTTCGACAAGGTTCCCCATAGGAGACTGGTTAGCAAGGTTAGACCTCTCAGAATACAGGGAGAACTAGCCATTTGGATACAGAACTGGCTCAAAGGCAGAAGACAGAGGGTGGTGGAGGGTTGTTTTTCAGACTGGAGGCCTATGACCAGTGGAGTGCCACAAGGATCACTGCTGGGTCCTCTACATTTTTCATTTATATAAATGATTTGGATGCGAGCATAAGAGGTATAGTTAGTAAATTTGCAGATGACACCAAAATTGGAGGTGTAGTGGACAGCGAAGAAGGTTACCTCAGATTACAACAGGATCTTGATCAGATGGGCCAATGGGCTGAGAAGTGGCAGATAGAGTTGAATTCAGATAAACGCGAGGTGCTGCATTTTGGGAAAGCAAATCTTAGCAGGGCTTCTACACAATGTAAAATGTCCTCTGAGTGTTGCTGAACAAAGAGACCTTTGAGTGCGGGTTCATAGCTCCTTGAAAGTGGAGTCGCAGGTGGATAGGATAGTGAAGGCGGCGTTTGGTATGCTTTCCTTTATTGCTCAGAGTATCGAGTACAGGAGTTGGGAGGTCATGTTGCAGCATTACAGTACATTGGTTGGGCCACTGTTGGAATATTTTGTGCAATTCTGGTCTCCTTCCTATCAGAAAGATGTTGCAAAACTTGAAAGGGATCAGAAAAGATTTACAAGGATGTTGCCAGTGTTGGAGAATTTGAGCTATAGGGAGAGGCTGAACAGGCTGTTTTCCTGGAGTGTCGGAGGCTGAGGGGTGACTTTAGAGAGGTTTACAAAATTGAGGGGCATGGATTGGATAAATAGACAAAGTTTTTTCCCTGGGGTCGGGGAGTGTAGAACTAGAGGGTGGTACGTGTATGGAATGAGCTGCCAGAGGAAGTGGTGGAGGCTGATACAATTGCAACATTTAAGAGGCATTTGGATGGGTATATGAATAGGAAGGGTTTGGAGGGATATGGGCTGGGTGCTGGCAGGTGGGACTAGATTGGGTTGGGATATCTGGTCGGCATGGACATGTTGGACTGAAGGGTCTGTTTCCGTGCTGTACATCTATATGACTCGAATTGGTGTTTGGTCTGTTTTCCTTTATTGGTCAGAGTACTGAGTATTGGAGTTGGGAGGTCACGTTGCGGCTGTAAAGAACATTGGTTAGGCCACTTTTGGAATATTGCATGCAATTCTGGTCTCCTTTCTACCGGAAGGATATTGTGAAACGTAAACGGGTTCAGAAACTATTTACAAGGATGCTGCCGGGGTTGGAGGATTTGAGTTATAGGGAGGGGTTGAATAGGCTGGGGTTGAATAGGCTGGGGCTGAATAGGCTGGGGCTGTTTTCCCTGGAGCATCGGCGGCCAAGTGGTGACCTCATAGAGGTTTATAAAATAATGAAGGGCATGGATAGGATAAATAGACAAAGTCTTTTCCCTGGAGTGGGTCAGTGCAGAACATAGTTTTAGAGTGAGAAGGGAAAGATATCAAAGAGACCTAAGGGGCAACATGTTCATGCAGAGTGTGGTGCATGTATGGAATGAGCTGCCGGAGGAAGTGGAGGAGCTGGTACAATGCAACATTTAAAAGGTATCTGGATGGGTACATCAATAGGAAGGGTTTGGGATGATATGGGCCGGATGGAACTAGATTAGGATGGGATATCTGGTCGGTCTAGACAATTTGGACCGAAGGGTCTGTTTCCGTGCTGTACATCTCTATGATTCTAATAGCCAGTTCGTGTCCCCCATAGGCAAACCCGTGTCAATGCAAGTATAATGGATTCACCACTAATAAGTTATTCCCAGTAACAATCAATCCCAAAGGATCTACAGTAGTAACAGAGTCGAGTGTGAGATGCTGGAAAAGCACAGGTCAGGCAGTATCCGAGGAGGAGAAGTGACATTTCAGGCATAAGCCCTTTATCAAGATTCCTGATGAAGAGCTTATGCCTGAAACATCGATACTCCTGCTCCTCAGATGCTGCCTGACCTGCTGTGCTTTTCCAGCATCACACTCTTGACTCTGATCTCCAGTCCTCACATTCTTCTAAAGTAGTAACAGTCAGCCCCAACGGATACACCTCAGTACCAGTCAATACTAATTGATTTGTAAAAATTTGTTCCCATTCATAATTGCCTTTGAAGGTGAGGGTGAGCTGCCTTCCTGAACACCACTGCAGTCCATTTGGTGTAGGAGCACCCACAATATTGTTTAGGAGGGAAATAGTGAAGGTATGCTGATGTTTTCAAATTGTTCCATTGTTTCTTTTCTCAGTGTTCTTCTAGGTAGATGTTGTGTGTTTGGACAGTGCTTTTGGAGAAACCTGGGTGAGTTATAGCAATGCACCATGTGGATGGTACACACTGATACTACTGGGGGTCAGTGGTGCAGGGTTTGAATACTGAAGATCCCAATCAAGTGGACTATATCATATAGAGTCATAGAATCTTACAGCATGGAGACAGGCCCTTCTGACCAGTGATGGGAGATATTGTGCTTCAGTGTTGTCTGCACTCATCCAGACAAGTGGAGAGCATTTCACCACACTCCTGCCCTGTCTCTTGTAGATGAACAGCATTGGAAAAGAGTAGATGAGTTATTTACCACACTTTTATTTTATTGTATTATTTTATTATTTCATCTGAAAGATGCTGACAAGGCCAACATTTGTTGCCAATCCCCATATCCTCTTGAGTGGGTTGCTCAACCATTTCAAAGGACAGCAAGAGGCAACCACATTGCTTTGGGTTTGGAGTCACATGTAGGCCAGACTGGGTAATGACAGATTTCCTTCACTCAGATGAACGTTTACAACATTCAATGATGGTTGTCATGGTTGTTATTACCATTTTTGAGACTAGAATTATATTCTGATTTATTACTTGAATCTAAAGTTTACTAGCAGCAATGGTGAGATTCAAACCCATGATAACATATCTTTTGCCTGGGCCTCAGGATATTAATTACCATTGCACCATCTGGAACTACAGCATTTACATGTCTTGGTTCGAGTTTAGTTTCTAGTCAATGTTTACTCCAAGATGTTGATAATAGGGGAATTAGTGATGGTAATGCTATTAATACCAAGGGGCAGGGCTTGCATTCTCTTTTTGTTGATGGCTTTGCCTGGCACTTGTGTGGGACAGATGTTACTTACCAGATCTTTGCTCAAGTATGACATTGTCTAGGTCTTACTGCATATGAATACAGACTTCAGTATATTTTGACTTGTGTGTCATGCTTAAAATTGTGCAATCATCAACAATGATTCCCATTTTTCAAGTTTATTATGGAAGGAAGGTCATTAATGGAACAGCTGAAGGTAGTTGGGCCTAAGACGTCATAGGAGAAAGTGAGGACTGCAGATGCTGGAGATCAGAGCTGAAAATGTGTTGCTGGACAACAGGTCAGGCAGCATCCAAGGAGCAGGAGAATCGACGTTTCGGGCATGAGCCCTTCTTCAGGAACCCTAAGACGTCATACTCAGGACTTCTGTAGCAATACCCTGAGACTGAGATGATTGACTTTCAACAACTATATCTACTTTTTTTGTGCTAGATAGGACTCCAACCTGCAGTAGATTTTACCCAGTGCCCATTAGGTTTAGTTTTGCCACAATTCCTCAATAATGTTAACACTATATTCACAGATGCTGCCACATGTGCTGAGTTTCTCCAGCAATTTCTGATTTTGTTTAAGACTTATCTCTGCCTTAACCATGCCAGCTGCTTCTACTGTTCTTTGGGGAAATTCAAGTCTGAAAGAAAAAACATTTTCCCACCTTCATCTCAAATGGGAGACCATCTTATTTTTAATGAGTCCTTTGGTTCTATGCTCTCTCATAAGGGGTATCATCTTTTCAGCATCAACCCTGTCAAGTTCCTTCTGGATCTTACACATTTCAATAAGATTACTTCCATTCTTCTAAACTCCAATGGATTCAGATTCAACCTGTCCAACTATTCCTCAAGATAACTTTAACCCCTCCACTTGAACCTAGCACAGGAAATGCCAATGGATCCATCTCATGAACAGTCAGGGGAAAACATACATCTGTCAATCCACCCATTCTTCAGATGTTCATTCAATCACATGTTCATTTTTCAGATTTATTTATTTACCATGTTGAAACTCAACAACTAAAGAGTCTCCAAGCTCTGAGCAACTCCACAAAGTTTGGTTACTGAGACATTGACTCAGAATTTCCTTGTCGGCACACTTCCTCATCCCAGAGAAGTGGTTGTTTTCTGATATGCAAAAGAGTGTGAAAGAGGAAACAGGATTTGGAACAAAAGCAAATGGCACATCAGTGGGCGAGAAGAGACGCAGGCTGATAGTTTTGAACAGTACAGCTTTATTAATACTGGAAACATCACAGTGTGGTTGAGGCTTCAGATGGTGGAAGAATAAACAAACATACATGAATTATAGCATTACAGAAAAGTGGGAGGGAAGGAAAGAGGCACTGAAAATAAATTAAATGATAGTTACCAACAGCACCAGGACCATTATTTCAGCGTTTCTCAATTTGTTTTGTCTGTACAAAAAAATGGAATGTGGGGAAAGGTGAACACATGGGTGTCAAGGTGAGAATAAAATCTTCAGTTCTTTGTTAAAGCCTGGACAAAAAAGTAGAAACAAGAGAAAATTGCACGACTTGTGATCATTTCCCCTCTTTATTAATATATATATATTTATATACACAGAACGAGCAGTGCTTGAGATTACATCACAGAGAGATTGCAAAGGAGTGAAGTGAGGGAGGTGTGGGTGAGTGGAGGTTAGAAATGTGCAGTGAGAAAGGAGGTTTGCGCCTCTGTGTGCCTGCCACCTGGCAAGATCTGTCCAACTGATTCCAATCCTTTGCCACAATGAACTCCAATTAACTCACTCTCATTTCTAAATATGGCTTAGTTTAACAAACCATCTACTCCCAAATTTTGCTTTCCTTTGCTTAATGGACATGCTTTCAGAATTTTCTTTCACTCTACTTCAAAAACAACAGCTGAACCCCAAAGGTCCCCATCTCAAAAATACACCGACAAGTAGTAATCTTAGGGGGGAAGAAAAGGGTTAAGGAAACTTTTTCTAAAAAAAAAACCTACAAACCCAGTTGTTCATTCTCTTCTTAATGAAATCGAGTCAGAGATTAACCAGGACAAGTGAAAAGATTATCCAAGATATATGCTAAACAGCGCATGTTCCAAAAATAACTCTTCAATTATTCTAAATGGACAGCAAATATGATTCTCAGCCTGTTAGACTCAACTCAAGAAACACAGTCAAGGGTACTCTTCTTCCAACAATATACTTATTTTGTATAGCAGCTTTTAATGTAGCTAAATGCTCCAAGTGGCTGCTAAGTAGGATTATCAGATAAACACTGGCATGGAGTTGCATAACATTTTAGTACAGCTGACAAAAGCTTGATCAAAGAGGGGTTTGAAGGAGCATCTTACAGGAGAGAGAAAGAAACAGAGATGTGACAAAGATCAGGAGAATATTTCAAAGTTTGTATTTTCAGATAGTTCAAGTTCTGCTTGACCCTTTACTCTTTTTTTGGGTTTGTATGTAGTTTCCCAAAGACTCAAAGAGATGTGAACTCTGATCCCAGCAGAATGGAAGCCTCCCAAAAGCGCTCTCATTGTTTTTCCCCTTTCACCCCCAAAAGGAGTATTTGCCTTGTGATACCACCTGATTCAGTTTTATTCTGCTTTCCTAAGTAACATTCGTTCCACACAAGTGCTGGGTAATCACCATCTCCAACAAGATAATCTAACCATCACCTCTTAATAGTCATTAACATTACTATCACTGAAATTCTCACTAACATACTGAGGTCCAAAAACTGAACTGGACTAGCCGTATAATATTGTGGCCAAAAAAGCAAGTCACAGGTTAGGAGTTCTGCAGTAAACTTCTCTCCTCCAGACTCCACAAAGCTGTCTACACTCCACAAGTCAGGAGTGTAAAAGCATGCTCATTTGACTGGATGAGTGTGGCTCCGACAAAACTGAAGAAGCTTGACACCATCCACGACAAACTATCCCACTTGATTGGCACCACTTCTGAACCATTCACACTCTCCAACACTGATGCCCAATAGGAGCTGTGTACATCATCTACAAGATGCACCGCAGAACTTCAAGACCCCACCTTCCAAATCTACAAACACCATCATCTAGAGAGACAAGGACAGCAGATACATGGGACACCATTACCCACAAGCTCCCTCCAAGTTACTCACCAACCTGACCTGGAAATATACTGCTGTTCCTTCAATGTTGCTGATTTTAAAAGCCTGGAACCCCATCCCTTACAGCATTGTGGTATCCTTAAACCACATGAACTGCAGCAGTTCAAAGGGGACTGTTCGCCATAACCATCTCAAGATATGTGCAATTAACATCAGCCAGTGACATCTACATGCCACAGTGTATACCCCTTCTGGGGTACTTCACCTTAAATGGCAATTCTGCCCACAAGAGACTCAACAGTGTTTGGCCGTGGATTATTCATGGCTACATCACAGTCTAACCCAAAACTTGTCTGTGTGCTCAGTCCAAGCACAAGCATATCTGAGCAGGAGTGTTCTAATAATGATCACAGCGATGAATCTTCCCATCCCTCCACTTGGAGATGCATCTTTAAAAGAGAAATAATGACACTTTTTGTTAAAATTTATGTATTTTCTTCCTGTCTATTTCAGTGCATTTTTTCAATTTTCAACACAACTGTAAGATGTTTGTCCATATATTCACTCTCACTAGTAGGTGAAGAGATTTAAACATTTGCTCCATTAAACACTCACTTGTCCTCCAAGATGAGTAAGGAGACAAATTTAATACAACAGTGCAAACTGCTTGCAGACAAACAGTGCTGCACAGGCAATATAACATGATATTATAATGAGGCTTGACCTCTTAATCACTGTTTTCAGAGAACTTGATGTCTTGAACAAATTAAAGGCCCATGTAATAAAAATCCAAACGTCCAATTCAAATGCCAAAAGTGCAATGGGCCAAAAAAATCCCGAGTTAGTGATCCTGAATAAAAGCAGAATTCTGCTTATTCAATTCATGAAAATTAGCAGTTTTTCTAAAGGGAAACTCTTTTAAAGGCAATGTGACACCATAACATCTGGTGAAAAACTGCTGCAGTCCCTTTGTTAATCAAATGAAATATTTACCATATCATTTAAGTGATTTTGTCCTGATGATTAATTACTAAAACAGTTCTCTTTTCTTTCCTAGCTGCCATTACATTTTGCTCTTCTCTGAGCACATGTCCAACTCCTGGATATCATTCCACAGTTCTGAAGAACTGGGCTTGAAATGTTAACTCTCTCTCATTTTCCACAGATGCTGCCAGACCAACTGACTTTCTCCAGGATTGTGTTTGTGTTTCAGATTTCCAGCATCTGCAGTATTTTGCTTTTTTAGTATCGCAACCTCTGTCTCTCCTTCATGCCTGCTTATCTCAACATAACCTCTAATACCATCTCACTTCCTTCCACCCTGCTTCTTTGCGTGTTTGCATCCAACAGCAAGCACATTCACAAACTCAAATGAAACTGAAATAATGGAAACAACATAGTCTTTGAAAAAAAGGACTCAACTTTACAGGAGTCACTTGGGTAAAATTTATTTACATTTATTTTACTACTGCAGGTCTCACTGTCCCTTTCCTGTATACTGCAACCAATGACTATGTTTCATGCATCTTGCCAAAATGGGAATAACAAAAAGACAATAAACAAGGATATCATAACAAGTGAACCCAGTTCTCTTCCATCCATCTCAAACATTGCTTTCCTTCTTTGTCCTGTTCCCCTGGCCACCTGACACTTTCCTCTCTGACATCCCTTCCCTTACTGCCAGGAATCCCATCTCTCTTTGAAAATCCCTCTTCAACGATGTCTCAAATGCCACCCCTGTACCTGCTTCTTTACCTCTGTCTGAGATACACTGGGGGTTTCAAACCCACACACAGCCCTTCTCAATACCACTCCAAAGTCCCAATGTTCTTCCTCTCAACTTCCTTTAGGGGTAATTTTCCAAACATTCATTCCTGATTTGAATTTGAGGCAGATTGTGTGCGCAAATTTCATAGCACCAGTTAAACTCAGTGGGAGATATGGCATTTGAGAGAAATTATTCAAACAAAAATAGGTAGAATCCTGCACTGTTGAGCTAAAGTGCTTTCATTGGTACACTCCATTTCAAATTAATTCACAATTATTTTTCATTCTGATGTATTTTTTAAATTAGTGCACAACTAGAACACTACAATGCATTGTTTGAAAGTGAGCTAACATGGGTTTGGAGGCTCATAGTAAGTTTCAGCAAAGGACCTATCATGACTTGTCTGCTGTTGCTAAATTAGACTGTTATCTAACACCTGAAACTAGGTAATTAAATATTGTAAAGACTGAGGTAATTGTATATAGTCTTCTAAATTAGGGCATGTAAATAAACCCTGTAAGTCTGAATTTCTATCAAACTACTTCAGTCTTTTTATACTTGGGTGTCAATCAAATTTAGAAAAGATTTACTATGATGTTGTCAGAACTGGAGGTTTGAGTTAGGAGAGGCTGGATAGACTGGGACTTTTTTTCACTAGAGTGTAGGACATTGAGGGATGGCCTTATAGACTTTTATAAAATCATGGGGGGCTTAGGCAAGGTGAATAGCAAAGGTATTTTCCCTAGGGTGCGGAAATTCAAAACTAGAGGACATATTTAAGCAGAGAAAGATTTAAATGGGACCTGAGGATCAACTTTTTCCACACACAGGGTGGTTTGTATATGGAATAAACAGCCAACGAAGTGATAGATGCAGGTACAGTTACAACATTTAAAAGACATTTAGATAGGTACAGAGGAACCTTGATTATACGAATACCAATTATTCAAAAATCAGAATATCCGAAGGAGATTTTGATGTCCCGACAGAAACATTACATCAAAGATGCGTTTCTAACTGTGATCGCGTCTTTTGTTTACAGTGATTAAACAAGCACTGTATCCAAATGACTGACCTCCCGCCCTCCCTCTCTCCCTACATTTTCTCTGGAGTTCTCCAGAGGAGTGTACCCTAAACCCCCCCTTCCCTAGATAATCTCTCCAACATTGTCCTGTACAGGGCAAACATGGAACCTGTCAAAATGTTGCAGTAAAAAGTTGGGTGTGTGGCTGCGGCTGTGTGCGTGTGCACGCTATTTGGAGACTTACGCCACAAAGGCAGCAGCAGCAATCTTGTTGTTGGTGGACAGTCCAGCTGCCCCAGAGAGGGGGCAGGGGCGGGTGGGGTGGTATTCGACAAGGTTGGGGAGTGGGGCAGGCATGGGCAGTGTTGGGGGGGGTTCGCGTGCTTTGTGCTGCTACTAGTCTTCTGAATGGAGAGCATACTTTAAAAATTCCAAGCCCCAGAGGAAAGGCATTTAATCGATTTAACGAATAATTGATTATCCGAACGAAATAGTGCCAGCCTATCTTGTTCGGATAATCAAGGTTCCCCTGTATATGAATAAGAAAGGTTTGGAGGGATATGGGCCAAACACAGGCAAGTGGCACTAGGAAGGTATAGCCGGTCAGGCAGTATCTGAGGAGCAGGAGAGTTGAAGAGCTTCTGCTTGAAATGTCAATTCTCTTGCTCCTTGGATGCTGCCTGACCAGCTGTGCTTTTCCATTGCCACACTTCTTGATTCTGATCTCCAGCAACTGCAGTCCTCATTTTCTCAGGTAGGACTAGTTTAGTTGGCATGGACGATTTGGACTGAAGGGTCTGTTTCTATGCCAGGTTGGACCGAAGTGTCTGTTTCCATGCTGTACATCTCTATCACTCTATATGACTGGTATCACCCTGCTCCCAAAAGTCTTCAGTGTTCCAACAGCATAAAGACCCGCCCTACTCAATTACTAAATCTTTTTAAAGGCATTTTTTCCTTTAAATCCACTCCTTTTCTCTCTGCTGAATGCTTTTTAAAAAATATTTAAATAGTAGTTGCTATTTTCTGAAGCAGTGGGTTGCTTAAAAGCACAAAAAGTCTTCTGGTATTTTTTAAAAATTCTGTTCAAATGCTGGGGAACATCACTAAATGTCACAGAACATTTGCAGGTTCTTGGTGACACATTAAAATTAAAATGTTTCACATTCTACATGTGGTTCCTTGGCTGGGGCTTAAAATTGCTGGTGACAGCAGTGGCCCTTTCATCGTTCAGATAAATGTCAACCCAAATAGGGGAAAGGGCAGCAAAGCTTTTGACTCCAGGGGCCATCAGGGCAAAGAACAGCTCTGCCCATATTATACATCATTCATATACATTTTTATTCAGATTTGAGGTAGAGATTTTATAGTGTCTCCATTGCCATGAAGTGGATCCCAAATCCTGGGATCTTGCTGGAGCTGTCTGTTTTCAAAGTACTGCTTTAAGCAAAAATGGAGACCATTGAAACAAACCTCAAGTTTTGCACAAAATACTGCTTTAAAGATGAAAATCAAAACAGAATTTGAAAAACCTAAAAAGCTGTTCAGTTATAAATTTTGTTTACTAAGAATTTATATATTATGAAAGATTAAAACCATTTCCCTACAAGGACCAATTATGTAGGAACTGCTGAATCAGACAATTTTCTATGCATATACATAGACTTCTAATGAATAAACATACACTTCACTTCCCTTAAATAATAATTTGAGAAGCTAATATAGAAAATAAGCATAAACACAACTATACAAGGTATTCACACACTATGTACCTGGCACATTTTCTTGCCCACTGTTCAACAGTGGCATTGTTGAGTGTGTGGTTGTCCATACATTCAAATCAAATTGCCAGAGCTACGGGCATCAATTCCCACACCAAAGACATAACCCAGACTGGTGCTTCAGTACTATACTGAGAGAGTGTTTCACTTCTGGGAAGTTCTACTTTTGTTTTAAATTCACTCCTGAGACATTGGCGTTGCTGGTTGGGCCAGCATTTATGCCCATTCCTAATTGCCCTTGAGAAAGGGGTGGTGAGCTGCCGCCTTGAACCACATAAGCAGACAATGCCAGTAGGGAGTTTCAGGATTTTGACCCAGCGACAGTGAAAGGAAGAGATGTTAAACTGATATCCTATCTCCCACCTTGGCAGACGTAACAGATCCTCTGACATGATTAGAGAATGAATAAGAAGGTCCTCCTGGTATCCTGATCCATACTGTTCCCTTAGCCAGCATCACCAATAAAGGCCATTTGTCTAATTTGCAATGTGCAAATTGGCTGCCATATTTCCTACATTACAACAATGGATTACATTTCAAAAGTACTTCTTGGTGGGAAGGTCAAAAAAATCCTGAGATCACAAATGGCATTATAGAAATGCAAGTTTTTAAACAAATATTTTAAACAATCTTCCATTATTACTGCCATTACAGTTATTCCCAGCCTTTTGTATCTCCTGCAGTTAGTAAGGCAACACACTCACCAATAATACAAATGCAGGTGGAAACAGTGAACAATGGAATTCTGAAATAAATGGGAAACTTAAAAGCCTTGCAGTCAGTATCCAAAAGTGGAAAAGATATTAATGTTTCTGAAGAATTCCCTCATCAACACTCACAATAATGTGTCTCATAGGATTTTGGAGTCTTCCAAGTGAATTCATTTTCAGTGGGGGGGGATTCTTCTCTCACAGCCCTAGACATCTATGAGGCGAACTGCGGTTGGATGTATGAGTTGGGACAAAGATTGTGTTTACCTGTACTGTGTGCTGGGTGAACATGTGAACCACTGGTGGACCAATGTACGATTGGACAGCCGGTGTATCTGATAAATCTGTGCCAAAGCACTTTATATTAAAGTAAGCATATTATGTGGCCATACAAGGGCAGTACATCCATTTAATAAATAATAACTTTACCTGTGTGGAGTTCTCAGTGGATTAGTTTGAAGACTTGGAAATATGCTCATCAGTTGATGTATTTGAAAAAGAAAATAAAATGTCTTTGTGTTTGCAGCAGTTATTTAGTTTATTCCAATTATATTTGAGCAACTGTCTAATTAATACTAGGTAAGAAACAATCAAAATAGCAAGCAGGGTTGTAGATGGCTTCTCACCACTCCCTATCTCATTACAAACTCAGTAGAGGTTGTTTCTCATATTAAGAGAATGAGGGGAACCCAACTCGGTTCACAGACAGTCCACTGGATTCTGTAGAGGTGGGTGTGGGCAAACTTGAAACTGTAGGGCAACAGACCCAAGACTGCGATTACAGATTCTGTGCCTCTAGAGCTGCGCTGTGTTTGCAGAGTGAATGAGGTTGAGAGAAGTGTGGATTTTCAGCTGTATTAATGCGAATGTTAAGTATTGATAATTGCAAGGCTGGGACTAGTTGTGGTGGAAGCAATTTGAGGGAATGAAATGAAAGCATCACCAGACATCACTGCAGCATATTCTCCTTCCAAAAACTCATGGAAAACAAATATAATAAACAGCCCCATGACTGTCTAAGAGCACACTGCAATTTCCCTAGCAAAAACAGCACCACATTGCATTGTCTACGTGGTGAGGTTCTCATACTTCCACATAGATATGTTGGTAGATTAAACTAGATTAGGAATTTGAATTACCCTCCTCAGGCCCTTCCCTATGATATGACTTGCAACAGGTTTCCTGGTCTGTGTTTCAAAGTGGCATTTCATGATCTCTGTATCTGGAGGAATCAATAAAGGTGACAGAGCTCACATTTCAGTCTAATTTTGTGATTCGTGAAGTGTCAATCTATCGCACCATTGTTTATCCACATATATTTTTCAAAATTACAAATAAAAGGTCAGCAGAAAGTGAAACGTAGACAAGGAATTAACTGGGCTATTATTGACAAAGATTATGTTTGTCTCTTATCAAGGATTTTCAATAAAGCATTATCACTCCTTAGCAGTTCTAATGACATATGTTAAAATTGCCAGCTGAAGTTGCCGAATTAGTGTTTTGAAAGATAAACATTCTATTTATTGACCTGTACCCATTCAATTCTGTCACAAAAATAGTCCAGTTGATGAAACAGTGGCAAAAGTATGCATGGCAGATCATCTAGAATGACTGGACATTTGAGAGCCCACAAAATCCGTTTTCACTGGTTAAGTCCTGAAGCTTAGGTGTCAATGAGTACGGATAATTAGGTCATGAGTTTCCTTCTCAACTAAAAATGAATGTTACTTGGGGGAGAAGCAATAATCACCAATGTTTAGTCTCAAATTCAAAACTCCCTTCCAGCAACCTGACTTGAACAAGTAACACTCACCTACACAGCAGGAGCAAGATGCACCAAGTATCCCTTCCGACTTGCCCTCGTCTCAGCTAAATTTCTTCTAAATACCCTTCTAAACGTCTATCACTGCTCTGGGGAGCCTGATCTTTTCTCTCTCTCTCGTTACTGTGGCTGAGACAGGACCTGGCTGGGGGGAGGAGGCCAGAGACACACATTGAGGACTGACACACACCGAGGTCAAGTGCAAACCACCTCAGTGAAGCGAACACACAGCACGTTATTTTTTTTTTGTTTTCGCACCAAATACCGCAAAAAGCTGGGGGAGGGCAGGCAAAAGAAAAATGCCACGAAACAGGTGAGTCCGTTAAATGGCCGGTAGAATATCTGTAAGGAACGAAACGTTAAATTCCTCTTTAGAACTAACAATAGTACACTCATTTTAAAATCTGCCGTATCTTAATTTAAAATGTTTCACTCCACCACACCACAGTTGCTTGGTTTAAAAGGTAGTTCATGGCACTGCGTTGGAAACCAACCTGGTTGAGTCAGTCAATGCTCTCAAGAGTCGGGCCCTCGCTGTCACAAAATCCTGGGCGCCGACCTGTCGTTGGTGACGGTCCTCCGGAGCTTCACCCCTCGGCGGATGGCGGTGAGCATGTCCTCGGGGGCGTCGTCGGGAGAGCGCGGGGGGAGGCCGCCGCCTCCGCTGTCGGGCACCGCGGGGAAGGGGAACTGTCCGTCGCCCAGAGCCTGGGCGCTGGCCACGAGCTCGCCGATCTTCTCGACCAGGCTGTGGCGGTTGGCGGCCAACTGCTGCTCCTCCTCGCTCGAGAGCGTGGCGCCCGCCGGGTACACGGAGACCTCCACTGCGCCTGCGCCGCTGCCCCCGCCCCCCCACACCGCGTTCGGCAGGCTCAACCGTTTGGGCGACGACCTGGCGTACTCCGAGGCGTTCGGCGACGTGTCTTCGCCGCCGAAGAACACGCACTCCTCGCTGCCGACCCTCGCCGGGCCGTCGGGCACGGTGGGTGTCTTCACCGGCACGATGGGAGGCCGGATGGGAATGGGGCCCGCGTTCGACAGGGCCCGCCGCACCGACGGCTTGGTGGACGGCGTGCGCCGAATGGTGGCGACGCCCGGGGTGACGGAAACGTTCTGCGTGCTGCCGCCCGAGGGCAGGCCGGCTGTGGAGGCCGGCCGTTTGGTCTGGAACATTCTGCGGTAGCTCTGCGCGATGTCGCTGTTCCGCGGGATGGTCGACGACCGGTCGAACTCGCTCTGGTGTTCCGTCTCCACATCGCCGTTCACCGAGTAGCAATCGTAGTCTGAAACTGTGGAGAGGGAAAGCGTCGTTAATTACTTGAGGCAGGTCACCGCAAGGACCCTCGCAGTTAATAATGTGTAAGCTTTTGTTGCTCAGGTACAGAAATATGGACGGGTACATGAAATGGAAGGGTTTAGAGAGAGATGGGCCAAGTGCTAGCAAATAGGACTAGATTAATTTAGGATATCTGGTCAGCCTGGATGAGTTGCACCCAAGGGTCTGTTTCTGTGCTGTACATCTCTATGACTGCAGGGTTGGCCTTTTCAGGGCGAACAAGTATTTTTGAGGAGCATTTAATAATGGGTCTACTAACTAACTACAGCACAGCAGGTTCCATAACTGGACACTCCTCTCCCACTGCATTCCCAGGTCATCTCTGCCTTGAAGTCTTCAACCCACCTACCCGCTCCAGAATCCCCACTGACCTATCATAATTACTTCCCCTCCACATGAAGGGCTTAAGCCTGAAACGCAGACTCTCCTGCTTTTAGAATGCTGCCTGACCTGCTGTGCTTTTCCAGCGCCACACTCCAACTGACAGCATTTGGAGTTCTCACTTTCTCCTACTCCCTAAGGATACAGCTAAGTGAGGCTTTTAATCTTAATAAGCTACACTAATGGCAAAAAGAAGTATCTCTGACACAAGTTGATAAATCACAGCCAGCAAGAGTTCTCCTCCAGGTATAGACAGTACTGAAGCCCACTACAACCTCAATGGATCCATTTAACAGGCAGAGTGTTACATTGAAAACTGTGTAGTCCAGGAAGGTACAGTTTTCATCAACTGGCTCTGCAGTCTAAGGATCTTAGAATCCTTACATTGTGGAAACAGGCCCTTTGGCCCAACAAGTCACACCGACCCTCTGAAGACTATCCCACCCAAATCCATTTCCCTATCCAATTACTCTACTTTTATCGCTAACTAACACGGTCTGTGTTGAGTTTGCACATTCTCCCCATGTCTGTGTGGGTTTCTTCCAGGTGCACCAGTTTCCTCCCACAATCTAAAGATGTGTGGGTTAGGTGAACAGGCAGTGATAAAGTACTCATTGTTCAAGGATATGTAGTTAGGACACTGGAAAGGGACATTGCAAGTGACCTTATTAATCCTGAACTGAGATCGATCACTTAACATTCCCTCAGTCATTTGTTTTTTATTGTCTTCCTTCATATTTGATAGATCTGGACCATTTCTGGGAAGTCTCAGTCCATATGGATTTGTGGCACAGAATGGACCCTCAAGGGGTAAGAAAATAAGAATGGAAATACAAAGTCTAAACCATGTTACATCTGAGGATCTTTCTATGAGCATACTCAGACTTCTACAAGTATCAAGCATCGTCTCTGGTTTTCATATACTTGGCATTTTGTCAGATTATCTAGCAAGGAAACTGGTACCTTTACTAAGGAGGCAATTCAACAGTCTCGTATGCCAACTGAGAGTCACTGGTAATATTGAATATCTTGGTCAGTAAGTGACTATAGACAAGTTGAACTGTGAGAAGCATTAGCACACTAGATTATTGCATCTTGGCTGTTCAAAGTTTTAGTTAGTCCACCATTGGCACTAGGTACTCGGTGAATAGACTATCCTTCTTTTCTCCATAATGCACTAAGATTTCAACCAGCTCCTTTATAATCACACAGAATATAAAGCAATGTAACAGGCCATTCAAACCCTCTGGACCATGTTATTGTTCACACTCAAGTCCAGACTTCTCTTCCATCTGTCTCATCTCATCCCTTCCGTAAACATTTTTGTTCCTTTTTCTGTCCTGTACTCAACTAATCACCTCAGAAATCAATTATTTTCTGACACTGGTCATTTCTGATGATGCTATTTTGTTACCCGTCCCTAACTGCTGCAACAAAGTGGCATGTTAAATCATTTTAGTATGGTTGTTAAGAATCCACCAAACCAAGTAATCCAGACTGAAGAAAGATGATCCATTGTGGCACTTCCAGGAACTCCCGTCATGTCAACGGGCAAAATAACCTCAACAAAAACGGAAACACCTTATCAGTGGATCATCACAGCATCAAGAATATAAACAGACCAGAACAAAGCAATGGTCTCATTTTATGTAATGGCACTATTCACTTCAATTGACAAAACTCGAGCCAGAGAGACAATAGCTAATTTCCTGGACAAACAGAAAAGACAACACAATGGGGAACCTATCAACAAGGACTGCATACTCAAACTACTAGACCTGTGCTTGATGACACACTTCACAATCAATAACCAAATATATGAACAGATCAATAGGACACCTATGGGCTCACTTATCTCCGGGCTCATTGCAGAAGCAGAGAAGCAAAGAGTGTAACAAACAGCCCTCCCACAAATCCGACCCAAACTATGGATCAGATATGTGGATGATACTTTTGTAATTATTAAGAGAACAGAAATTGAGAACACACACCGGATTATCAACACCATTCTCACAGGTATCAGATTTACGAGAGAGGAGGAAACCAACAATCAACTCCCATTCCTGGATATGATCGTACAAAGAACACAGAATGGTGAATGCACCACAAGAGTGTACAGGAAAGCCACACCATGGACCAGATCCTGAACTACAACAGCAACCACCCAAATACGCACAAGAGAAGCTGCATTAGGACCCTGTTCAAAAAGGCTACAACACACTGCATCACTCCCAACATGCGAAGAGAAGAAGGACATCTCTCCAGAGTCTTCACCAAGAACAGATATCCTGCAACTTCATCTGCAGATGCCTAACAGACAAACAACGTGACAAGAACATGCCACAACCCAACACACTAACCACACTACTATATATTAAAAAAATCTCAGAACAGATAGCCACGCTCAGACAACAACTCACCAGAACAAAAGTCTCTATACCCCTCATGTGCAACACAGATGTAATTTAGAAGATTCCATGCAAAGACTGCATAAAACACTAAATAGGAGAAACAGGCAGGCAACTAGCAACCCACATCCACAAACACCAACTAGCCACTAACAGCTGTCCCTAGTGGCCATACACACAAATGACGAGGACCAAAAATTCAACTGGGCCAACACAACGATCATAGGACAAGCTAAACAGAGGAAAGCCAGAGAATTTCTAGAGGCATAGCACTCATCCACAGACTCCATCAACAAGCAAATAGACCTAGACCCAATATACCGCCCATTACAATGAGCAACCGGACGCAGCAAGAACAGAACCAAATAAATTCCAGAAGAGACAGTACAGCAGTGCTTCAGGAGGCTCCAAAGCGCTGAAGGTGTCACCTTGACAGGGGACGAAACATCTGCAAATCACCTTCACAGCTCAGTAAACATAGTTTATGAGAAGATTTGTAGCTCGGGTGCTCGTTGTTGTGGTTCTAGTCACCGAGCTGGGAATTTATGTTGCAGATGTTTTGTCCCCTGTCTAGGTGACATCCTCCGTGCTTGGGAGCCGGAGGAAACATCACAGAAGCACTTCACAGGAGGCACCCACGCACTGAGGAGGTCACCTAGACAGGGGACGAAATGTCTGCAACACAAATTCCCAGCTCAGCGAACAGAACCACAACAATCAGTAAATATACCCACAACCACAGCAAGCAGCACCCGAGCAACAAATCTTTATGTAAACCTTGAATACTAATGAGTTAGATGGGTCTTTTTAAAATGAGAATTGAAGATAACTAGTCTCAACAAAGGTAACAAACTATCAGTTCCAGATTTTTATTAATTATGAAGTTCAATTTCACCAGTGGAATTTGAATGTGTCCCCAGAGCATTACCTTGTGTCTGGATTATTATTGCAATATCTATATCAACACATCACAATGGAGCAAGGTCATATTATAGGAACTCATTGAGTTAAGAATTTACTAATTATTCCCCTCTTGAATTTAATAAGAATGATGCTGTGGTTCTGTTCGCCGAGCTGGAAGTTTTTGTTGCAAACGTTTCGTCTCCTGTCTAGGTGACATCCTCAGTGCTTGGGAGCCTCCTGTGAAGCGCTTCTGTGGTGTTTCCTCCGGCATTTATAGTGGCCTGTCCCTGCTGCTTCCGGTTGTCAGTTTCAGCTGTCCGCTGTAGTGGCCGGTATATTGGGTCCAGGTCGATGTGTTTGTTGATGGAGTTTGTGGATGAGTGCCATTCCCTAGCTGTTCTTTGTTTGGCTTGCCCTATAATGGTAGTGTTGTCCCAGTCGAATACCATTATAGGGCAAGCCAAACAAAGAACAGCCAGGGAATTCCTAGAAGCCTGGCACTCATCCACAAACTCCATCAACAAACACATCGACCTGGACCCAATATACTGGCCACTACAGCGGACAGCTGAAACTGACAACCGGAAGCGGCAGGGACAGGCCACTATAAATGCCGGAGGAAACACCACAGAAGCGCTTCACAGGAGGCTCCCAAGCACTGAGGATGTCACCTAGACAGGGGACAAAACGTTTGCAACAAAAACTTCCAGCTCGGCGAACAGAACCACAGCAACGAGCACCCGAGCTACAAATCTTCTCACAAACTTTAATAAGAATGATCTTGTATTTACAGTCCCTAGTTTTGGAATTCGAATTTGCTAAGATACAAGTATTGATAGAAAAAGTTCTGAGGAGGACAAAGTCTATAAAAGGATACAAATTGAGTGGGCAAGTTGTTACAGCAAGTAATTAGAAAAGCAAATGAAATATTGGCCTTCATTGCAAAACAGATAGAATATAAAAGTAGGGAAAGTTTAATGTAACTGTACAGGGCATTGTTGAGACTATACCCGGAAGTCCTACGTACTGTTCTGGCTTTGTTATCCAAGGAGGGATATACTTAATACAGAAAAACCTCGGTTATCCGAATTTCAGATTATCTGAACAAGATCTCAAGGTCTCGTAAAAACGTTATCCAAACAAAATACTCCCGACTCATCTCGTTTAGATAATCAAGGTTGTTCTGTACTTGCATTAGAAGCAATTTGGATAAGTTCATTGGGTGATTCCTGGGCTGAAGGGATTTTAAACATAAAGGTAACGATGAGTACGTTGGGGAAGGCTTATGGACGTTTAGCGAGAAGTGACCTTACTAAAAGTTAGATCTTTGGCTAAAGAGGTTGACATATGGCTTTTTGGGGTAAGCAGAAACATGGACTTAGGCTGGTGATCAGATCAACCCAATGGCTGACTCCTACTCCTTATGTTCGTGTGAAAATTTTAAACATTCTGAAAACACTTGACAGGGTGGATGTTGAACGATATCCCCTTTATGGGGGAGTCCAGAACCAGGGATGTAGTGTTAAGTGCTTTCCCTTTAAGAAGAAGCTGAGGACGAATTTGCTGTCTTACAAGATCTTTTCAGACAGCAGTGGACACTGGCCGTTAACTCTTTCAAAGCTGAGTTAGAAAGATGTTTGATTGTCAAGAAAGTCAAGGGTTATCAGGGACATGCAGGAAAGTAGATTTAAGGCCACAATGAGCTGAACCACGATCTTACTGAATGGCAGAAGAGGCATGAGGGTCCAAATAGTCTACTCCTGCTTCTGTTTTTTTTAAGATCTCATAATCTCTCATCATCAGGTTAAAAACGTGCTACTGATGAGACCGCAAGGAAGGGAATTCTAATGAAAACATCTGTGCAATTTTATACATTAATAAATTCTTGCACTTTTTCTTAACTCCAAAATATTTTTTAAAAGTGCATTACATTATTTCAAATTTTTGCAACACATGTATGTGCTCATTAAAGCAGGGATTCATTCATGTGCTGACTGAAGTCACAACGGGTTTGGAACAAAAGAAACTGTACAACACAATAATAAGCTACCCTGTGTGTGTGACCAGCAGAGCCACACAACATTACAGAGGTCAGTATACCCAGATTGCGATGTATCAAGACAAATAAATCTACAATGCTTTCAATCATACAATTCAAGCTTATTTCCCTTCGGTATGTTACAGGACAGAGCAGGAACTGAGAGTATGCACGTCAGACATACAGCATGGAAAGGGAAATTTCTGATTCTCTGTATCTATGGTCTCTTGATCAGCGCGGAATGTGTTACTTGTGCAGAGGTAAACACCTGGAAAGGGAGCACAGAGAGATCTCCCGATGGAAGTACCTTGGGAAGGAATAGTATCTTCAGAGCAGGATGGAGTTGTGGTTTGGGTGCTGTAACCGCTGGAGTACTGCAGAGAGTCACGGCTACTTTTCTGGTGTTCCAGGCTGAGCCCACGAGTCAGTACCATGGCTAGATCACTGGCTGCTGTGGAGATTTCCTCCCCGTGCTGTGAAAAGAATGACGAGTGCTTACTACAAACAAACAGAATGTCTCTCCCTGTCAGGGAGAACACCAAGTTATTCAGTTAACATTAAGAGAAACCCACTGCCTGAGGTTACCCAATTATCAGCCTTCATCCTATTTCTAAGGAGTATGTATTGGCACTTTCTGCTCCTCTGTCAGTTTGGCCTTTGCCAGTTTTTCTATGTATTGGGTCAGGATGGAGAGGGGACCAGCCAGTCAATGTTGAACTCAAATACCCTCCCTTTTTATCGAAGATCTCCCAACATTGGTCTGTGCATTTCCTGCTTTTGGACATCTTTTGTATTTTAGATTGCCATTAAATATCAGCCTGCTGACTGTGCGATAACTTTTCACCAGAGCTACTGGAGAATGTAAAGGTTGCCATGTGGAACCAATGGAGGCAGTATGATAAACAGTCTTTGCGTTTATTCCAAGACCAAAATAGGACCAGCAAAACAATACAAGGAATGACAGGAAGAGGTACTGTTAAAGCTTATCATGTACCCACTAAGAAAAGGGCACTTGACTGAATGACAGAACAGACTCCAGGGGCTGAATGACCTACACCATTCTTTTTCTCTTCCAGATGCTACCTTACGCTCAATCATGTACTGGAGATTCAGTGATACCACTTTGATAACTGGTCATAGTCCTGGCCTTTCCTATTCCAGATTGAGAGAGAGATACTCGCTTAACTTGAAGGCAGGATCTCAAGACCTGGATGTGGAACATAACCTGGCACACAGGTAGTGACTGGGGGATGCAAAGGAGGGGGTTGGGAAAATGTGTAAGGATGGCACACTCACATACTGTACCTTAGCAGCAAGTGATGCTGCTGTCATGCGGGGCCTCTGTATCTCATCCACTCCTATTCCCGCATAGACCACTGTGCCTGAGACCGTCTCTGCCTCCCGATAGCGTTCCACTGCTTCCTTGCGTCTCTGCAAAGTGTTCACCATTGGCTGGTCATATGGACCAGGTTTTGACCAGTCCTGGAAAGTTGAGGGAAGTGACCAGTGAATAAAAAAAAAGAAAGTAATGGGTTGCAATATTAAAGGGAGCCTAGTATTTAGTTTGGTTGAAATTTCACAATGAGGCAGCTTTTTGAGGGCTAAAGAAACAGCATTCTGGGATTATGTAAAGTTGGCTTCACAAACCTTTTTATCTCATATCCAATACTTGGCCATCCAAGTGCTTGCCTACACTAGGTTCTGCTCATCCATCACTCTTCACTATTTCCCAAAACATTTACTTCAACATCCCTGTTCTCATGGGATATCCCTTCATCTGCTCCCCTCTCCTCTGCAAACATCTCCCATTCTGGACACAGTACAACCCTGTCCCTCCACTACATGCTCAGTGGCAGAGCTTCCAAACTGACTTCACTGACTGGGGCTTTCCTCACTTTCCAGAATCCTACTCCCATAATTTTGTTCTTTATCCTTTCATGAGATGTCAACGTCACTGGCAAGGCCAACGTTTGTTCCCCATCCTTAATTGCCCTCAAACTGACTGGCTTGCTAGGCTGTTTCAGAAGATAGTCAAGTGGTATCCACATTACTGTGATTCTGAAGTTATATACAGGCCAAATGGCAGGTTTCCTTCCTGAAGTACACTAGTGAACCACATCAGTGTTTTTGACAATCTCCAACATAACAGTAGATTTCAATTCCAGGTTTATGAATTGAAGTTAAATGTTACTATGTGCTGAGATGGGATTCTAACCCATGTCAGCAGAATGTGGACCACAGGATTAGTCGTCCATTGCTTTTACCATTGCACCACCATTATTTGCCTTCTCTCAAAGACACCTGTAAATAAAATGCCCCAGGACAGTGTTGTATGAACATTGGTATCAAGCATGGGTTTCCACTGTTTAGGTTTTTCAATTTTACATTGGGAATCTTATACAGCATTATAAGCTCATTCATAACAAGACGTGGGCTGAGAATGGTCCTATTCATTTCAAATGACCTTGTTACTTCCAGGGACACATTGGAAGAAGTCAATCATTCATGAATAAGAACAATCAAGCTGTAATCACTGGGGTTCCGCAGTATTCCCTGAGAACATCATCCCATGTGTCTTAGCCTGGGATCACTTTATATCCTTTTCCTCTGCCTTCTGGGCACCTTCCATTTAAGTCTTTTATCCCCTCGATATGCATTGCTTTCTTTCCCCCTCTTGGCCTTTTTCTCTTATCCTTTGATATTTTTAAAAGCTGTGATTTCCTTCTCTGCCTTTCTCCTACTTCTGTCTGGCCCCAAACTGCAAACCCTCAACTCAGCTTCTCTTCCACTCCCACCACTAACCGCACCCAGTGACCCCACACAAGCTAACTGAGAATGGCTGACTTCTCAGTTAATTCTGCTTTTCCCCAGCTTTACGCAACCCCAGGTTGTGATACATTGTGCTTACTGCACTTAGAAAAAGCTGTCTAAAAAGAGTGGGGTGGGTTAAATACTAATCAACTGCAAGGTTGAAACATGCAAATGATTCAGGGGGATGATGGATGAGTGAAAGGAATGTAATCAGAAAAAAGCCAAAAGTAAAACATAAAAATGAAATGGTGATGAAACAAACCTTCCAACTAGGAATCGTTGATGAGAGAGCAGTGCCAGGTCCGAGGGAGTGGTTAAAGGGAGGGGATTCAGGGAGCACAGCAGGGTTAGGCCTACTGCAGGCCTTTATATCAGAGATAATGGGAGTAGAGCCAGAGAACGCAGGTGAACAGCACTCACTAGGAAGATGGTAATACACATACCCAGGCATGAACTGCAGATGGAAGAACATGATATCAGCACAGGCAACGAATGGGCAGCCACTGGAGGGTTTGTATAGGAAATGCCCAAAAAACACAACTTCTATAATACCTTACACCATCTGATGACCTTCATAGACTCCAAATATTCAATTTTGTACCATATAATGATTTAACCAGAAAAATCCAGTGATTAAACTATTTTTATCTTTATTCTTCTCAGTTCAGGATTTGGTGCCTATTCTTAATTGGCTTTGAACTGATTGACTTGTTTGGTCATTTCAAAGGGCAATTAAGAGTCAACTGCATTGCTGTGAGTTTAGAGACACACATAGGCCTGACCAGGTAAAGACAGCAGATTTCCTTTCCAAAAGGACATTAGTACAATTCATTATAAATCAATGACAGTTGATACTAGTTGAACCCTAGTATTACTGGTTCAGTGACATTATCATTAGCATACCATCTGCACCACTATTGTTATGGGAAAATAGTGGAGGTGCTTAT
Source organism: Chiloscyllium plagiosum (assembly GCF_004010195.1). Classification (NCBI taxonomy): domain Eukaryota; kingdom Metazoa; phylum Chordata; class Chondrichthyes; order Orectolobiformes; family Hemiscylliidae; genus Chiloscyllium; species Chiloscyllium plagiosum. The sequence continues at coordinate 65,536,746 of NC_057726.1, read as the reverse complement.
TGGTCATGTGATCGACTGGTATGCTAACATTCTGTGGCTCTGCTGACCTCACAGAACATTCTCAAATCACAAGTTACCTATTGAAACGGGGCTTTAGGGATAAGGAATAAGCATTACTGTATCAGTATAGTGGTTCAATTTGGCAATGGGAACTTGAGCTACTGCCACATTAGAATTGAGTAAAGATATCTAAATTGAGTTGCATATCTACACTAAGGAAAAACTGGGCTGACAACAAAGTGATGGGGAAAGCTTCTAGTCAGGTAATTGCAATTGCATAGGATCAGCCATCATTGGAGAATGTAGTAAAGCAATCTGCAACACCATTAGACATGAGTGGCAAGTTGAAAATCTACTACCTGACCTTTGCTTCAATCACAACATCAGGTCCTTGGCATCTCACTAAGGTCTTCCACACAGAGACCTACCAAACTAGGAAGGGGTTTCTCAGTTTTAACAGGCAGGAGGTCCCGTGGCTATGAATCACCAAAATATTAAAATCCAAAGCAAGCTGGTCTCAAAGTGGCTGTGATTGCCAAAGCCACAACTCAGACACAAAAGAAAGCAATGTTTTCAGATCAGTTCCACCTTAACAAGATAGGATGGGTAGGCTTAGGTTGTTTTAATGACAAGTTGTGTTTTTTGGAACATTTCCTTAAAATGTAGGTACAAGCACAAGGCCTCCAAAGCCAGAGAAACAAAATATTCATCACCTGCCTCCCCCAGCCCACCATCCAAACCTCTATATAGCTCTGTCAATCTTTCCACATTTTCCCATTAACATATTAGTGAAATTTGTGGTAAATACTGTAAGCTTTCAAAGTATTTGTATCCAACAGACCCCCTTTGAAATGACTCTGCTATGTATTGTCGTAGCTTTTTCTGTTATATCACTTTAACTTTCTAATGGGCTTAAAATATTTTGAAACGCATTAGAAATTTGCATAAGCAATCATCAAAAAAAAACTCCAGTTGTCAGACTGGATATTCCTGTAAGTTTTCTCTCTCTTACACTGTAGTATCTAGTTTTGCTGAGCATCATGGTTGATAATTATGTTTTATTCTAAATATATTAATAAGTACAATTAATCTATGTAATCTACCATGATTTTCAAGCAGGTTAAATCAATAGATAGACAAAGGTGCAGTTTCTGAAGCTCTATCATTTAAACGTGACAAGCAGTGAGTGGGTATAACGTGGACAGGTATGATCCCTGTACATTCAACATAGAATGAACAATCTGCTTATGGAAAAGTCATAGTGTATCTACATATATATAAAAAGAACTTCAAAAGCTTACAGTATCAAAAAGGGAGATTGCAGTTGTCTCCAAAATACATCTGAATAAATTAAGAAGCAACATGGGTTAACCTGTTTATCTTGTCTAAATTATCTGATTCTGGCTTTGCAGGCCCAATTGCAGAATTGGCAATGGATATGGGTGATTCACCTTTTCACCACCTGACCAGGCTCCTGCTGTGGAGCTAGAACTAACCGAGGTAGGTGAGCTACACTCGCTAACTGACTGACACGTCTCCGATGCCTCAGAGGAAGCGGAGCTTGATGACTTCTGTCGGCGTCCAGGGTTCAAAGATCACATGAGACAGAGAAGCAATAAAAGGGGAAGAGAGTACATCTGGTTAGAATGTCAAACATGCAGCAATGTTCTGCAAGGAACAGTATTTGGACTGGTTGGTTTGTACCATTCTAGTTCTGTAAGCTACTTTGTGGAAGGGGAAGGAGGATAACATGGCCTATTGATAGTATCCAAGCTACATGAGCATGGGTTAACTGTGAAGCTGCTGAAAACCATTCAACAAACTTTGCCAGGCAAGGCAGCAAAGATGGGAAAATAAAGCAGCATCAGTTTTAGATCCAACTCAGCTTTTACTTATCTCAAAGCAGTGCTGCAACAATTCCCAGTTCTGAATGCAGTGGTGGGGACTGTTTCTGTTGATTTTTCAGGTTATTCTTTGTGTCAGTGAGGTCAATTGATTCCATAAATGACCAATCACAGGTAGCATGAAACCTTAATTGTGAGATCCAAGCAAAGGAAAGGGTAATAGTGGGGAGGGAATCAGATAGAAGTGGTTCGATGCTTAATTCTGAAGCTGTGTATCCTGCTGTCCTCTACAGAACAAAATGGAATATGGGGTGGAGACAGCAAAGGAGATGATGGGCTGTTGCCATTATCCAAGTTTTCCCAAGTGTGGTGGCTTGGTGCTTAGCACTACTGCCTCATAGTGCCAGGGACCCAGGTTTGATTCCAGTCTCAGGTGTCTGTGGATTTTGCACATTTTCCCTATACCTGCATGGGTTTCATCCGGGTGTTCCTGTTACCTCCCACAGTCCATAAATGTGCGGGTTAGGTGGACTGGCCGTGCTAAATTGCTCATAGTGTATAGGGACTTGTAGGCTAGGTCGATTTGCCATGGGAAGGGCAGGATTACAGGGATGGGGGGGATGGAGGTGGGTCTGGGTGAGATGCTTTTCTGAGGGTCGGTGTGAACCTGATGGGTCAGATGGCCTGCTTCCACACTAGGGATTCTATGACTGTATGATCAAAAAGATCATGGCCAAATCCACAGAGGAGGCAGTTTGGTTGACCACCGTATATCAGTAAAATTGCTTCAAAGCAGTCCATTCCATACAACACTGTTACAAGACTCTTCGCCATGTATCAGTATGGAGCAATCTACTTTGGAACAAAACAACCAGGAACAATGTGCTCTAAATCAACCTGGTTGTTGCAGAAACTCAAGAAGACTGAATGTCTTAAGCTGGAACGATGACATCATTTTCTGTGTGAATGGGTTTTTCTTTTTACAACATTAACTGTAGTACAGTATTTTAAAGTCATAAAAACCTAAGCAAATGCTGAATAGAATGAATCCATCACCTCTTGTGTTCTTTCCTAGCTGGTGGTACTATTTTAGTGTGAATTTAATATGGGATTGAAGAAGGTTTATTTTTAACAAACCAAACACAATCCAAATGATATATGCAACTGATGATGTTTTTGGCACTATTGGCATGCAGGACCTGCCTTCTGGTAAAAGCTCTGGGGAAAATTATAGTCACTTGTTATTGTTGGGAGTCCATTTTAAAGTGTAACAAGGGCACACCACTAACATAGAATGGTTTCCCGTGGAAGCTTACCCAGTGTTGTGGATTTAAATATTAGCACTGTGGAGGGTCTCTTGTTCTTAAGATTGGCAACGGTATGACTGCCGAGACTCTTTTTGTGCTTAAGTTAGACATGAATCTGCAACCAATTTAGTTCAGAATTCAGTGTGCAACCAACTGAGCCACGGCTGTTACTGCTGTAGGTTATGGATTCAAACTTAAAACTGTGAACATCCTCTCATTCTGGTGCTGGGTGTTTAGAAAATTAGCAGTTGTCTCACATTACAGTGTTCTGGTTAACATTGCTGTGAAGCCCCTTGGGATATTTACCAATGTTCAAGGTACAAAATAAATGCAAGTGATTGTGCTATAGGCTTACAATGTTTATAGTGTCAACATTCTCTTCAATTTTGTTATAAGCAAGTTACAATAATGTAAACATTCATCTCATGTTACCTCCAAGAAATATACATTATCTTCATAAATGTTTAGTATAGGAAGGTGTATTTTGATGAATTGATTGTATTTAACAGTGTTGAAAGCCCTGTTAGATAGGATAAATTAAGGTCTTGTCAGCCCTTTCTGGTGGGCACAAAAGATCCTTCTAGCACTTTTCGAAAGCATTCTCCCTCATGCTGGCCAATTTTAATCCCTCAAACATTGTCACAAAAAAAGTCAGTTAATTACTTCATTGTTGTTTTGTAGGCATTTTCTGTCCATAAACTGACTGCCACATTTTCATACATTACAATAGTATAATTACACTTCAAAACTGGTTGCAAAGCTTTTTGGAATATACACTTGTACTATGTTAATGCAACTTCTTTCATTGACATGTTCATCATGACTCACATGTGACAGCACAATAACACTGATTTGCTCACGATTCCTTACATTCAGATGAACATTTCATCCATGGGAATATATAGTCAAGAAGCTAAACTGTACTTACCTGGCTGGTAATATCCGATGGCATAGGTGATGGCGGTTTGGAGTACATGGCATCCTGGGATATGAAGCCAGAGTCGTGCGAGGAGACACTGGAAAGGCGGGTACTGGCACTTGCAGGATGGGCCAAGCTGCGGTAGCGATAGTTTGAACTTGGTGAGTGAGTTTGGGAACCACTGGAGCGAGATGTGCTACTGTTTGTACTGTTTACACTGCTGGGGGGTTGGGGAGGGGTGTGGTGGTGGAAGGGCGTGAGGGAGGGAAGGTGAGGGAGACAATTTAAGACGAGATCAGACTCACGCAAAGAAAAATCACACACAAAGCAGGAGGCTGCACAACAAGCAAAGGACAAGGGTGTTTGCATTGGTGTGAGGATGATACACATTGGCTTTCACTTGGCATATGTCCTTTTCCTATTTCCTCCCCCTCCTTTAGATTGCCACTTAGCATCATATCTCAAATGGATAGCAGTAGAGTGTCTAGCACCATCGGCACCAATCATCCCCAGAGTAAGCTCAGGCCTCCTTTTGGGAGGACAGTGGTGTAGTGGTGGGCTAGAAATCCAGAGGCCCAAACTAATGGTCCGGGGACAGAGATTCAAATCCCATTGTAGCCATAAAATTTAAATGCACTTAATGAAATCAGGAATTGAAAATGAGTGTCACAGGCACCATCAAATTATCAACCATTGTTATAAAATTCCCTCTAGTTGATAATGTACTTTCAGGAAGGAAATCTGCCATCCTCACCCAGTTTGGTCTACATGGGGTCTACATAAGCTCCACAGCAATGGGGTTGATTCTTACATGTCCTCTGAAATGGCTTGGTATGCCACTCATTTCAAGGGTAATTGGGGATTGGCAAAAAATGCCAACATTCTTCATTGGTCAAGGCATCATGTTGAAGAGCAGGAAGGTTATGCTGGAATTATATAAAATGTTGGTTAGCCCAGAGCTGGAGTATAGCAGTTCTGGAATCTACATTATAGACATGGGATAGCACAAGAGAGGGTTCAGATGAAATTTACCAGGATGTTGCTTGGGCTAGAGAGTTTCAGTTATGAAGAGAGATTAGACAGACTGTGGTTGTTTTCCTGAGAGCAGAAGAGATTGATTGAATACATAAAATGATGAAGGGCATGGATAGGGTAGACATGAAGAAACCTTTCCCCTTAATGGAGGTATCAATAACCACGGGACATAGATTTAAGGTGAGGGGCAGAAGGTTTAGAGGAGATGTGAAGAAAAATCTTTTCACGTAGAGGGTGGTAGGAACCTGGAATTCTCTGTAAGCGTGGTAGAAACCTTTCTAACATTGAAAAATTATTTAGATGCATACTTGCAATGCCAAGACACAAAGCTATGGGCCAAGTGCTGGAAAATGGGATTAGAATAGTTAGGTGGTTCCTTTTTGACTAGCATTGATGCAATGGGCCAAAGGATGTTTTTCCTTGCTTCAGATCTCTATGACTTTATCAAATGGGTGGGGGAGATCAGTGGTTGCCATTTGATCGTGTAAATAAGGATAAACTGATTCCAATTGTAGAACGGTTGGTAACCAAGGGCCAGGTCTGCAGTCCTCACTTTCTCCGCCAGGGATTTTAAAGTAATTAACCAACAAAAATTCTAAAGCAAGGGGAAGTAATGCAGTGATCTCTTGTGACCTGGAAAGCACTACCTGAAAGAATGCTGGAAACAGATTCATTAATAATTCCAAGAGGAAATTAGGTAAATACCTGTAGGGGAAAAAAGGTAATTACAGTGCTATTGGGATCTGGAACAGGGATCTGGAACTAACAGGATAGCCCTAGCAAGATGCCAGGACAGTCACAAGGGGCTGAATAGGATCCTGTAGTGCTATATCATTCTATAGATCTTTTAACATGCTCTTGAAATGGAGATAGCCACATCAATGCCAATAGATTATTTCCAGTACACATGCAGTGGTTAACAGAGCTTGCAGGAGGTGGTGCATGTGGTTGGTGATAGGCTGACATCAGCCTAACTGTCGAGACTTGATCATGCATGGAATTGTCCAAAGGATTGTTTGAGTCACACTGATTGTATTTCAATGATTGGCCCATAACCATGAGCCTCGTTTGACAGCATTGCCTCAGAACCATTGGTGTAATCCAGCAATCCAATTCAAATGTCCCTTTAATGAACCAGGAGTTTGTTCAAATGGAAGTGGCTTATTGAGCTGATTGATGGCATGCATTAGCTTAAATAATCCACCAACTGGAAATACATTTTTAATTAATAGATGACTTGTACTTGGACAGCCAATTGCAAATCAAGCCAATAGTGTATCAGTCTGCTGAAGGAAACTTAAGGGACAATGGACCAAATGTTAGTTGTATTGACATGCAGGAAAAGCTTCAAAATATTCCATCACTTTCCACATGTCTTTTTAAAATGATAAAAGTCATTCCCTTCCCTCCAGTAAGAATTCAGTTCAAGTTTTGGAAAATGAGCCACATTTTCTCCAGAAGTTGTTCCCCAGAAACAGTAGCTGCTTCGTAAGAGAAAAGATGTGGATCTTTCCTGAAAGCCCATAGAACATGGATGGCTGAATGAATTGTAATATTGTAGACCCTACTTTTCAATCACCAAGAAGCTATCTTTCTAAACCATTAGAACTGCGATAACCTCCCTTTCTGTAGTCAGTGCTCCAAAACCTGCCATTAAGTGATGTCATGATGTCTGAGGGAAAGAGATCAGGAACTTAAGATGTAAAAGTAGGAGTGTGCTGTTTGGCTGTTCAACTTGCTCCACCATTCAGTAAGATTACGGTTTATCTGATTGTGGTTTGAGCTCCACTTTCCTGTCTGTCCTCCACAATCCTCAACTCCCTTGTCTATCAAAAATCTATCTAACTTAACCTTGAATAAATGCTCACCCTTGAATGAAAAATCTGTCCTCCACCAACTTTTGTAAACGAAAGGTTTTTCAGAGAAAAAAAAAGTTCCCTTATCTTAAAAGATAGTTCCTCCTAGTTTTAGTCTCCCTGACATGAAACATTCTCCCACTAACTACCCTATCCTGCTCCTTCAGGATCTTATATGTTTCAATAAGATCACCTCTCATTCTTTTAAACTCCAGTGGTCATAGGCCCAACATGTTTCTTTATAAAATAAACTTGCTTCAAAAGATAATCCCTACATCCCAGAAATGAGTTGAGTGAACCTTCCTAACTGCTCCGAAAGGAATTATGCTTTTTTTCCTAATAAGAAGGCCAGTCAGAAATATTACCATCTCAGGGTAGTGGAGGGGGAATGGTGCTGAGGTTTCAGTTGGCCTGTCAATCATACATACCTGCACATGCTGGATTTTCGGGAACTGGAGCTGCTGGGTGAAGATGGAGGAGTCTGATAGGACCAGCTATAGTCAGACCCCTTTAGATCCTTAATCACCTACATAAGAAGCACATAAATGGAGCAGGTTATTGGCTGCAGCAGAGACTCAAAGCCTTAAAGAAGAATGTAGCTTTCATTCTACATTTTGAAAACTGTTCAGGGTAAAAACAATTGAAAACATCTCTTTTAAAGCTTATTGTATTTAAAAAAAAGTTGCATGTTCACACAAACCCTCCATATCCCTGCAGATCTCCCTGAATGCAAACTGCTATCTATAACTTTGTTATGCATACACCTCCTGACTATCCTTTCACTTAAGGGTGCTCCCCAAATTTAAACAATGCATCACTGATGGCTGTGCCTTTAACTACCAAGACTCTAAGCTCAGCAATTCCCTTCCTAAACCCCTCTCTCTCTATCCTCCTTTAAGATGCTCAACCTATCTCCTTATGTGGCTCATTGTTTAATTTAGATTCATAACTCCTGAGTAGGTGTATAATGTCAAAATTGTTGATTTTGTTTTTGACAGCTTTGTGCCTGAACCACTCAGCTATTTACTGGCAACTTGGTGGGAACAGCATGAAGGAGTTCCGAATCAGCATTTTAACCTTGAGGTCGAGTACAAGACAAATTCTTTCATATGAAAGGTAAAGATGACCTTGTTTTGATTGATAGCTGTAGCAAATGGATAATTATTGAGTCTATAAGTGGCAAAACCATTAAAATTTTGAGATGTTGACTTGTATTTTTGTCTGTATCAGAGATGAGAGTGTCAGATAATGGCCTACAGCTTCTGTCAGAAGAGTTTGAAATATTTCTGAGCTAGAATGGAGCAAATCTCACTCCAATACTTTCATACCACCCAGCACTGAATGGAACTGCAGAAAGAAGTGCACATGTCATGAGGTCTTTACACAAGTGACCAGGCAGTAACTTCCATGTATCAAATTCACACAAGCTAAACAATTCAGTTGTTTTGATCCCAGCTGATAGTACTACTGAAAAGCCAGACCCTCAGGTGAAACCTGGCTTGATATTCCTATGTTTGCTTTGTTTAGTTAGTTGACATGGTTAACCACAAGGCTGCAGAATTTCAATAGTAACAGGACAGATTTATTCCACAAAAGAAGAAATTTTAAAAAAACAAGCTAAATTTAAAAAACAGAATTATTTCACAACACTTCGAAACAAGGTTTAAACTTGTTCCTTGACAGTATGAGTTACAGAGGTATAAATCCAGAGAAATGATCTATTGGTACTCTTTAGGTAGCAATTATCTGACCTTTTAATAATTCCTTTGCCAAGGACTGTAAAGGCAATTTGATGAGTCTTTTCCAAATCTGCAGATTATTAGAATTGATGACAGACAAAGGAGCGGACTTAGGCAATTCGACCCATCGAGTCTGCTATGCCATGGCTGATGTATTTCTAAGCTCCATTCTCCTGCCTTTTCCTTGTTATGGATCAGGCCAGACCCCCTCAAAATATTTTAATAAGGTAGCCTAGACCCTAACTTTTTGTATTTTAAAGGCAGATGTAAAGTGGATACTCCAGGGGTGATGCAGCTGGTTAAACCACTCTGCTTTAAGCAAAACTGAATTTATTTAAATGCTACAGTTGAAACAAGAACAAAAGAAAACAAAATTTAGAATAACCTAACTATTGGAAAACTCAACCACCTCAATACAGCAACTTAACTAAGGAGGTGTTCCAATTCTCAGAACATCCCATAAACACACCCTTTGGCAAAAGGTAAATTCAACACTAGTCTTACAGGCAAGAGAGATTTCAGAGAAAAAAGTCAGTCAGGAATCATTTGCTGAAGTTTGGAACCTCCCTCTGGACTGCAGCAGCTTCTCTACTACAGCTCAACTAGCAGCTTTTCACTGATCCAACTTAGTCAAACTAGAAAAAAACCTGAACTGGGAGAACTGGCCACTCCTAGTTAAAGTGGACATTTCAGCACATCTAGGTAAAAACAATGACTGCAGATGCTGGAAACCAGATTCTGGATCAATGGTGCTGGAAGAAAGTCATGGGGACAGTGCTGAGCTGGAAGTTTGGAATTAGGATGAGGTGGGGGAAGGGGAAATGTGGTAGCTGTTGAAGTTCAGATTGTTGCCCTGGGGTTGAAGTGTTCCGAGGCGGAAGATGAGGCGTTCTTCCTCCAGGCGTCTGGTGGTGAGGGAGCGGCGGTGAAGGAGGCCCAGGACCTCCATGTCCTCGGCAGAGTGGGAGGGGGAATTGAAATGTTGGGCCACGCACATCTGCCTATACAACCTCTCTTGAAAAAATCACAAGGACAAAATAACCTTGTTAAAGTGACAGCATTGTCACAATTAATCAAGGACCTATCTCTGCCTTAAGTGCACTCAATAACCTGGCCTTCACAGCCCTTTGTGGCAATGTATTCCACAGATTCACTGCCCTCTGGTTGGAGAAGTTTCTTCTCATCGGAGTTGTAAAGGGTCTTCCCTTTACTCTGAGGCTGTGCCCCTAAGTTCTAGGCTCTCCTACTAATGGAAACATAGTCTCCATGTCCACTCTATTCAGGCCTGTCAGTTTCAGTCAAATTCCGCCCCCCTCCCCCATCCTTGTAAACTCCATCAAGTACAGACCCAGAGTCCTTAACTGCTCCTTATATGTTAAGGCCTTCATTCCCGGGAACATAATTGTAAACCTTCTCTTGACCCACTACAATGCCAGCACATCCTTCTTTAGAAAAGGGGCCCAAAACTGTTCACAATATTCCAAATACGGTCTGACCAGAGCCTTATACAGTCTCATTTGCACCTCCATGCTCTTGGATCTTGCCCTCTTGAAAGGAATGCTAACATTGAATTTGCCTTCCTCACTGCAAACTGAATCTGTATGTTACCCTTAAGAGAATCCTGAACCAGGATTCCGAAGTCCCTTTGTGCTTTCCCCATTAAGAAAATAGTCTACGCCACTTCTTCCTACTGAAGTGAATAACGTCACATTTTCCCCCATTATATTCCATTTGCCACTTCTTTGCCGACTTACTTAGTCCAAGTTTTTCTGCAACCTCCCCACTTCCTCAACATTACCAGCGCCTCCACCTATTGTTTTGTCATCTGCAAATTTAGCAACAATGCTCAGTTCCTTTGTGCAGATCATTAATGTATAACGTGAATAGTTGTGGTCCCAACACAAACCCCTGAGGAATTCTACTAGCCACTGGATGCCATTCCAGAAAAAGGTACCTTTATCCCTACACTTTGCCTTCTCCTAGTCACCTGATCCTCTATCCTTGCTAATACCTTACCTCTAACACCACTGGCTCTTATCACTTTAGCAGCCTCCTGTGCAGCACCTTGACAAAGGCTTTCTGGAAATCCAAATAGCTCACAACCACTGGGCATCCATGGTAAAACTTGTTTATTTCCTCTAGGAATTTTAACAGATGTGTCAGGCTTGACTTTCCCTTGACAAAGCTGTGCTGATTCAGCCCTGTTTTATCTTGGACTCTGCAATCTCATCTAAAATCTTACTAATAACGGAGGTCAGGCTAACCGGCCTATAGTTTCTTTTATCCTATCTCCCTCCTTCCATCCCTTCTTAAACAGAGGTGTTGCATTAGCCAGTTTCCAATTCTCTGGGCCCTCCCTCACTCCCCTGATTCCTAAAGATCATCGCCAATGCCTCTACAATCTCCTCAGCTATCATCTTCAGAACTCTGGGGTGTAGTCCATCCAGTCCAGAGCTTCAGAGCTTTCAGTTTCCAACACCACTTTCTTAGTGATGACCACTACACTCACCTCTGTCCCCAACTTTCTTGAAGTTCTGGTGTGCTGCTAGTGTCTTCCACCATGAAGATTGATGCAAAACATGTATTAAGTTCCTCTGCTATTTCTTTGTTCCCCATTACTTCTCCTCCAGCCTCATTTTTCCCGCAGTCCAATGTTTACTCCTTCCTCTGTCTTACTTTTCATATTTTAAAATACTCTTGCAATCTTCTTTTCTATGACTAGATGGCTTACTCTAATATTTCATTATCTCTCCCCACTTTTTGCTATTGTCCTCTGCAAGTTTTTAAAGAATTTCTAATCATCTGACTTTCCACTAATCTTCCCGACTCTTTTTAATTTTGCTTTTATGCTATCCCTGACTTCCTCGTTAGCATTGGTTGCCCACCCTATAGTATGTTTCTTTTTCCTTGGGACAGATTTCCTCTCTGCCTCCAAATTATCCCCAGAAACTCCTGCCACTGCTACTCTACTGTCTTCCCTGCTAGACTCATCTTCTAATCAACTCTGGTCAGGTCCTCCCTCAAGGCAGTGACTTGAAAGAAACTTTGGGGTTTGCATATTAAGGATGGCACGGTGGCTCAGTGGTTAGCACTGCTGCCTCACAGCGCCAGGGACTCAGGTTCGATTCCAGCCTCGGGTGAATGTCTGTGTGGAGTTTACACATTCTCCCCGTGTCTGTGTGGGTTTCCTCCTGGTGTTCCAGTTTCCTCCCACAATCCAGAGATGTGCAGTTAGGTGAATTGGCCTTGCTAAACTGCCCACAGTGGTCAGTTATGTGTACGTTAGGTGCATAGTCAGAGTAAATGTAGAGTAATAGGGTTGGGGGAATGGGGCTGGGTGGGTTACTCTTCGAAGGGTCGATGTGGGCTTATTGGGCCGAAGGGCCTGTACCTACACTGTAAGTATTCTAATTCTAAAAAAATTCTATCACCCTTTGATCTTTTCCTTATAAATTCTGTGTCTAAAGTCTTTCTGTCTCACTAGCACCTGATGAAGGAGCAGCACTCTGAAAGCTAGTGTTTTCAAATAAACCCATTGGACTATAACCTGGTGTCATGTGCTTTTTGACAGTCCAAACCAGTCCAACATTGGAAATGCTGGAGGATCCTCAATCAGAAAGAGAATGAAGCCAGATAGATTAATTGAATATTGGAGGGCAAAAAGTGTTTAAAAAATATTTCTTGTCAAATGCTGATATTTCTGTTAAATATGTTGGTGTTAACGAATTCTTATTTTTAAACGTGATTGACTTGAAGTTTTGAATAAATGTGCTTTGGTTGAGATTACAGCAAATATAAGAATCTAAATTAACCAGTAGATTTTCAAGTATTGTTGATAATGGTTTAGTTGTATAGCATTCTGGGAATTTGTGTACATAGACCTTCTTACATTTTAATGTTGAAGTTATCTTTTATATGAAGGATAGAGTGTAGTGTAGAGCCCTCCCTGCTGCCCATTTTATTGGAATGGCTGCCTGCTGTGAGTCCACATGTTAACTTTTTTTTAAGTGGAGTATATAACAATGTTGCCATGAAATGCTCCTAAAGTAAAACTTTCTTTACACATCTCTTCAAACTTTCCCAATCAAGCAATCCAAGAGTTTCAACATAAGCTTAGAAAGAGTGTAAAGCTCCTTTTACAATGTTCTGATCAAACACTCCTAGGGCAGATACAGTATGCGGTTAGACACAGAATAAAGCTTCTTCTAAATTGTTCAAAAGCACAATCCTGTCCTCGTTATTTTCAAATCCTTGCTGCTCCACTGCACCAGTACCAGACAGCAAATTTGTCAATTAAGCTGCATTCTAGTCTTAGCTCACATGACTGGGTAATTAATTGGTCTTATAGAAATGAGACTGGAGAATTAATAATAGAAAATAAAGAGATGCTGATGAATTGAACAGGCATATTACATCAGTCTTTACTGTATTGGATACAAGTAACATCCCAGAAGCAGCCATAAATTCGATAATGGAAGCAAGGGAGGAACTCAGGAAAATTATAGATTACCAGAGAAGTGGTCCTGAGTACATTGTTGGTGCTGCAGGCTGACAAATGACTGGGTTCTGATGGACTTCATCCTAGAGTCTTAAAGGAATTGGCTTGAGAGTTATTAATTTTACAAAGCTACCTAGATTTGGGGAAAGTCCCATTACATTTGAATGTAACACCTTTATTCAAGCAATGTGCTACTGGGATTGGCACTGGGACCTCAATTATTTACTACTTGAATTAATACATGGAAGGTACAGTTGTCAAATTAGCTGATGACACAATAGTAGGTGGGAAAGTAAGTTGGGAAGACAATGTAAGGAGGTTACAAAAACATATAGGCTGTGAGAGTGGGTAACGATGTGACAAATGTGGAATAATGTAGGAAAGTGTGAACCTGTTAATTTTGACAGGAAGAATTTTTTAAAATTTCTCAATGTTGAGAGATTGCAGTGCTCTGAGATGCAGTGGGATTTAGGTGCCCTTGTACGCGAATCACGTAAGGTTAGCATGTAGGTACAGCAAGTAATTGGGAAAGTTACAATTTATTGTGAGGGGAATTGAATACTGAAGTGGGGAGGTTAAACCTCAGTTATGTAGGGCACTGATGAGACCATCTCTGGAGTACTATACATAGAATTGGTCACTTTATTTCAGAAAGGATATGGATATGTTAGAAGCAGTTTGGAGGACTTCTCGCAGAGGATTGAGCAGCTTTGGAACACTCTTCCTTAAAAGTTGGTGGAAGCAGAGTCTTTGAATGTTTTTAGGTTCAAGATGGATAGAGTTTTGCTAAACAAGGGGTGAAAGATTAACAGCGGTAGCAGGAACATGAATTTGATTTTACAATCAGATTAGCCATTATCTTATTGGATGGTGAAGCAGGCTGAGGGATCGGATGGCCTATTTGGGCTCTTCGTATGTTAATGGGAGATTACATCATCTGAGGCTGTGGTCTGGACATGGGTCAATCCTCCAGCCTGGGGCTTATACATGAACATTACTAAGCAGCCTCTGCCACTGTGTCAAATGTGAATCACTTTTGTGCCCTTTGTCCAAAGCTAGTTGGTTCAGGCTGAGCCTGCAAACTTATTGCATACTGTCTACTCAAATGCATATTCACCTCTCTAACACACACACACATGCACATGCTAATAACAGAAAACTGAGAGTGGTGTTGATAGTCTCTCCCTACCTGCTCACTGGCTGGAGGCAGCTTGTGAGGTTCTGCAGTTTGAACAATAAGGTCATCAACAATTGCCTGCAGGTGTGTGATTTCCCCCAGCATTGCAATCTCTCCATCCTAAAGAAACACAGATCAAAACTCAGAACTTGGTAAATCACTTGGTTAGCCATGCATTCTTCTTGTCTCAATCCTCCAGTGATGCTGATACAAAGGGTTACCTATGACAGAAATGAAATGTATTTCAAGGGGAGACACTTCATAATAAGTACAATGCTGGGGGTGTCATGGCCATAAACAAACCTGCCCACATTCACCTACACACTCCTGTTGTCCATCCCAGTGCCCCTGAACAGTGGGCAAGAGAGAGAAACCAGATTGATTTAAACACTGGTCCTCCAGTGTACTTAATCTCCACTTTGAACCGACTGAGTTCCTGGAATCTAATCGAAAGGTTCAATTGGTTCATGTATAAACTATTGGATACCTGGGAATGAGTTACAGACTGGTGTCTTTTTTTGCGGGGGGGTGAGGAGAGAAGGTGGGATGATAATATTTCATTAGGCCTGGTCCTGTGGGTCTGTGTTTCTTTGTTAATATAGATTGAATTTTGGTTCATTTTGGCTGTGGGGGGCAGGGCTGACTTCGTCCAGTCTGCAGCCTGTTTGACATACCTTTGAATTTTAATTTCTTGAAAAGGGATATCCAGCGAGGCAAGGTGATGGCCTCATTGTTATCGCTAGACAATTAATCCATAGACCCAGGTAAAATCCCACTATAGCAGATGGTGGAATTTTAATTCAATATTAAAGATAAATCTGGAATTAAGAGTCTAATGATGGCCATGAACCTGTTGTCAATTGTGGCGAAGACCCATCTGGTTCACTAATATCCTTTTAGGGATGGAAAGCTGCCATCCTTACCTATTTTGGCCTACCTGTGACTCCAGAACTCATAACAATGTGATTGACTCTTAACTGCCATCTTGGCAATAAAGCATAGGCAAAAAATGCTGGTCTTGCCAGCGATGCCAACTTCCCATGATTAATTTTTAAAAACCCTTCGACTCCCTTAAAACAGAGTTGCATTTATCCCTTCCAAGCCCAGTTTTTGAGTATTTCTTTATTTGTTTAGGGGATGTGAACATTGCTGGTCAGAATTCATTACCTATCCTTGTTGCCCATAAGGTGGTGGTGTTGAGCTGCTTTCTTGAACCTCTGCAGTCTATGCGCTGTAGACACACGCACAATGTTGTTAGGGAGGGAATTCTAGGAATTTGGTAGGGATATATTTCCAAGCCAGGATGTGCATGGTTTACTACTTACCAATGTGTCATCAGAATGAGCAATTATGATTCTAATTATTGCAAGGTATTTGTAATAATCTACACAGTGTGAGAGGTTAGAGAGTTAGGGACAGGTTAGAATGAATGAAGGTACATAAACTGTAGCATCATCAAATTAAGGAAACAGAAATTCCCAGGAGTGTTTTGGGTGGGGCAAGTTACTGTTGGGAATTGAATCAGTCCTCATTTCAGCTGTGGACAGGACAGTCATGGCCCAGGTACAAAACACCTTCCATTTTACCCCATTCAGTAGGTTGAGGTTTCCTATTTTTCAAGGACTGTTTAAACCTAGACCCGAGGAGAAAGCCTTTCACCATCTTCTTTAATTCTGATCACAAACATGAAATGTTCCCATTCACCGCACCTGGCCAGCTCTGTGCCACATCACCAGGCTCATTCATTCTTCGCTGCATTAAGGTTTGAGCTTGGTTCATGCCTGTACCTTCATGGCTAGCCACAGGCACATGGACGAGGGACCTTCATCTCAGGTATTTAGCTGACTGGCACTGTTCCCTGAAACATCAATACTGCCTGGTTCAGAGTGACATTTCCTGTTTAATGGCTTGTTTAATAATTTTCGCTGATACTGAACAAGAGGCTAGCTGCTCCTTACCACAACAGGCTGTAAGAAGGTGATGAAAGTGCAGAATCGGCCTCTCTCCTCGATCAGAGCTTTCCGCACAGCCTGCTTCTCGGTCTCCTCCAGTAACAAGTACATGTCATTCACATCTTGGACTGCATTCTCCACCTGTGGCCTCAGGTCACCTTTACCTGGATCAGGAACATAGAGGATTGATCATTTCACTGCAGACAAATGGAGAGGAACAGCAACTCCATCTGGTATGTGCAAGGCCTGATTAAACAAAGGAGGAGAAAGTGAGGTCTGCAGATGCTGGAGATCAGAGCTGAAAATGTGTTGCTGGAAAAGTGCAGCAGGTCAGGCAGCATTCAGGGAACAGGAGAATCAACGTTTCGGGCATAAGCCCTGAAGAAGGGCTTATGCCTGAAACGTCGATTCTCCTGTTCCCTGGATGCTGGCTGATTAAACAAAGGGTCATTTTTATGTTTTATTTCCTTACAGCAGTCTGCAGTACTAGCTGACAGCAGTGTCAATGGAGATGGCACTGTATTGGAGGAGAGGAGGTTTCATACCGGGGCAGGGGGTTAATTCACTGCAGACCCACCCATCTCCTCCATTCCCATTCTAAGGCATCAAACGGTGAATGGTGCTTGTGATTCCCACAATCCATTGCACTCCAGAAACAGCTCTATTACATAGTTGAGCAGTGCACACCAGGGATCCTGTATATCTCAGGAAATTTTCAGTCCTATGTATTTGTTTTGACAAGTGAAAATGCCTGAATTGTCTTTTCTTCCATGTTTGATTAAAGTTACAAATCTTTGATTTTGGAACATTCCAGGGAAATTTGGGAATGTAAACAACCTCAAGTCAGAGTTACATTCCCATTGGTGGAAAAGTTTTTAAGGTGACAGGTGGAATTCAGTTGGCTTCCTTGCAGGAAAAGGCTGGAAAAAAAAACCACAGGCAACCAGTTAAACCAGACTGACTTAAGGTTTGGTTCAGAGCCTGTGCTTTCAGGTAGAGGCAGGGAAATTCCATAAAGCCTTAACCAGGGAGTGAATCTTGACTGAGAGTGCATTCTCTAGTTACTAACTCTATCCCTCTGCTTGGCAACAGCCTGAGATTAAGCCAGTCTGTTTCCATCCAAGGTGTCCAGTTTGATACTCA
Organism: Chiloscyllium plagiosum; assembly: GCF_004010195.1. Classification (NCBI taxonomy): domain Eukaryota; kingdom Metazoa; phylum Chordata; class Chondrichthyes; order Orectolobiformes; family Hemiscylliidae; genus Chiloscyllium; species Chiloscyllium plagiosum. The sequence goes on along the minus strand of NC_057726.1, from coordinate 65,519,276 downwards.
GATAAATTTCCAATCACAAGGTTGGCAGCATCATGAAGTGTGCCTGTTCCCACTTTCTTAAATCACCCATCTCCATCCCTGTCCCAGCTCATCTGCTGCTGAAAGGCTCCGTCATGTCTTGGTTTTAATCCAAGACTCAACCTGCTGATACATACCTGGTGGTTTCCCACATTCTAACATCTGTAAACTGGAGGTCATCTAAAATTCGGCTGCCTGTGTCCTAACTGGTTCAAAATCTGGTTCACCCATCATCCCTTTACTCTCTGACCCACAGTGGCAATCACTTTGATAAGACTCATTGTTGGACTGTGGAGGGAATCAGGGATCCAATTGTAGGAATTCAGACGTGGAGTTCTGGGCAACATTGGGATAGATTTGGAAAATGACAAATTGCCTGAGGACTTTGGAGGGGAAAGAGTGAAAAAAGAATTGGAGGTGGAAGAAAGTGGGATATAATCACATGGAATTAGAAACGGGTAGGAGATGGAAAGGGAAACGAAAGAACACTTAGTGCATTAGCAGTTAAAGTTGTTTTTCTCAGAAACAAATATTTAATTAGTGTTATATATCAACCTTTTATAGATAAAATGCAGTTGTTATAATTTGATTTAAGGGATTTTGAATTAAGGAGGCTTTGTGATGTACCAGCAGTCCCATCATCTGGGTCATTTCAGGTACTGGTACAGATTATGAATCAAGCCAAGATGGGGGCAGTGTCACTGGACTAGTCATCCATCTAAGGCTCAGATTAATGTTATGGAGACCAGGGTTCAGATCCCACCATGACAGCTGATGGAATTCAAATTAATTAATAAATCTGGAGCTGAAGATCTCTTTCGTGGTTTATTGTTACCATTGACTCACCAACATTCATTAGTCTCATTAAATGATGACCATGGAACTCATCCATTATCGTAAAACACGTCTGGTTCACTAATGCCCTTCAGGGAAGGAAATCTGTCCTCCTTACCTGGTCTTGGCCTACATATGACTCCACACCTGCAGGAATAGTGTTGACTCTTAACTGCTAAGCAAACCCTTAGTTCAAAGGGCAATTAGGGATAGGGAACAGCAGCTACACTCCCATTCAATGAAAAAATAAATTTTAAGTGCTTCATTACAACTTGAAAGAGTGGCTCAAAGTGTAGATTAACTAATAATTGTCTATCCTGTGGGCAGGCTTTGTGGCCTTGTCCTTTGAGTAGCATTAATGCCATATTGACTGCATGACAGTCCTCACGCTCTGAGACATATTGAGATGGTGAAAAGTGCTCCTTAAAGACACCTTTTATTGATGACACAACAAAAGTCAGGATCAATACTAACAAACCCACACTTCCCAGCAGGCAGCAGTGGAAGAGGTGGAGGTCTGTGTGCTCTCTTGTCCCACTGTCCCCACACCACCTCTATGGCACTGCACTCCTGTTGTCATTAAGATTGTGATTTACAAACTCAGAACAACTCATGTTCCTCTGGAGGAGTTAACAGGAGAATAATGTGCAGGTTCCAATTTGAAAGATGATTTCACCCAATACCCTCCAGCCACCAAGCCTTCAAAACAAATTAGAACATCGAGACAAGCACAAGTCCAGAGGACACTCACCAGCTCAAAAACACGATCATAAGCACAGATTACTGACTACAAGGCATTCCAGGGACAGTCATGCAACAGCTTGATTTTTACATAACCCAAAAAAGACATCAGCAAGACAGACATTCCCCTTACCCCTCCATCTGTACTCCCTTCACCTCCACCTCCCTACCCTCACTTTCCTTCTCTCCTCTCACCCCCCCAGGATACCCTTCATCCCTGAACACCCACCTCTCCCACACACACCAGGCACCACAGCCCTCATGCTACAGCAATCCACATGCAGAAGGAAGAGCAATTGAACAGTCAATGTTGGAAGCAAGTGCTGGAGTTCAAGTCAAAGATTCTCCTTCACAGTTATGAAATTCAAGCCCCGTTTCCAATGCCTGCATATCCTACAGTTTAGAAGAAATGCAAGGTAATCTTATTGAACTGTGTCTATTTCTTAAAAGAATAGATGCAGGAAGATGTTCTCTCTGGTTGGAATTTCTAGAATTAGGGGTCATCAGGATACATTTAGGGCAAAGGTGAGAAATATTTTCACTTGGACGGTTGTGAATCGTGGGAATTTTCTACCTGAGAGGATTCAGGAATTGAATCTATTGAGGATAGATATCTAATTTTGGGAATTAAAGGATATAGAAATTCTGCAGGAAGATGGTGGTGGTGGTGAAGTATATGATCAGTCTTTATGCAGGGCAGATACAGCATAGCGTTAGATACAGAGTAAAGCTCACTTTACACTGTCTCCCCATCAAATATTCCCAGGACAAGGGCAGCACAGGATTAGATTCATAGCAAAGCTCCCTCTACAATGCACCCATTGAAAACTCCCAGGATAAGGACAGCACAGGGTTACATACAGAGTAAAGCTCCCTGTATACTGTTCCATCAAATATTGGCAGCCCAAGTTCAACTTTGCTTCCCACACACAAAACACTTGACACTTAATCAGCCCAACATGTGGAACAATCTCATATATTCAGCACTTGCCCAGACACTGACTGTGCAAGGTGAAGGATTGGAAATATCAAACAAGAGGGCGCAGAGAAAGAGACATGTCCATCAGAAATGTGACTTACCGAGGAGTTCTAAAGGGAAAACAGAGGAAAAGGAGAAAGGAAGAGTATCAGAGAAGAATGAAATGGGAACAGCAGTGTTAGTGACACAGGAGAAAAAAGGAGGGCGCAGCTTAATTTAAACTACCCCTCGACATCTAATGCAACCTGACCAGTGGGGTGATGGCTGTGGAGAATATTGTCACAATTCTCACAAATACCACGATTTGAATAAGTGATTGCTACGCTGAGTTTAGAATATCAAACACGCTTAGCTCCACTCTTATCTGAACTACCTGAGGTTGTTGAAAAATATCTCTATGCTGTGTGGAGCAATATACTGTGTGGAGAAAGGGCCAAGTGGACTGAGTACCAAGAAACTGGATCATATTTAAAGCTGCATGTAAACATAAACTGTCATCTGATCTCGCAGAAATGCTTAAACTGTATTTATGATCTGGGTCTGATGTGGATTGTCCAGTCTCCGGTACCAATGGGAGTTTCTATTACAGCAGACTATTACCCAAGAAGCAAAGCACTCACCTTTCCGAGCTTTCTTCTGAAGTTTGAGGGTGTCAGATGATTTCTTTTTGATCTCATGCCTCGCTCGCTTGTACTCTGAGGGGAGGAGAGAGCAATATGTACTGCGCAATCGGTCAGGATTCACATGCAAGCTTCTGACACCATGGGAACATCGAGAGAGAGAATGCGTGAGAGTGTCTCAATGGGGATCAACCATTAGACCTTCACTGATATCCTATCAATGGTCCAAACTCATTTGAAGTGGATGTATTGAGACTGAATGGAAAAAGCACGGAATGCAAATCTACACACTTGGAATATTACAAAAGAATTTGGCAGATTGGAATTTGAGTGATAAAATATCCCAAAGAATTTCCAATCTGTAACTGTATGATATTCCTACACCTTGCTTCTAGATCTGTAACCTGGGATACCAATGAAGGATGACCCTGAATATTTCTGCACTCAGCAGAGGTCAATGGGATTTTAGCATATGAATTTCAGTGTGTGTAAGAACATAAGGACTAGGAGCACGAGTATGCAATTCAGCGCCCCAAGCCTGCTCCACCATCTGATATGATCATGGCTGATCTTATCTCAGCCTCGATTCCACTTTCCTGCTCACTCTCCATAACCCTTCAACGCATTACTAATTAAAAATGTGTCTTATCTCCTCAAATTTCCTCAATGTCCTAACATTCACCGCAAACTGGGGTACTGAATTTGACAAATTAACGACCCTGTGAGGTAATTTCTCCTTATCTGTTTTACATCTGTTCCCCTTATCCTAAAACTACGACCTCTTGTTCTAGATTACTCCACATGAGGAAACACCCGCTCTGTAGTCATTTTGTACCCCTTTAGAATCTGATACACCTCAATTAGATCTCTCACACTTCTAAGTTTCAAACAGTATCAACCTAAACTGCTTAATCTATCTTCATAAGAGAAACTGCTCGTCTCTGGAATCAATCAGGTATACCTTTTCTGAACTGCAACTACATCCCTCCTCATGGGGTCCAAAATTGTATGCAATACCCCAGGTGCAGCCTCACTAATACCTTGTACAATTGCAGGAACATTTCCCTACATTTATATTCTACTCCTTTCACAATGAATGCCAAAATTCTATTTGCCTTCTGGAGTAACTCCACAGAGGCTGTTATCCCGTCACCAAGTCACCCTTTGTATACATGTGGAGAGTCCTTGACACTGATCCAGCTGTCAGAGTGAACAGAACTGCTGACCTTACTGTTGAGATCTGTCAGGCAGGTCTCTCTGATTGGGCTGTTAATCTGCTCCAAATCAGGGAACTCATCTCCTATGACATTCATCTGGCTAATCTCATTATAGTCACTACATTTTCCTTATTTCTTGCTGTAGTTGCACACTAATTTTCTGCAGTTCATGCACAAGGGCACCCAGACCCATCTGCCCCAAACTATTCTGAAGTGTCTGTCCATTTAATAAACTTATAGTAGTTTATAAAATCATGAGCGGCATGGATAAGGTGAATAGCCAAGATATTTTTCTAAGTGTAGGGGAATTCAAAACAGTTCTTGAAAGTGGAATCACAGGTAGATAAGATAGTGAAGGAGGTGTTTGGTATGCTTGTCTTTATTGGTCAGTGCATTGAGTATAGGAGTTGGGAGGTCATGTTTTGGCTGTACAGTACATTAGTTTGGCCACTTTTGGAATACTGCATTCAAATCTGGTCTCCCTCCTATCAGAAGGATATTGTGAAATTTGAAAGGGTTCAGAGAAGACTTGCAAGATGTTGCCAGGGTTGGAGTGTTTGCGCTATAAGGAGATGCTGAATAGGCTAGGGCTGTTTTCCCTGCAGCACGAGTGCCTGAACGGTTACCTAATAGAGGTTTATAAAATCATGAGGGGCATGGATAGGGTAAATAGACAAGTCCTTTCTCTGGGATGGGGTGTCCAAAACTAGAGGGCATAGGCTTAATGTGAGAGGGGAAAATATAAAAGGGACCTAAGGGGCAACTTTTTCATGCAGAGGGTGGTGCGTGCATGGAAGTGGTGGATGCATGGAATGAGCTGCCAGAGGAAGTGTGGAGGCTGGTGCAATTATATTTAAAAGGCATCTGGATGGGTATATGAATAGGAAGGATTTAGAGGAATATAGGTCAAGTGCTGGCAAATGGGATTAGTATAGGATCTGGTTGGCATGGATGAGTTAGACCGAAGAGTCTGTTTCCATGCTGCATATCTTTACAACTCTATGACTGTAAGAGGGCATAGGTTTAAGGGGAGAGGAGAAAAATTTAAAAAGGACCTGAGGGATAGCTTTTTCACACAGAGGGTGGTGTGTGCATTGAACGAGCTGTCAGAGGTGGTGGAAGCTGGTACAATTACAACATTTAAAAGGCATCTAGATGGGTATATGAATAGAAAGGGCTTAAAGGAATATAGGCCAAATGCTGGCAAATAGGACTAGGTTAGATTAGGATGTCTGGACGGTGCAGATGATTTGCACAAAGGATCTCTTTCTGTGCTATATGAATCTATGACTCTATTTAGATTTGCCTTTCTATTCTTGCAACTGAAATGGATAACCTCGCACTTACCCACATTAGAGTCAAAGTGATACACAGCACGGAAACAGACACTTCAATTCAATTCACCCATGCCCACCAGATATCCTATACTAATCTAGTCCTATTTGCCAGCACTTGGCCCATATCCCTCTAAACCCTTCCTATTCATATACCCATCCAGATGCCTTTAAAATGTTGTAATTGTACCAGCCTCCACCACTTCCTCTAGCAGCTCATTCCATGCATGCACCATCCTGTGTGAAAAAGTTGCTGCTTAGGTCTCTTAAATTTTTCCCCCTCTCACCCTAAATCTATGCCTTCTAGTTCTGGACTCCCCCATCCCAGAGAAAAGACCTTGTCTATTTATCACATCCATGCCCCTCCTGATTTTATAACCTCTAAGTTTCAGCCTACGACACTCCAGGGAAAACAGCCCCAGCTCGTTAGCCAATCCTCTGTTTTTGAAACGCAAGATTTCTGCAAGACCACTTAGCGAAAGCAATGTGGTTGCTTCACATATCCCTGATCATATGATGCTATAGACAAGGGTGGCATGGGAATGAAATGAAACAAGGCTTGGCTCTGTTAGTGGTGAGAGACCAGACTCAAGGCAACAATAGCGAGAGCTCAGGAAAATTGGATCAGTCTGTAAACCAAGCAGGTCAGTAATTTACAAGGCACAACAGCACCACCCACTGGCTAACCGAGCTGGCACACCACAGACTCTTGTTGTCACAATCCAAGAAGTCAAAAAAAAAACTGGAGCTTTGGACCTTGGTATTTCTCAAGGTAAAATATACAAATTAGAGAAGGGAGACAAATGAGAAAAGGGGAAGGGAGAGACAAAAAATTCACAGTCATACCTTTGGCATGGTCCTTATCCAGCTGATTGGCAGATTTCTTCCAGTCCTCTATCCTATCCTGCAAAGGGTTTATCAGACTCTCCATCAGGGCACTAGGAAAGTAAACAGCAATGTACTAACCACGACACAGAGAGACAGAGAAATTGGAGCAGCATTCGCAGCTCTAAGCATGGCATTGTTTTGTAGAGGGGCGTGCTCCCGATAAACCAAAATGAATATATCACTCCTGTCTGCTCTTTTCATGAAATCCTGCAATTTGTTTTTACTGAGGATGTGGAATCCTGATTTCCCATTTAATTTTTGTGGAAGATATGGGGCAGCCTCTACTGTGAAACAGTCCAACAGGCACTGGCCACTTTCTAGAACTTCTCTATGTCACTCAGTTCTAATTTCCCACTTACCCACACCAGCATCTATACAATGACGGGATGCATCAAAGCCAAATATAACACACAATATTCCTGAAATTTACACAGGTAAATGACAGAGAGACACGTGCTGCAGCACACATATCCTCCCCGTTACTCAGCACCAACACCCACTGCAGCAGCACACATATCCTCCCCTTTACCCAGCACCGACACCTGCTACAGCAGCACCCATATTCTCCCCAGCATTGACACCCTCAGTAGCAGCACCCATACCCTCCCCAGCACCGACACCCTCAGCAGCAGCACCCATATCCTCCCTAGCACCAACACCCACTGCAGCAGCACCCATATCCTCCCCAGCACCGGCGCCCGCTGCAGCAGCACCCATATCCTCCCCAGCACCGACAACCGCTGCAGCACCCCCTGACACTGCATGCCACCCCCTGACACTGACACCCACTGCTGCACCCATATACAGAGGAAACTCGATTATCCGAATGACATGGGCAGAGTGTATGTTAGTCAAATAAACGACTATTCGGATAATTTACTGCCAGATAACATGGTTTAGCCAAACATCGGCACCTTGCGATCTTGTCTAGATAATCCAAAATTTGGATAAATCAATTGCTGGATAATCGAGGTTTGTCTGTACTCCCCGCCCCCTGGCACTGACACCCACAGTAGCACCATATCCTCCACACCATCCAACACCGACACCCACAGTAACACCATATCCTCCACACCATTAGATACTGACACCAACAATAGCACCCATATCCTCCGCACCAACCAACACTGACACCCACAGTAGCACCATATCCTCCACACCATTAGATACTGACACCCACAATAGCACCCATTTCTTCCGCACCATCCAACACTGACACCCACAGTAGCACCATATCCTCCCCACCATTAGATACTGACACCCACAATAGCACCCATTTCTTCCGCACCATTCAACATTGACACCCACAGTAGCACCATATCCTCCCCACCATTAGATACTGACACCCACAATAGCACCCATATCCTCCGCACCATCCAACACTGACACCCACAGCAGCACCATATCCTCCACACCATCCAACACTGATACCCACAGTAGCACCATATCCTCCACACCATTAGATACTGACACCCACAGCAATACCCATATCCTCAATAAGTGAGTGGGCAAAAGCATGACTGGTGTAATGAAATGTGCAATAACGCAAGGGTAATGCACTTTGGATGATGTATTGCAAGAGGGAAATATACAGTAAATGGCAGAACCCTTAAAAGCACCAACATACAGTGGGATCGAAGCATGCAGGTCCACAGTTCGCTGAAAGTGGCAACACGAGTCGATAAGGTGGTTAAGAAGCCATATGGCATGTTTGGTCAGGCACAGAGTATAAAAATTGGCAAGTCATGTTGCAGCTGTATAGAACTTTAGTAAGATCACATTCAGAATATTGCATGGAGTTCTGGTCACCACACTAAGGATGTGAAGGCTTTTTGGAGAGGGTACAGAAATGGTGTACCAGGATGTTGCCTGTTTTGGAGAAAATTAGCTATGAGGCGATTGGATAAACTTGGTTTGTTTTCACTTGAATATCGGAGGACGAGGGGCGACCTGATAGACATTTACCATATTATGAGAGGCATGGATAGTCAGAGTCTTTTTCTCAGGGTAGAAATAAGGTAGAAAGTTTAAAGGAGATGTGAGAGGCAAGGTTTTTTTTTAATGCAGAGAGTGGTAAGTATCTGGATTGCATTGCCAGAGGAGGGGGTGGAGGCAGATACAATAGCAGTGTTTAAGAGGCATCTTGATAGATATATGAATAGGGAGGGAATGAGGGGATATGGGCTGCATAGAGGCAAAAGATCTTTAGTTTGTAGGTGACCCTTGGTGGGCCAAAGGGTCTGTTCCTGTGCGGTACAGATCTTTGTCCTTTTTGTTGTTTGATACTTGTATCTATTGAAGTTTTCAGTCCTAACATCACCTGACAGTGACACCTGCTTTAGCAGCTATATCCTCAACACCATCCAACCATGATATCCATGTTATCAATAGTATCAGGGTGACTTAGTGGTTAGTACCACTGCCCCATGATGCCAGGGCACCCAGGTTCGATTCCAGCTTCAGGCGACTGCCTGTGTAGAGTTTGCACATTCTCCCCGTCTCTGCGTGGGTTTCTTCCCACAGTCCAAAGATTAGATTAGATTAGATTAGATTACTTACAGTGTGGAAACAGGCCCTTCGGCCCAACAAGTCCACACCGCCCCGCCAAAGCGCAACCCACCCATACCCCTACCCCTACATTTACCCCTTACCTAACACTATGGGCAATTTAGCATGGCCAATTCACCTGACCTGCACATCTTTTGGATTGTGGGAGGAAACCGGAGATCTGCTGGTTAGGTGGATTGGACATGCTAAATTGCCCTGTAGTGTCCAGAGATAGGTGGATTTGACTTGGGAAAGCTGGGTTTCGAGGATGGGGTGGATTGTACTTCGGAGGGTTGGTGTGGACCTGAGGGGCTGAATGGGATGCTTCCGCACTGTAGGGATTCTATGATTGTATTCAGTTAACAACACCAAACATTGACAGTCACTATATCACCCTCATCAATAACCTCAGGCCCCGACATCTATCTCCATCCCGAAACCTGACACTGAATCTGCAGCACCCATATTCCGCTGACACCCACTGTCGAGTCCTCTCTAATCTGAGATCAACCCACACAGTGACTCAGTGCCACAGGGTCTATTTTTTTTTGTCAAAGATGACTAGAAGTGTTTTATTGAGCCATCCGTTTTGTTATTCACCAGTGGGGTGAGACACACTGGATTGGTCTGCATTTATCTCCCACCCCTAACTAGAGTGGGGGGAGGAGCTGGCACACCGCTGTTGTACATGAGGAAATGCTCACTTGGTGAAATGTCGGAGCTTGGCTTCGATGCTGCGATGCCTCATGCACATTCGAGTCAGAGCTGAGCCGATATCCCTGGTGGCCCCTGGAAAAGAACAGCAGAAACCAGCATCAGTGAGGGGCAGTGTCCAGCAGAGGGCAGTAAAAGACTATAGCAGCTGCTGCTGCGCTGTTCACCCAATTAATAAGGACAATAATTAATCTTGAACCAAAAACTGCTCTAGCAGTGAGTTCATTAATGCAACCCTGAACACTTGATGGCTCCAAAGCACAGATTGCCAGCTATGGGTTCTTTCCTCGATTAATTTGTTCAGATGCACCTCTGGAACAGCTGGGTCTTGAACCCAGGCCTTCTAACCCAGAGGTGAGGACGCTACCACTGCACCTATTGCCAGTATTGTCCATTCAACCTGTAGTCACCCGTGCCAGCTCCAGTGGGAGGGTTCATTAAGAAGTGGATATAGACAGGAGCTCACAGGTTCGAAACCTATCCGGACAGGACTAAAGTTAATAATCTGCATGGGATATCAGCATAGAATCTAGCATGGACTGGATGGGTCGGTTGGCCTGAGTTTACTCTCCACTCACGTCCTCTCTTAACTAAAGCAATCATTTTTTTTAATTATAAAGCTTATAATTTCTATTCCTTTCTCCCTCATGCACTCAATTCATGTCCCTTTATGTTCAACACATCCAGCAGCATCTGTGAAAGACAGTGGAGTCAGTGTTTCGAGTCTTCACCAGAACTTAACCTGAAATGTTAACTCTGTTTTCTCTCCACGGATGCTGCCAGACCTGCTGTGCTTCTCCAGCAATTTCTGCTTTTGTTTCAAATTCTCAGCACCTGCAGTTCTTTGTTTTATATCCCTTTATATTCAATTGTTCCAACAACAGCTTATATTTAAGTGGCATCTTTGACATAATTAAACAGCCCAAGATACTTCACAGGATGGTTAGAGACCAAAGTGCAACACTGATTCACAGGTGACCAAAAGGAAGGTTTTAAGTAACGTAATACAAGGAAGAGAGTGATGCCAGGAAGTACCAGCTTCAACTACTCCCTGTGGTCATCGACTCCACATTCTCACCACTCTTAAAAGTTCTTCTGAATTCCTGACTGCATTCCTAGGTGACTGTCTCTTGCCTGCATCCATTTTATCAAGCCTTCCAGAGCTTTAATGATCCCCCATTAGCTCAATGCACAGAACCCCTGCTTTCTCAAAGGAAGAGACACAGATTCTCCATCTCATTCAAAACACTTGGCCTCTACAGTCCACTGACCTTGCCTTTGGCAACAAGGGATTAGTAAAGGTCTCTACCAAGTTGTCACAGTTAGGAAGAGGATGTCTAGTGAATAGGCAAGAGTGAAGACAACCTCAGTTCACTATTTCACCCTATACATTGTGTTAAAAACATATGAATGCTGTTAAAAGATAAAAGGCATTGGTTTTCAAAGTACCTAGAGCACTCATAGTTGACGGCTCTTATTGTGCAGTGGTAGCATCCCTGAGTCTGAGCAAGGTGCTCCACCTGCTCCAGGGCTGTGTCACTAACATCTCCAAACAGGTTAACTAGAAAATATCTGGAAGGGAATCGCTGCTCAGCGTGATCTCTGCTGGCTGAGGGATGCTGGGCTGACCGGAGTTGGGGCTCTGCTGGGTAGTGGAGGGGTGGGCGGGCTGGTGGGGGAGTGGGCAGGAGGGGGGTGCCAGTGCAGCTGGCAATTACAACATTTAAAAGGCATCTGGATGGATATATGAAGTGGAAGAGTTTAGAAGGATATGGGTCAAGTGCTGGCAAATGGGACTAGATTAATTTAGGATATCTGGTTGGTATGGATGAGTTGGACCAAAGGGTCTGTTTGCATGCTATACGTCTCTATGACTCTATTAATTTGTGTTAGATTCCAATATGGTGCCCCAGGAGGGGCTGCCTCACTATTATTACTTTCGACTTGCTGTTTAATAATGGAATCAAGGGAACTTTACTTTCTGTTTAAGCGTCAAGGTAACTTTATTCTGTATCTTACCCCGTGTGGTCATTCTTCCAGGAAAGGATGTTGAAAGAACTTTACTTTCAGAGTCGAAGGAGCTCTACTCTGTATCTAATGCTATGCTATACCTGTCCTGGGACTGTTTGATGGAGACAGTTTCGATGGACCTTTACTTTCAGTATAAAAGGGGAGAGGGAGCTTTACTCTGTATTGATGCACATATTGTCGCTGTCTCTGGAGTGTCATGGGAGGTTTACTTGCAGTTTATTTTCAGTTTAAAAGGATAGAAGGGAGATGGAACTAGGGGTCAATTACTAGGGATCACGAGTTCAAGGTGAGAGGGAAAAAGTTTGAGAGAGATATGCATGAAAACTTCTTTACGCAGAGGGTGATGGGTGCCTGGAACACATTGCCAGTGGCGTTGGTAGAGATGGGCACAATAGCATCATTTAAGATGTATTTAGACAGATACATGAATGGGCAGGGAGCAGAGGGATACAGTTGCTTAGAAAATAAGTGACAGATTTAGATAGAGGATCTGGGTCTGTGCAGGCTTGGAGGGCCGAAGAGCCTGTTCCTGTGCTGCAGTGTTCTTTGTTCTAGTCAGCTATACACTTGTCTTCCATTTCTATCACCACTGACATGGTGTCACCATTGAACACATCCCATCCTGCTGTCCACACTCAATATTCCAAAGGGCCCACTTCCTCTTTGTTATGCTGGTCCACTCCTCAATCAGCCCCAACAGCCCGTCAGACAGCAGGAAATGTAATCAGTACCCGCTCTTTACCTCCTTGCTCACTGTGCAAGGGCCCCACATACTACTCTCAGGTGAAACAGTGATTTACTTGAACTTCTTTTAACGTGGACAACCGTACTCATTGTTCAAAACACAACCTCCTCGACAGGCAGATTGTTGGGTGACTGCTTTGCAGAACATCTTTGATTAGTCTGTAGGTATGATCCCAAACCTTTCCATTGCTTCTCACTTGAAATCTGTATCTTGCCCTCACACTGATCCCTCTGTCCCCAGCCTGCTCTTCCAAAGAAGCTCAATGCAAGTTTGAGCAACATCACCTCATCCTTCATCTTGGAACTTGCTTGGGCTGAACATGAAGTTCAACAATGTTAGTTATAATCTCGCTCACCAGTGTGTGCTTTGGGTTATTTAATTGATTCGGTAACTTTTTTTTAAATTCATAGGACATGGACATCACTGGCTGGGCCAGCATTTTCTGTTCCTAATTGCCCTTCAGAAGGTAGTGATTAACTGCCTTCTTAAATCACTGCAGCCTGTGCACAATGTCACTGGGAAGAGAACTCCAGGATTTTGACCCAGTGGCACCGAGATATTTCAAGTCAGGATGGTGAGTGGTTTGGAGGGGAACTTGCAGATGGTCGTGTTCCCATGTATCTGCTGCCCCTGTCCTTCCAGATGAAAGTGGTCATGGGTTTGGAAGCTGCTGTCTAGCGATCTTTGGTGAATTTCTCCAGTGTATCTTGTAGATCAGAGTAAAGATTTAATGTGTTCTGCTGCAAGCTACTCAAGACAGAATGACAAACGTGTTCAGTGATATGATAGGTACATGCTAATTTGGAAAAAGGAGGCTCCTCCCACTTCGACAACCGTCACTAATTAGTGAATTGGCAGAGTCTTCTCCTGGAAGTGGTTGATGAAAGGTTCTGGAATTTTCTTCATATTATAAATAATCGTCACCACCCGAATTACTCCCCAGGAAATCAGAAGCAGCTGTCCACTCCATGGATAATTGGAGTTAGACATGTTGGCAGGGGAAGGAATGGGGTTAGAACACAGCTCAGCCATTCAGAAAAGACAGTGTGTATCAGAGTCAAAAATGGATTTAAACATAAAAATTTACTCCAGTTCCTGAAGCACACTATACCAGAGTCCTTCTGATAGTTGATACACAGTCCTTACACCAAAAGTTACATTGATGTTGAAATCCCCATTGATCCATTTATTACAAGTTTCTGTCATGAATGGTGCGTGTTCATTGTATCTGTGTTTAACACCATGCTGTCCCTGTCCTGGGAGGTTTGATGGGAACAGTGTTGAGGAAGCTTTACTCTGTATCTAACCCCATGCCCTTGGAGTATTTGATGAGGACAACATATGGGTCGTTTTACTCTGTATCTAACCCGGTGCTGTACCTGCCCTCGGAGTATTTGACAGGGACAGTATAGAAGCAGTTTTACTCTGTACCTAATCCGTTAATGTACCTGCCCTCGGAGTATTTGAAAGGGACAGTATAGAAGCAGCTTTACTCTGTATCTAACCCCATACTGTCCCTGTCCTGGAAGTGTTTGATGGCTTGGAACATCTTCTACATGAATTAGGAGCAGAAAAAGGCTTGCTCGACCCTCCAAGTCTGCTCCACAGTTCAATGAAGAGCATGACCGAACTGATTCCTCCACATTTCACCATGCCCTCATGCCTAATAAACTTTCACCTCCCTCATCAAGGATCTAAATGTATCTTAAAAACATTCAAGGACTTTTCCTCCACCACCTTTTCAGAGTTCCAAAGACTAATGGTACTCTGTGGGAAAATAAATTTTCCCATCAGTCTTAAATTAGCGACCCCTCATTTTTAAATAGTGGCCTCTGATTCTCCTACAAGAGGAAACATCCTCTTCCACGTCAATCCTATTAAGACCCTCAGGATCTTATATGTTTCAATCAAGTTCCCTGTTGCTCTTCTGTACTCCAGCGGATGCATACTTAGTCTGTCCAACCTTCCCTCACAAGAACCTCACTCAAGTATTAGTCTTTGGATTTCTTCAAATGCATCCTTAAATAATATGACCAATACTGCAGATGGTTCTCTAGACGTGGTCCCAGCAGTACCCTGTGTAACTGAAGTTTAACCTTCCTATTTTTGCATTAAACTCCTCTCTTTATAAATTGTAACATTCTACTAGTTTTCCTAATTTCTCACTGCATACTACACATGACAATAAATAATCAAATTAATACATCATGCACGAGGACACCTATTTTTGGCTATTGTCGGGCTCCGGTTAACTAGTTATTCCTGATGAAGGGCTTTTGCCCGAAACGTCGATTTTGCCTGTCCTCGGATGCTGCCTGAATTGCTGTGCTCTTCCAGCACCACTGATCCAGAATCTGGTTTCCAGCATCTGCAGTCATTGTTTTTACCTAGTTAATTTTCTATCCATGTCACACCATGAACTGTGATTTTTCACAATGACCTTTCATATGGCATCTTGTGAAATCTTCTGGAAAACAGGTCCCAACACCATGTTGCTCACATCAAGGATGAAAATCAATCTCATTCTTGTTTTGGATTATAAAACAATATATAATCCAAATGGGATGACAGTGTTCTGCTCTAACTACATTCTGGGTCCTTACTTAACATCAACTCCTGACATTCAGTGTCAACCTTTGACCAGCTCTAGTTTCCATTCAGAGATTGATCTGATGACTGTAGAGTGGGTATCCAAGAGCTGATCAAATAAATTGGCTCAGTTGATAGTGTTTGTCTCCAAGATAAAATGTCAAGGATTCAAGCCCCATTGCAGAGATGAACACAATTGAGGCTGATATTTGTGGGAGCTTTGTGTCTGTCAATTGGCTGATACACTTCAGACAACAGACTCCCCTCTGATCTAAACGCCAGTCTTCCTTTACAGATAAGAGCAGAGATTTAACCTGTTCATTTGTCTATCAGAATGTTTACTTCCATTTGGCACCTGAAGTGTCTCCTCCACACTCAGGAGAGTCGTAGAGTCATACAGCAATGGAAACAGACCCTTCAGTCCCACCAGTCTATGACGACCATAATCCCAGACTAAACTAGTCCCACCTGCCTCTGCTTGCTGCATATCCTTCTAACCCTTTGCTATTCGTTTACTTGTCCAAATGTTTTTCAAATGCTGTAGTTGCGCCCACATTCACCACTGTCTTTGTAAGTTCATTCCACATTCAAATCTCTCTGTGTGAAAACGTTGCCCCTCATGTCATTTTTAAATCTTTCTCCTCTCACCATGACAATATGCCCCCTATTCTTGCAATTCCCCACCTTAGGGAAAAGACACTTGCCATTCACTTTATTTATACCCCTCATTATTTTATACACCTCTATAAAGGTCAGCCCTCAACCTCCTGCCTTCCAGTGAAAAACGGTCCAGCCTATCCTTATAACTCAAATCCTCCATTCTCGGCAACATCCGGGTAAGTCTTTTCCAAAACCTCTCTAGCTTATTAATAATCTTTCCTATAACAGTGTGTCCAGTTCTGGTCACAGCACTCCAAATGAGGCCCCACCAATGTGGTTAACAACCTCAACATGATATCCCAACTCCTATACGGAAAGGTCTGAGCAATGAAGAGACCTCAAAGAACACAGTTTGAATTATATGAACTTTAACAGATTTGTACCTCGTCATCATTTTACTGACTGACACAACCTGCCTACAACAATAACGAGTAAATCATAAGGATTCTCCTGTCACAGGTCAGTGGCTATTTCCAACTCTTATTTATAATATCCTGGCTTCTCTTTCTCTTATACTGCGCAGCTGACATGTGGAATCCAGTTTAATGCTCTCGGAATCACTGTTTCTCCAGCTATTAAATCATCAAATATATCATAGAGTCATAGAGATGTACAGCATGGAAACTCGTCCGTGCTGACCAGTATCCTAAATTAATCTAATCCCATTTGCCAGCACTTGGCCCATGTCCCTCTAAATCCTTCCTATTCATTTTCCATTCATATGCCTTTTAAATGCTGTAATTGTACCAGCCTCAACCACTTCCTTTGACAGCTCATTCCATACACGCACCTCCCTCACATGAAAAAAGTTGCCCCTTAGGTACCCTTTAAAGTTTTCCAGTCTCACCCTAAACCTCTCCCCTCTAGTTCTGGACTCCCCCATACCAGGGAAAAGACCTTGGCTATTTTATGAACCTCTATAAGGTCATCCCTCAGCCTCCGACGCTTCAGGGAAAACAGCCCCAGCCTATTCAGCCTCTCCCTATAGCTCAAACCCTCCATCCCTGGCAACATGCTTGTAAATCTTTTCTGAATCCTTTCAAGTTTCGCAACATCTTTCCAATAGCAGGGAGACAAGAATTGCTCGCAATATTCCAAAATATCATCCAATTCCTCAGTGAAACATCATTAATGTCAAAATACACTGTTAAAATTTTTCTAAAATCTGTTTGCATTTCCTGTTCTGATAGCACCTCAGCAATCTCTCCCACCCAGACTGCCTCTGCACACAAACCTGCTCCTCTCCACTCCCACTACCACCACCACCAACTTCCCCTCCCCTCCATTCCTTTTGGGAAAATCTCCAGCTTGCTACTCTCTCAATGACTTTTGAGTATTTGTATTATGGCCTAGTTGTTTCAGGTCTGTTTCACAGGATGTCATCATCTATGGAGTTGCCACTGGGCAGGATTGAGTAGCTCATACTGATGTGACTATTTTAAACCTGCATTTAAATAGCACCCTTAATTTCAGAACTTTGCAAATTACTCACCAAATACCTTTGAATAGTAGCCACAGCAGCCAATTTGTACACAGGAAGATCACACAAAAAAAAACAGCAATCTGGTTTTAAATATTAGTTGAGGGATAAATATTGACCACGTGCCACAGTCAGAAGGCTGTGGATTGAAATCCCTCTCTGGTGATCTGAGCGCCTAATCCAGGCTGGCATTCCAGCACAACATGGAGACAGCGCCCATCTTTGGAGTTGCCACATTTTTGTAAGATGTTGAATCGAGGTCCTGCTTGCAATCTTAGTTAAGCATTAAATATCTTGGTGTAATACCTAAAGCAAGCAGAACATAGCTTCTCAGTATCTGTGCTAATGTTTAGCCCGCACCTAAGATAATTTCAAAACAAATTATCAGCTCATTAACTGCTATCTTGTGTGTGCAAATTAACAGCTGACTATCCTACAGCTCAGTGGCTGTAAAGCATCTGGGAATATCCGGAGATCATGAAAGGTGCTGTAAATAATCATTTAGTCACATTAAACTCGATTACTGCTGCAAAAAGAAAACGACATTTTGTCTGGCACTCATCAGAACATTTTCCAAGAATACCCCAGTTTGAAACGAAAAGGAACATCTATACTACGCGAAAGGAGGATACTCAGCAGTGTAGCAAGTGGACCCTGATTGGTAGATGTTTTGTCATGGACAATGCACTCATTAATGCTCATTGACAGTTAACCCTTTAGTCAGGGCATTGCCTTCAGAAATGGACCAGTGGATGGCTGTTAGCTACGTCGTTGAATTGAAACGGGTACAGTGTGTGCACATGTGCTTTCAGCTTGCAAAGAACAGGGCGCTGTGTAATTGACATATCTTACTATACATGCACCATACTGTCTACCCAACTGATAGTCCAAACAGGTTGTCAGTATCACTCTTCACACAATCAGGATTATCTCATAAATGCTGTCCGTGTGGAGGATCACATGTAATGTCAATATTGTGTTTTGCAAGTGAGAGCTTGTTGGGTATGGAGCTTATTGCGAACATCCAGAGGGATATATTATTTGATATGATCCACTAGTCCATATGGTCCATATACCTGGCATCACAGTGGCACTGAAATTCATTGTGTGATAGGCAGAATGTCTTTTTGGCTTACTGGCAGCATCCTGTCATTTGCAAACATTACCTGTTGCTAACCCGCTGTAGCAGCTTGAAGCGAGCTAGCTTCATGTGTTGCTCAAATGTTTTATTTGCCTTTCCGAAGTAATGAGAGGTAGACCGGGCAGTGCTCAGGATCAAGAGCGTCCTCTGCGAGTTTGTATGATATACAATACATGATGATCTGATCAGGATAGCTATTATCCTGTAGGATGGCTTCAATGAGCTCTCTTTAGCATTGGGCTTATTTAGATTAGATTAGATTACATTACATTACATTACATTACAGTGTGGAAACAGGCCCTTCGGCCCAACAAGTCCACACCGACCCGCCGAAGCGCAATCCACCCATACCCCTACGTTTACCCCTTACCTAACACTACGGGCAATTTAGCATGGCCAATTCACCTGACCTGCACATCTTTGGACTGTGAGAGGAAACCGGAGCACCCGGAGGAAACCCACGCAGACACGGGGAGAACGTGCAAACTCCACACAGTCAGTCGCCTGAGGCGGGAATTGAACCCGGGTCTCTGGCGCTGTGAGGCAGCAGTGCTAACCACTGTGCTACCGTGGTTAGGATATTTAGGATGTTTCCAATAAGACCAATCTCATAACATGTGTAAGATTCCCAATGTACTTAATAAGCAACATAGATGGTAGAGAATCTCCTGATTTCTCAATTAGGACATCACAGAAAGATGGATTGTTCCAGTTCACATTTGAATTTGAGCCCATTAAGACCTGCAAGGAAATTCACTTGCAGATTCAAAAGTAGCAAATGTCTCACACATTGGAAAAATGTTAAGGGTTAAGAGGTTGTGTGTCATTCCAAAGTTACGTTTCTCATGGATTCGAACAACATATTGATGAGAATGGGATCCCATGGCAACAGACTCTTCGGGCATAAATGCTGTTCTTAAAATGAATTCAGCTGCGCAAGTTGCTGAGTTCATAAGTTCAATGAATACAGATTCACGTAATGGTGGTTGGTGTAGATCCTTCTGGTATACCACTGCAGTGCAGTTATCTACACTTTCCTAGGGTGATACATTAGTATAGCAACACAGATTAAATCAGGAAAATAAAACTTCAACAAAAGGTGCTTTTTTAAATGCAGGTTTTTCATCATTCATTCTGCTTCATAAACGTGTTGGCATGTGGGGGATATCAATTAAAAACACAAGCAGGCCAGTGATGCAGCCCGTGGTCAAGCAGCCAGCCTTGCACACTAATGATGTGCAGCAGTGTTATTAACAACCAGCTTATTAAAGAGCCAAGTAAGGGAAATGCAGATTAAACGGGGAAATAAAAGCATCCTGTGAATATGTCCACTACCAAGAATCTCTGTGCAAACCTGAAAATACAGGACCAAAATCATCCTAAAATAATTCTGCAACAACATAAATTACTACAGTTTCCTTTCCACCCCCTTGACCCCGCACATCCCCCATCACTGGCTTGAAATCATTCGAAAGATACCAGTCCCAAACCCTGCTGCACATAGCCCACTGGCCCTTAATGCAATTTCTGGGCAGATTCACAAAATTGTTCAGTGGCCTAGTTTTCTACATTATATTATTCTGCCTGCGGCTGACTCCATCGGGAGAAGCCATTTCGCTTCGAAAACAAGTGAGCTGAGAGTGGCCGGCAAGAGGAAGTGGCGAGCTGTGCTGGTTCATGGCTGTTGAATCTAATGGAGCTGACAAGTCATATAGTCTTCATCCTAGAGTTGTCTTGAAACAATTTTGTTTAACTGTCCCTGGTGTCAATTTGCTTCGTTCTGGCTGCAGTGCATAATCCAGGGTGACAGAAAATGCAGGTTGGTCCACCAGCCTGCCCTGCTGTTCAATTAAATCGTGAATTGCATTTCAACTCTATTTACCCAGCTTGGTTCCTTTCACCTTGAAGCTCTTGTCCACCCCTCTCCTCAACCCCACAAAGGCAATGTTCAGAAACAAGAAACACTCGAGTCAGGCAGCAACATTGGGGATAAGGGAGAGAGGTACAGTTTCAGGCTGCTGACCTTCTCGATCTTGGTCTGAAAGCTACAGTTGTCTGCCAGCGAGGGGCTGCGGGGTTAGAGTGATGTTGTCATGTGGTTTGATACCACACTATTAGGTTTGGTTCATTACAGACTGATTGAGGAGAAATCCATGTTAAGAACTGTCTTCAGGACAATGCTTCCAAGTAACACTATTTAATATACATTAATTCTAAATATTGCTGTGAGTGGTCATTGCAGTAGAGAGGGAGAGTAAGAGGCCTCCAAGGAGTGTCCAAGGGATAGAGTATGTTGGAGGCGGGAGAAAGGGTCCTCGGATGGTGGGTGGGACTCAGAGGATGAGGGAGGGTGACTGGTCATCATAGATACACCAGGGTCTGACTGATTTGCATTAGATAAGATTACTCTGTACATTTACTTCACTCTTCTGATGTCTTTGTCAATCCTTTACATAGCTGGTTATTACTTGAAGTTGAACTTGATCATTAACTCCACCCACCCATACTCTGTGGGATGCAGTGCCATGACATCATCACAAGTTCGCTCCAGGGTCTGACAGCCCTAACACAACAGTGAGAGACATGTGGCCTAGTTTACGATGTGCCTGAGGAGCTGTCAGGTTTTGTACAGATCACCGACATGGCCCAAAGGTTTTCACTCGGTTGCTACTTTTAAGACTCTTGAATCCTTTGCCTGTCAAAATTTTCTTCAGGTTTTCGGTATCACCGCAACACCAAAGGAGTGAAGCATCTTGTAAGCCTCTCTATCAAGCCTGTGGCTATGGCAATGCTTTACTGCTAACCTTTCAGACAGAAAGAGAGAGAGAGACTGCAAGAGGCAGGAAGAGATGGGGGACAGAGAGATGGAGAGGACAATGAGCTAATGAGCTAGAGTGAGAGAAAGAGAGGAACGGTGATGTAAAAGGGTGACTCGATGGCTTAGTAGTTAGCACTGCTGTCTCACAGTTCCAGGGACCCGGGTTCGATTCCACCCTCGGGCGACTGTCTGAGTAGAGTTCGCACATTCCGCCATGTCTGCCTGGGTTTCCTTTGGCTCCTCCTATTTCCTTCCACAATCCAAAGATGTGCAGTTTAGGCTGAATTGGCCAAGCTAAATTGCCCATAGTGTTCAGGGATGCGTAGGTTAGGTACATTAGTCAGGGGTAAATGTAGAATAATAGGGGATAATGAGTCTGGGTGGGTTACTCTTCAGTGTAGGATCTGGATCAGTGGTGCTGGAAGAGCACAGCAATTCAGGCAGCATCCGAGGACAGGCAAAATCGACATTTCGGGCAAAAGCCCTTCATCAGGAATAAAGGCAGAGAGCCTGAAGCGTGGAGAGATAAGCTAGAGGAGGGTGGGGGGGGGGAGAGAGT